>NC_134848.1:27927165-28291331 GCF_965363235.1 Mytilus galloprovincialis | reverse complement strand
AATGTTGAAAATAATCAATAGAGGTCAAATCTGAATGAATGTCCAAAAAGTAGTAAAATTTACGGAAAAAATATTACTGAGAAAATGTTGAAATTTTTAAATAAATCTGTGGTTGGTTTAATTTTACTTCTAATACAATTGTCAATACATATTAGAAAATGTCTTGATTAAATGACCGATTTAAGGTAACATCATATCCAATTATAAAAAAAATAACAAATTTACAGTAAAATATTGAAAAATTATCAATAAAGGTCAAATCTGAATGAATGTCCAAAAATTAGTAAAATTTACAGACAAAATATTACTGAGAAAATGGTGCAATTTTTAAATAAAATAAAGCTGTGGTTGTTTCAATTTTACTTCTAGTATATTTGTCAATACATATTAGAAAATGTTTTGATTAAATGACCGATTTAAGGTAACATCATATACAATTATCAAAAAAAATAACAAATTTACAGTAAAATGTTGAAAAATAATCAATAAAGGTCAAATCTGAATGAATATCCACAAAGTAGTAAAATTTACTGAGAAAATGTTAAAAATTTTGAATAAATCTGTGGTTGGTTTAATTTTACTTCCAATACAATTGTCACTACAAATTAGAAAATGTCGTGATTAAATGACCGATTTAAAGTAACATCATATACAATTATCAAAAAAAATGTCAAATTTACAGTAAAATGTTGAAAAATAATCAATAAAGGTCAAATTTGAATGAATATTCAAAAAGTAGTAAAATTTACTGCAAGAATGTTACTGAGAAAATGTTGAAATTTTTAAATAAATCTGTGGTCGGTTCAATTTTACTTCTAATACAATTGTCAATACAAATTAGAAAATGACCGATTTAAGGTAACATCATATACAATTCTCCACAAAAATGTCAAATTTACAGTAAAATGTTGAAAAATTATCAATAAAGGTCAAATCTGAATGAATATCCAAAAAGTAGTAAAATTTACTGAAAAAATGTAACTGAGAAAATGGTACAATTTTTGAATAAAGCTGTGGTTAGTTCTAGTTTACTTTTTATACAATTGTCAATACATATTAGAAAATAATCTTGATCAAATGACCAATTTAAAGTGATATCCCAAAAAAATGTCAAATTTACAGTGAAATGTGGAAAAATAATCAGTAAAGGTCAATCCTGAATGAGTATCCAAAAAGTAGTAAAATTTACTGAAAAAATGTTATTGAGAAAATGTTGAAATTTTTAAATAAATCTGTGGTTGGTTTAATTTTACTTCTAATACAATTGTCAATACAAATTAGAAAATGTCTTGATTAAATGACCGGTTTAAGGTAACATCATATACAATTATCTCAAAAAATGTCAAATTTACAGTAAAATGTTCAAAAATTATCAATAAAGGTCAAATCTGAATGAATATCCAAAAAGTAGTAAAATTTCCTGAAAAAATGTAACTGAGAAAGTGTTGAAATTTTTAAATAAATCTGTGGTTGGTTTAATTTTACTTCTAATACAATTGTCAATACATATTAGATCATGTCTTGATTAAATGACCGATTTAAGGTAACATCATATACAATTATCAAAAAAATAACAAATTTACAGTAAAATGTTGAAAAATTATCAATAAAGGTCAAATCTGAATGAAGGTGCAAAAATTAGTAAAATTTACAGACAAAATATTACTGAGAAAATGGTGCAATTTTTAAATAAAATAAAGCTGTGGTTGTTTCAATTTTACTTCTAATATATTTGTCAATACATATTAGAAAATGTCTTGATTAAATGACCGATTTAAGGTAACATCATATACTATTATAAAAAAAAATGTCAAATTTACAGTAAAATGTTGAAAAATAAACAATAAAGGTCAAATCTGAATAAATATCCAAAAAGTAGTAAAATTTACTGCAAGAATGTTACTGAGAAAATGTTGAAATTTTTAAATAAATCTGTGGTTAGTTCAATTTTACTGCTTATACTATTGTGATATAAATTAGAAAATGTCTTGATTAAATGACCGAATTAAGGTTACATCATATACAATTATCCACAAAAATGTCAAATTTACAGTAAAATGTTGAAAAATTATCAATAAAGGTCAAATGTGAATGAATATCCAAAAAGTAGTAAAATTTACTGAAAAAATGTAACTGAGAAAATGGTGCAATTTTTGAATAAAGCTGTGCTTAGTTCTAGTTTACTTTTAATACAATTGTCAATACATATTAGAAAATCATCTTGATCAAATGACCAATTTAAAGTGATATCCCAAAAAATGTCAAATTTACAGTAAAATGTGGAAAAATAATCAATAAAGGTCAATCCTGAATGAATATCCAAAAAGTAGTAAAATTTACTGAAATATGTTATTGAGAAAATGTTGAAATTTTTAAATAATCTGAGGTTGGTTTAATATTACTTCTAATACAATTGTCAATACAAATTAGAAAATGTCTTGATTAAATGACCGGTTTAAGGTAACATCATATACAATTATCCCAAAAAATGTCAAATTTACAGTAAAATGTTGAAAATTATCAATAAAGGTCAAATCTGAATTAATGTCCAAAAAGTAGTAAAATTTACTAGAAAAAATGTAACTGAGAAAATGGTGCAATTTTTAAATAAATCTGTGGTTGGTTTAATTTTACTTCTAATACAATTGTCAATACATATTAGAAAATGTCTTGATTAAATGACCGATTTAAGGTAACATCATATACAATTATCCAAAAAAATAACAAATTTACAGTAAAATGTTGAATAATTATCAATCAAGGACAAATCTGAATGAAGGTCCAAAAATTAGTAAAATTTACAGACAAAATATTACTGAGAAAATGGTGCAATTTTTAAATAAAATAAAGCTGTGGTTGTTTCAATTTTACTTCTAATATATTTGTCAATACATATTAGAAAATTGTCTTGTACAAATAACCATTTAAGGTAACATTATATACAGTTATCAAAAAATATGTAAAATTTACAGTAAAATGTTGAAAAATAATCAATATTGGTAAAAATGAATGGATATCCAAAAAGTAGTAAAAGGAGTAGGTTCAGTAAGACCCCTTTTTGGCCCCAAAATATAGCAGTTTTACAAAATTGCGAAAATGTAATCTATAAGTCCTTTATTGGAAAGTAGAATGCTTCTGCTTCATAAATATGGGCACTTTTTGACAATACAATGCACATATATCGGGTACTAGCGACATTAAGTCATGCTAAATTACTGAAATCTTCACAATTTTAGCATTCTAGTTAAATTTTAGACGGTTTCCGTCTGAAATGAAAGTGGCCGCATTCGTGTTCATTCATAATTTTGAAATGTTAGTTGTATTTGATGATTATACATAATATATATAAAGGTTGAGGATGAACACGGATGCGGCCACTTTCATTTTTGACAAAAAACATCTGAAAAGTGACGTTTTTTTGCATATTTGATAGATTTTTCATATTTAAGCTTGAATCGGACCGTTTTTAATGGCTAAAGCAGGTAAAATCTTTCACATAAACTAATTGAATAAATTGAAATAGACACTTAAGTGTTTTAAAAGTGTTTTAAATCTTTCGTTAGATGAACTTGAAAATTGAGTCCAAAATCGGCCCTTACCGGACCTACCCCTTACTGAGAAATTGGTGCAATTTTTCAACAAAGCTGTGGTTATTTGAAATTTACTTCTAATACAATTGTCAAAACATATTAGAAAATCATCTTGATCAAATGACCAATTTAAGGTAACATTATATACAATTATCCAAAAAAATGTCAAACTTACAGTAAAATGTTGAAAATTAATCAATAAAGGTCAAATCTAAATGAATATCCAAAAAGTAGTAAAATTTACTGAGAAATTGTTAAAAATTTTGAATAAATCTGTGGTTGGTTTAATTTTACTTCCAATACAATTGTCACTACAATTTAGAAAATGTCGTGATTAAATGACCGATTTAAGGTAACATCATATACAATTATAAAAAAAAAATGTCAAATTTACAGTAAAATGTTGAAAAAAAAATCAATAAAGGTCAAATCTGAATGAATATCCAAAAAGTAGTAAAATTTACTGCAAGAATGTTACTGAGAAAATGTTGAAATTTTTAAATAAATCTGTGGTTGGTTCAATTTTACTTCTCATATATTTGTCAATACATATTAGAAAATGTCTTGATTAAATGACCGATTTAAGGTAACATCATATACAATTATCAAAAAAAAATAACAAATTTACAGTAAAATGTTGAAAAATAATCAATAAAGGTCAAATCTGAATGAATATCCAAAAAGTAGTAAAATTTACTAAGAAAATGTTAAAAATTTTGAATCAATCTGTGGTTGGTTTAATTTTACTTCCAATACAATTGTCACTACAAATTAGAAAATGCCGTGATTAAATGACCGATTTAAGGTAACATCATGTACAATTATCAAAAAAAATATCAAATTTACAGTAAAATGTTGAAAAATAATCAATAAAGGTCAAATCTGAATGAATATCCAAAAAGTAGTAAAATTTACTGCAAGAATGTTACTGAGAAAATGTTGAAATTTTTAAATAAATCTGTGGTTGGTTCAATTTTACTTCTAATACAATTGTCAATACAAATTAGAAAATGTCTTGATTAAATGACCGGTTTAAGGTAACATCATATACAATTATCCCAAAAATGTCAAATTTACAGTAAAATGTTGAAAATTATCAATAAAGGTCAAATCTGAATGAATGTCCAAAAAGTAGTAAAATTTACTGAAAAAAATGTAACTGAGAAAATGGTGCAATTTTTTAATAAAGCTGTGGTTAGTTCTAGTTTACTTTTAATACAATTGTCAATACATATTAGAAAATCATCTTGATCAAATGACCAATTCAAAGTGATATCCCAAAAAATGTCAAATTTACAGTAAAATGTGGATAAATAATCAATAAAGGTCAATCCTGAATGAATATCCAAAAAGTAGTAAAATTTACTGAAAAAATGTTATTGAGAAAATGTTGAAATTTTTAAATAAATCTGTGGTTGGTTTAATTTTACTTCTAATACAATTGTCAATACAAATTAGAAAATGTCTTCTTTAAATAACCGGTTTAAGGTAACATCATATACAATTATCCAAAAAAACAACAAATTTACAGTAAAATGTACAAAAATTATCAGTAAAGGTCAAATTTGAATGAATATCCAAAAAGTAGTAAAATTTACTGAAAAAATATTACTGAGAAAAATGTTGGAATTTTTGAATAAATCTGTGGTTGGTTTAATTTTACTTCTAATACAATTGTCAATACATATTAGAAAATGTCTTGATTAAATGACCGATTTAAGGTAACATCATATACAATTATCCCAAAAAATGTCAAATTTACAGTAAAATGTTCAAAAATTATCAGTAAAGGTCAAATCTGAATGAATACCCAAAAACTAGTAAAATTTACTGAAAAAATATTACTGAGAAAAATTTTGAAATTTTTAAATAAATCTGTGGTTGGTTTAATTTTACTTCTAATACAATTGTCAATACATATTAGAAAATGTCTTGATTAAATGACCGATTTAAGGTAACATCATATACAATTATCAAAAAAAAATAACAAATTTACAGTAAAATGTTGAAAAATTATCAATAAAGGTCAAATCTGAATGAAAGTCCAAAAATTAGTAAAATTTACAGACAAAATATTACTGAGAAAATGGTGCAATTTTTAAATAAAATAAAGCTGTGGTTGTTTCAATTTTACTTCTAATATATTTGACAATACATATTAGAAAATGTCTTGATTAAATAACCGATTTAAGGTAACATCATATACAATTATCAAAAAAAATAACAAATTTACAGTAAAATGTTGAAAAATAATCAATAAAGGTCAAATCTGAATGAAAGTCCAAAAATTAGTAAAATTTACAGACAAAATATTACTGAGAAAATGGTGCAATTTTTAAATAAAATAAAGCTGTGGTTGTTTCAATTTTACTTCTAATATATTTGACAATACATATTAGAAAATGTCTTGATTAAATGACCGATTTAAGGTAACATCATATACAATTATCCAAAAAAAATGTCAAATTTACAGTAAAATGTTCAAAAATTATCAATAAAGGTCAAATCTGAATGATTATCCAAAAAGTAGTAAAATTTACTGGAAAAATATTACTGAGAAAAATTTTGAAATTTTTAAATAAATCTGTGGTTGGTTTAATTTTACTTCTAATACAATTGTCAATACATATTAGAAAATGTCTTGATTAAATGACCGATTTAAGGTAACATCATATACAATTATCAAAAAAAATAACAAATTTACAGTAAAATGTTGAAAAATTATCAATAAAGGTCAAATCTGAATGAAAGTCCAAAAATTAGTAAAATTTACAGACAAAATATTACTGAGAAAATGGTGCAATTTTAAAATAAAATAAAGCTGTGGTTGTTTCAATTTTACTTCCAATATATTTGACAATACATCTTAGAAAATGTCTTGATTAAATAACCGATTTAAGGTAACATCATATACAATTATCAAAAAAAATAACAAATTTAGAGTAAAATGTTGAAAAATAATCAATAAAGGTCAAATCTGAATGAATATCCAAAAAGTAGTAAAATTTACTGAGAAAATGTTAAAAATTTTGAATAATTCTGTGGTTGGTTTAATTTTACTTCCAATACAATTGTCACTACAAATTAGAAAATGTCGTGATTAAATGACCGATTTAAGGCAACATCATATACAATTATCCAAAAAAATGTCAAATTTACAGTAAAATGTTGAAAAATAATCAATCAAGGTCAAATCTGAATGAAATGCAAAAAGTAGTAAAATTTTCTGCAAGAATGTTACTGAGAAAAATGTTGAAATTTTTAAATAAATCTGTGGTGGGTTTAATTTTACTTCTAATACAATTGTCAATACATATTAGAAAATGTCTTGATTAAATGACCGATTTAAGGTAACATCATATACAATTATCAAAAAAAATAACAAATTTACAGTAAAATGTTGAAAATTATCAATAAAGGTCAAATCTGAATGAAGGTCCAAACATTAGTAAAATTTACAGACAAAATATTACTGAGAAATTGTGCAATTTTTAAATAAAAAGCTGTGGTTGTTTCAATTTTACTTCTAATATATTTGTCAATACATATTAGAAAATTGTCTTGTACAAAGACCGATATAAGGGAACATTATATACAGTTATCAAAAAAGTTGTGAAATTTACAGTAAAATGTTGAAAAAATACCAATATTGGTAAAAATGAATGAATATCCAAAAAGTAGTAAAATTTACTGAGAAATTGGTGCAATTTTTAAATAAAGCTGTGGTTGTATGAAATTTACTTCTTATACAATTGTCAATACATATTTGAAAATCATCTTGATCAAATGACCAATTTAAGGTAACATCATATACAATTATCCAAAAAATGTCAAATTTACAGTAAAATGTTGAAAAATAATCAATAAAGGTCAAATCTGAATGAAGATCAAAAAGTTGTAAAATTTACTGAAAAAATATTACTGAGAAAATGGTGCAATTTTTAAATAAATCTGTGGTTGGTTTAATTTTACTTCTAATACAATTGTCAATACAAATTAGAAAATGTCTTGATTAAATGACCGATTTAAGGTAACATCATATACAATTATCCAAAAAAATGTCAAATTTACAGTAAAATGTTCAAAAATTATCAATAAAGGTCAAATTTGAATGAATATCCAAAAAGTAGTAAAATTTCTGAGAAAATGTAACTGAGAAAATGTTGAAATTTTTAAATAAATCTGTGGTTGGTTTAATTTTACTTCTAATACAATTGTCACTACATATTAGAAAATGTCTTGATTAAATGACCGATTTAAGGTAACATCATATACAATTATCAAAAAAAATACCAAATTTACAGTAAAATGTTGAAAAATTATCAATAAAGGTCAAACCTGAATGAAGGTCAAAAAATTAGTAAAATTTACAGACAAAGTATTACTGAGAAAATGGTGCAATTTTTAAATAAAATAAATCTATGGTTGTTTCAATTTTACTTCTAATATATTTGTCATTACATATTAGAAAATTGTCTTGTACATAGACCGATTTAAGGTAACATTATATACAGTTATCAAAAAAGTTGTCAAATTTACAGTAAAATGTTGAAAAAATACCAATATTGGTAAAAATGAATGAATATCCAAAAAGTAGTAAAATTTACTGAGAAATTGGTGCAATTTTTAAATAAAGCTGTGTTTGTTTGAAATTGACTTCTAATACAATTGTCAATACATATTAGAAAATCATCTTGATCAAATGACCAATTTAAGGTAACATCATATACAATTATCCAAAAAAATGACAAATCTACAGTAAAATGTTGAAAATAATCAATAGAGGTCAAATCTGAATGAAGGTAAAAAAAGTAGTAAAATTTACGGAAAAAATATTACTGAGAAAATGTTGAAATTTTTAAATAAATCTGTGGTTGGTTTAATTTTACTTCTAATACAATTGTCAATACATATTAGAAAATGTCTTGATTAAATGACCGATTTAAGGTAACATCATATCCAATTATAAAAAAAATAACAAATTTACAGTAAAATGTTGAAAAATTATCAATAAAGGTCAAATCTGAATGAATGTCCAAAAATTAGTAAAATTTACAGACAAAACATTACTGAGAAAATGGTGCAATTTTTAAATAAAATAAAGCTGTGGTTGTTTCAATTTTACTTCTAGTATATTTGTCAATACATATTAGAAAATGTTTTGATTAAATGACCGATTTAAGGTAACATCATATACAATTATCAAAAAAAATAACAAATTTACAGTAAAATGTTGAAAAATAATCAATAAAGGTCAAATCTGAATGAATGTCCAAAAAGTAGTAAAATTTACTGAGAAAATGTTAAAAATTTTGAATAAATCTGTGGTTGGTTTAATTTTACTTCCAATACAATTGTCACTACAAATTAGAAAATGTCGTGATTAAATGACCCATTTAAGGTAACATCATATACAATTATCAAAAAAAATGTCAAATTTACAGTAAAATGTTGAAAAATAATCATAAAGGTCAAATCTGAATGAATATTCAAAAAGTAGTAAAATTTACTGCAAGAATGTTACTGAGAAAATGTTGAAATTTTTAAATAAATCTGTGGTTGGTTCAATTTTACTTCTAATACAATTGTCAATACAAATTAGAAAATGACCGATTTAAGGTTACATCATATACAATTCTCCACAAAAATGTCAAATTTACAGTAAAATGTTGAAAAATTATCAATAAAGGTCAAATCTGAATGAATATCCAAAAAGTAGTAAAATTTACTGAAAAAATGTAACTGAGAAAATGGTGCAATTTTTGAATAAAGCTGTGGTTAGTTCTAGTTTACTTTTTATACAATTGTCAATACATATTAGAAAATAATTTTGATCAAATGACCAATTTAAAGTGATATCCCAAAAAAATGTCAAATTTACAGTGAAATGTGGAAAAATAATCAGTAAAGGTCAATCCTGAATGAGTATCCAAAAAGTAGTAAAATTTACTTAAAAAATGTTATTGAGAAAATGTTGAAATTTTTAAATAAATCTGTGGTTGGTTTAATTTTACTTCTAATACAATTGTCAATACAAATTAGAAAATGTCTTGATTAAATGACCGGTTTAAGGTAACATCATATACAATTTTCTCAAAAAATGTCAAATTTACAGTAAAATGTTCAAAAATTATCAATAAAGGTCAAATCTGAATGAATATCCAAAAAGTAGTAAAATTTCCTGAAAAAATGTAACTGAGAAAGTGTTGAAATTTTAAATAAATCTGTGGTTGGTTTAATTTTACTTCTAATACAATTGTCAATACAAATTAGAAAATGTCTTGATTAAATGACCGATTTAAGGTAACATCATATACAATTATCCAAAAAAATGTCAAATTTACAGTAAAATATTCAAAAATTATCAATAAAGGTCAAATCTGAATGAATATCCAAAAAGAAGTAAAATTTCTGAAAAAATGTAACTGAGAAAATGTTGAAATATTTAAATAAATCTGTGGTTGGTTTAATTTTACTTCTAATACAATTGTCAATACATATTAGAAAATAACTTGATTAAATGACCGATTTAAGGTAACATCATATACAATTATCAAAAAAAATACCAAATTTACAGTAAAATGTTGAAAAATTATCAATAAAGGTAAAAAAATTAGTAAAATTTACAGACAAAGTATTACTGAGAAAATGGTGCAATTTTTAAATAAAATAAATCTGTGGTTGTTTCAATTTTACTTCTAATATATTTGTCATTACATATTAGAAAATTGTCTTGTACAAAGACCGATTTAAGGTAACATTATATACAGTTATCAAAAAAGTTGTCAAATTTACAGTAAAATGTTGAAAAAATACCAATATTGGTAAAAATGAATGAATATCCTAAAAGTAGTAAAATTTACTGAGAAATTGGTGGAATTTTTAAATAAAGCTGTGTTTGTTTGAAATTTACTTCTAATACAATTGTCAATACATATTAGAAAATCATCTTGATCAAATGACCAATTTAAGGTAACATCATATACAATTATCCAAAAAAATGACAAATTTACAGTAAAATGTTGAAAATAATCAATAGAGGTCAAATCTGAATGAAGGTTAAAAAAGTAGTAAAATTTACGGAAAAAATATTAGTGAGAAAATGTTGAAATTTTTGAATAAATCTGTGGTTCGTTTAATTTTACTTCTAATACAATTGTCAATACATATTAGAAAATGTCTTGATTAAATGACCGATTTAAGGTAACATCATATCCAATTATAAAAAAAAATAACAAATTTACAGTAAAATGTTGAAAAATAATCAATAAAGGTCAAATCTGAATGAATATCCAAAAAGTAGTAAAATTTACTGAGAAAATGTTAAAAATTTTGAATAAATCTGTGGTTGGTTTAATTTTACTTCCAATACAATTGTCACTACAAATTAGAAAATGTCGTGATTAAATGACCCATTTAAGGCAACATCATATACAATTATCAAAAAAAATGTCAAATTTACAGTAAAATGTTGAAAAATAATCAATAAAGGTCAAATCTGAATGAATATTCAAAAAGTAGTAAAATTTACTGCAAGAATGTTACTGAGAAAATGTTGAAATTTTTAAATAAATCTGTGGTTGGTTCAATTTTACTTCTAATACAATTGTCAATACAAATTAGAAAATGACCGATTTAAGGTTACATCATATACAATTCTCCACAAAAATGTCAAATTTACAGTAAAATGTTGAAAAATTATCAATAAAGGTCAAATCTGAATGAATATCCAAAAAGTAGTAAAATTTACTGAAAAAATGTAACTGAGAAAATGGTGCAATTTTTGAATAAAGCTGTGGTTAGTTCTAGTTTACTTTTTATACAATTGTCAATACATATTAGAAAATAATCTTGATCAAATGACCAATTTAAAGTGATATCCCAAAAAAATGTCAAATTAACAGTGAAATGTGGAAAAATAATCAGTAAAGGTCAATCCTGAATGAGTATCCAAAAAGTAGTAAAATTTACTGAAAAAATGTTATTGAGAAAATGTTGAAATTTTTAAATAAATCTGTGGTTGGTTTAATTTTACTTCTAATACAATTGTCAATACAAATTAGAAAATGTCTTGATTAAATGACCGGTTTAAGGTAACATCATATACAATATCTCAAAAAATGTCAAATTTACAGTAAAATGTTCAAAAATTATCAATAAAGGTCAAATCTGAATGAATATCCAAAAAGTAGTAAAATGTAACTGAGAAAGTGTTGAAATTTTTAAATAAATCTGTGGTTGGTTCAATTTTACTTCTTATACTATTGTGATACAAATTAGAAAATGTCTTGATTAAATGACCGAATTAAGGTAACATCATATACAATTATCCACAAAAATGTCAAATTTACAGTAAAATGTTGAAAAATTATCAATAAAGGTCAAATGTGAATGAATATCCAAAAAGTAGTAAAATTTACTGAAAAAATGTAACTGAGAAAATGGTGCAATTTTTTAATAAAGCTGTGCTTAGTTCTAGTTTACTTTTAATACAATTGTCAATACAGATTAGAAAATCATCTTGATCAAATGACCAATTTAAAGTGATATCCCAAAAAAA
Organism: Mytilus galloprovincialis; assembly: GCF_965363235.1. Classification (NCBI taxonomy): domain Eukaryota; kingdom Metazoa; phylum Mollusca; class Bivalvia; order Mytilida; family Mytilidae; genus Mytilus; species Mytilus galloprovincialis. The sequence goes on along the minus strand of NC_134848.1, from coordinate 28,279,181 downwards.
GGTCAAATTTACAGTAAAATGTGGAAAAATAATCAATAAAGGTCAATCCTGAATGAATATCCAAAAAGTAGTAAAATTTACTGAAAATATGTTATTGAGAAAATGTTGAAATTTTTAAATAAATCTGAGGTTGGTTTAATTTTACTTCTAATACAATTGTCAATACAAATTAGAAAATGTCTTGATTAAATGACCGGTTTAAGGTAACATCATATACAATTATCCCAAAAAATGTCAAATTTACAGTAAAATGTTGAAAATTATCAATAAAGGTCAAATCTGAATGAATGTCCAAAAAGTAGTAAAATTTACTAGAAAAAATGTAACTGAGAAAATGGTGCAATTTTTAAATAAATCTGTGGTTGGTTTAATTTTACTTCTAATACAATTGTCAATACATATTAGAAAATGTCTTGATTAAATGACCGATTTAAGGTAACATCATATACAATTTTTAAAAAAAATAACAAATTTACAGTAAAATGTTGAAAAATTATCAATCAAGGTCAAATCTAAATGAATGTCCAAAAATTAGTAAAATTTACAGACAAAATATTATTGAGAAAATGGTGCAATTTTTAAATAAAATAAAGCTGTGGTTGTTTCAATTTTACTTCTAATATATTTGTCAATACATATTAGAAAATTGTCTTGTACAAATGACCATTTAAGGTAACATTATATACAGTTATCAAAAAAGTTGTCAAATTTACAGTAAATGTTGAAAAAATACCAATATTGGTAAAAATGAATGAATATCCAAAAAGTAGTAAAATTTACTGAAAAATTGGTGTAATTTTTAAATAAAGCTGTGGTTGTTTGAAATTTACTTCTAATACAATTGTCAATACATATTAGAAAATCATCTTGATCAAATGACCAATTTAAGTTACATTATATACAATTATTAAAAAATATGTCAAATTTACATTAAAATGTTGAAAAATAATCAATCAAGGTCAATTCTGAATGAAGGTTCAAAAAGTAGTAAAATTTACTGAAAAAATATTACTGAGAAAATGGTGCAATTTTTAAATAAATCTGTGGTTGGTTTAATTTTACTTCTAATACAATTGTCAATACATATTAGAAAATGTCTTGATTAAATGACCGATTTAAGGTAACATCATATACAATTATCCAAAAAAATAACAAATTTACAGTAAAATGTTGAAAAATTATCAATCAAGGTCAAATCTGAATGAAGGTCCAAAAATTAGTAAAATTTACAGACAAAATATTACTGAGAAAATGGTGCAATTTTTAAATAAAATAAAGCTCTGGTTGTTTCAATTTTACTTCTAATATATTTGTCAATACATATTAGAAAATTGTCTTGTACAAATGACTGATTTAAGGTAACATTATATACAGTTATCAAAAAATATGTAAAATTTACAGTAAAATGTTGAAAAATAATCAATAAAGGTCAAATCTGAATAAATATCCAAAAAGTAGTAAAATTTACTGAGAAATTGTTAAAAATTTTGAATAAATCTGTGGTTGGTTTAATTTTACTTCCAATACAATTGTCACTACAATTTAGAAAATGTCGTGATTAAATGACCGATTTAAGGTAACATCATATACAATTATCAAAAAAAATGTCAAATTTACAGTAAAATGTTGAAAAAAAAATCAATAAAGGTCAAATCTGAATGAATATTCAAAAAGTAGTAAAATTTACTGCAAGAATGTTACTGAAAAATGTTGAAATTTTTAAATAAATCTGTGGTTGGTTCAATTTTACTTCTAATACAATTGTCAAATACAATTTTTAAATAAAGCTGTGGTTGTTTGAAATTTACTTCTAAAACAATTGTCAATACATATTAGAAAATCATCTTGATCAAATGACCAATTTAAGGTAACATCATATACAATTATCCAAAAAAATGTCAAATTTCCATTGAAATGTTGAAAAATAATCTATAAAGGTCAAATCTGAATGAAGGTCCAAAAAGTAGTAAAATTTACTGAAAAAATATTACTGAGAAAATGGTGCAATTTTTAAATAAATCTGTGGTTGGTTTAATTTTACTTATAATACAATTGTCAATACATATTAGAAAATGTCTTGATTAAATGACCGATTTAAGGTAACATCATATACAATTATCCAAAAAAATAGCAAATTTACAGTAAAATGTTGAAAAATTATCAATAAAGGTCAAATCTGAATGATTGCCAAAAATTAGTAAAATTTACAGACAAAATATTACTGAGAAAATGGTGCAATTTTTAAATAAAATAAAGCTGTTGTTTCAATTTTACTTCTAATATATTTGTCAATACATATTAGAAAATGTCTTGATTAAATGACCGATTTAAGGTAACATCATATACAATTATCAAAAAAAATGTCAAATTTACAGTAAAATGTTGAAAAATAATCAATAAAGGTCAAATCTGAATAAATATCCAAAAAGTAGTAAAATTTACTGCAAGAATGTTACTGAGAAAATGTTGAAATTTTTAAATAAATCTGTGGTTGGTTCAATTTTACTTCTAATACAATTGGCAATACAAATTAGAAAATGTCTTGATTAAATGACCGATTTAAGGTAACATCATATACAATTATCCACAAAAATGTCAAATTTACAGTAAAATGTTCAAAAATTATCAATAAAGGTCAAATCTGAATGAATATCCAAAAAGTAGTAAAATTTACTGAAAATATGTTATTGAGAAAATGTTGAAATTTTTAAATAAATCTGTGGTTGGTTTAATTTTACTTCTAATACAATTGTCAATACAAATTAGAAAATGTCTTGATTAAATGACTGGTTTAAGGTAACATCATATACAGTTATCCCAAAAAATGTCAAATTTACAGTAAAATGTGGAAAAATAATCAAGAAAGGTCAATCCTGAATGAATATCCAAAAAGTAGTAAAATTTACTGAAAAAATGTAACTGAGAAAATGTTGAAGTTTTTAAATAAATCTGTGGTTGGTTTAATTTTACTTCTATTACAATTGTCAAAACATGTTAGAAAATGTCTTGATTAAATGACCGATTTAAGGTAACATCATATACAATTATAAAAAAAAATACAAATTTACAGTAAAATGTTGAAAAATTATCAATAAAGGTCAAATCTGAATGAAGGTCCAAAAACTAGTAAAATTTACAGACAAAATATTACTAAGAAAATGGTGCAATTTTTAAATAAAATGAAGCTGTGGTTGTTTCAATTTTACTTCTAATATATTTGTCAATACATATTAGAAAATTGTCTTGTACAAAGACCGATTTAAGGTAACATTATATACAGTTATCAAAAAAGTAGTCAAATTTACAGTAAAATGTTGAAAAAATACCAATATTGGTAAAAATGAATGAATATCCAAAAAGTAGTAAAATTTACTGAGAAATTGGTGCAATTTTTAAATAAAGCTGTGGTTGTTTGAAATTTACTTCTAATACAATTGTCAATACATATTAGAAAATCATCTTGATCAAATGACCAATTTAAGGTAACATCATATACAATTATCCAAAAAACTGTCAAATTTACAGTAAAATGTTGAAAAATAATCAATAATGGTCAAATCTGAATGAAGGTCCAAAAAGTAGTAAAATTTACTGAAAAAAATGTTGCAATTTTTAAATAAAGCTGTGGTTGGTTAAAGTGTACTTGTTATCAATGTGAGAACATATAACAAAATTATATTGATCAAATGAACGTTTTAAGGTAACATCATTACAATTATAAAAAAAGTTGTCAAATTGACAGTAAAATGTGGAAAAACTCTCTATAAAAATCTGAATGAATATCCCAAAAGAAGTAAAATTGACTGAAAGAATTGAAAGTTTTAAATAAAGCTGTGGTTGGTTCAATTGTACTTATTATACAAAAGAGGGACGAAAGATACCAAAGGGACAGTCAAACTCATCAATCTAAAACAAACTGACAACGCCATGCCTAAAAATGAAAAAGACAAACAAACAACAGCACACACGACACAACATAGAAAACTAAAGAATAAACGACACGAACCCCAATTGTCAATACACATATGGAAATTGTCTTGATCAAATGACCAATTTAAGGTAACATCAATTACAGTTATCAAAAAACTTGAAAAATTTACAGTAAAATGTGGAAAAATTAACAATACACCGACGGCAGGTTAAGTGTATATTTCATATAAATATTTTTAATATTTAGTTCATTTAAGGTTTCATCTAAAACAATAAATCAGAAAGTGGCTAAATTAACTGAAAAATGTAATTTTTTTTAATAAACCTGTAGTTGGTTCAATTTTAATTCTAATACAATTGTCAATGCATATTAAAAAAATGACTTGATCAAATGACCGATTTAAGGTAACATCATATCGTTTATCATAAAAGTTGTCAAATAAAAAGTAAAATGTTGAAAAATTATGATTATAGGTAAAATCTGAATGAATATCCCAAAAGTAGTAAAATTTACTGAAAAAAATGTTGCAATTTTTAAATAAAACTGTGGTTAGTTCAAGTTTACTTGATATACAATTGTGAGAACATATAAGAAAATAATACTTATCAAGTGACCGATTTAAGGTTACGTCATTACAATTATAAAAAAAAGTTGGCAAATTGAAAGTGAAATGTAGAAAAACTATCTATAAAGGTAAAATCCCAATGAATATCCAAAAAGAAGTCAAATTGACTGAAAGAATTGAATTTTTTAAATAAAGCTGTGGTTGGTTCAAGTGTACTTGTTATCAATGAAAGAACATAAAACAAAATTATATTAATCAAATGACCGATTTAAGGTAACATCATTACAATGATTAAAAAAGTTGGCAAATTGACAGTAAAATGTGGAAAAACTATCTATAAAGGTAACATCCCAATGAATATCCAAAAAGAAGTAAAATTGACCGAAAGATTTGAAATTTTTAAATAAAGCTGTGGTTGGTTCAATTGTAGTTGTTATACAATTGTCAATACACATATGGAAATTGTCTTGATCAAATGATCGATTTAAGGTAACATCAATTACAGTTGTCAAAAAACTGGAAAAATTTACAGTAAAATGTGGAAAAATTAACAATACACCTACGGTAGGTTAATTGTATATTTTATATAAATATTTTAAAAATTTGGTTCATTTAAGGTTTCATCTTATACAAGAAACTAGAAACTGGCTAAATTAACTGAAAAATGTAGTGTTTTTTAATAAACCTGTAGTTGGTTCAATTTTAATTCTAATACAATTCTCAATATATATTAAAAAATTGTCTTGATCAAATGACCGATTTGAGGTAACATCATATCGTTTATCATAAAAGTTGTCAAATTAAAAGTAAAATGTTGAAAAATTATCAATATAGGTAAAATCTGAATGAATATCCCAAAAGTAGTAAAATTTACAGAAAAAAATGTTGCAATTTTTAAATAAAGCTGTGGTTTGTTCAAGTGTACTTGTTATCAATGTGAGAACATATAACAAAATTATATTAATCAAAAGACCGATTAAAGGTAACATCATTACAATTATCAAAAAAAAAAAGTTGTCAAATTGACAGTAAAATGTGGAAAAACTATCTATAAAGGTAACATCCCAATGAATATCCAAAAAGAAGTAAAATTGACTGAAAGAATTGAAATTTTTTAATAAAGCTGTGGTTGGTTCAATTGTACTTGTTATACAATTGTCAATACACATATGGAAATTGTCTTGATCAAATGACCGATTTAAGGTAACATCAATTACAGTTATTCAAAAACTTGAAAAGTTTACAGTAAAATGTGGAAAAATTAACAATACACCGACGGCAGGTTAATTGTATATTTTATATAAATATTTAAAAAATTTGGTTCATTTAAGGTTTCGTCTTATACAAGAAACTAGAAAGTGGCTAAATTAACTAAAAAATGTATTTTTTTTTAATAAACCTGTAGTTGGTTCAATTTTAATTCTAATACAATTCTCAATATATATTAAAAAATTGTCTTGATCAAATGACCGATTTGAGGTAACATCATATCGTTTATCATAAAAGTTGTCAAATTAAAAGTAAAATGTTGAAAAATTATCAATAGAGGTAAAATCTGAATGAGTATCCCAAAAGTAGTAAAATTTACAGAAAAAAATGTTGCAATTTTTAAATAAAGCTCTGGTTTGTTCAAGTGTACTTGTTATCAATGTGAGAACATATAACAAAATTATATTAATCAAAAGACCGATTAAAGGTAACATCATTACAATTATCAAAAAAAAAAGTTGTCAAATTGACAGTAAAATGTGGAAAAACTATCTATAAAGGTAACATCCCAATGAATATCCAAAAAGAAGTAAAATTGACTGAAAGAATTGAAATTTTTCAATAAAGCTGTGGTTGGTTCAATTGTACTTGTTATACAACTGTCAATACACATATGGAAATTGTCTTGATCAAATGACCGATTTAAGGTAACATCAATTACAATTATCAAAAAACTTGAAAAATTTACAGTAAAATGTGGAAAAACTATTAATAAACCGACGGCAGGTTAAGTGTATATTTTATATAAATATTTTAAAAGTTTGGTTCATTTTAGGTTTCATATAATACAATAAACCAGAAAGTGGCTAAATTAACTGAAAAATGTATTTTTTTTTTCATGAACCTGTAGTTGGTTCAATTTAAATTCTAATACAATTCTCAATACTTATTAAAAAAATGTCTTGATTGAATGACCAATTTAAGATAACATCATATCGTTTGTCATAAAAGTTGTCAAATTAAAAGTAAAATGTTGAAAAATTATCAATATAGGTAAAATCTGAATGAATATCCCAAAAGTAGTAAAATTTACTGAAAAAAATGTTGCAATTTTTAAATAAAACTGTGGTTAGTTCAAGTTTACTTGATATACAATTGTGAGAACATATAAGAAAATAATACTAATTAAGTGACCAATTTAAGGTTACATCATTACAATTATAAAAATAGTTGGCAAATTGAAAGTGAAATGTAGAAAAACTATCTATAAAGGTAAAATCCCAATGAATATCCAAAAAGAAGTAAAATTGACTGAACGAATTGTAATTTTTAAATAAAGCTGTGGTTGGTTCAAGTGTACTTGTTATCAATGTGAGAACATATAACAAAATTATATTAATCAAATGACTGATTTAAGGTAACATTATTACAATTATTAAAAAAGTCGTCAAATTGACAGTAAAATGTGGAAAACCTATCTATAAAGGTAACATCCCAATGAATATCCAAAAAGAAGTAAAATTGACCGAAAGATTTGAAATTTTTAAATAAAGCTGTGGTTGGTTCAATTGTAGTTGTTATACAATTGTCAATACACATATGGAAATTGTCTTGATCAAATGACCGATTTAAGGTAACATCAATTACAGTTATCAAAAAACTTGAAAAATTTACAGTAAAATGTGGAAAAATTAACAATACACCGACGGCAGGTTAATTGTATATTTTATATAAATATTTTAAAAATTTGGTTCATTTAAGGTTTCACCTTATACAAGAAACTAGAAACTGGCTAAATTAACTGAAAAATGTATTTTTTTTTAATAAACCTGTAGTTGGTTCAATTTTAATTCTAATACAATTCTCAATATATATTAAAAAATTGTCTTGATCAAATGACCGATTTGAGGTAACATCATATCGTTTATCATAAAAGTTGTCAAATTAAAAGTAAAATGTTGAAAAATTATCAATATAGGTAAAATCTGAATGAATATCCCAAAAGTAGTCAAATTTACAGAAAAAAATGTTGCAATTTTTAAATAAAGTTGTGGTTTGTTCAAGTGTACTTGTTATCAATGTGAGAACATATAACAAAATTATATTAATCAAATGACCGATTAAAGGTAACATCATTACAATTATTAAAAAAAAAAGTTGTCAAATTGACAGTAAAATGTGGAAAAACTATCTATAAAGGTAACATCCCAATGAATATCCAAAAAGAAGTAAAATTGACTGAAAGAATTGAAATGTTTAAATAAAGCTGTGGTTGGTTCAATTGTACTTGTTATACAATTGTCAATACACATATGGAAATTGTCTTGATCAAATGACCGATTTAAGGTAACATCAATTACAGTTATTCAAAAACTTGAAAAGTTTACAGTAAAATGTGGAAAGATTAACAATACGCCGACGGTAGGTTAATTGTATATTTTATATAAATATTTTAAAAGTTTGGTTCATTTAAGGTTTCGTCTTATACAAGAAACTAGAAAGTGGCTAAATTAACTGAAAAATGTATTTTTTTTTAATAAACCTGTAGTTGGTTCAATTTTAATTCTAATACAATTCTCAATATATATTAAAAAATTGTCTTGATCAAACGACCGATTTAAGGTAACATCATATCGTTTATCATAAAAGTTGTCAAATTAAAAGTAAAATGTTGAAAAATTATCAATATAGGTAAAATCTGAATAAATATCCCAAAAGTAGTAAAATTTACTGAAAAAATGTTGCAATTTTTAAATAAAACTGTGGTTAGTTCAAGTTTACTTGATATACAATTGTGAGAACATATAAGAAAATAATACTAATTAAGTGACCGATTTAAGGTTACATCATTACAATTATAAAAATAGTTGGCAAATTGAAAGTGAAATGTAGAAAAACTATCTATAAAGGTAAAATCCCAATGAATATCCAAAAAGAAGTAAAATTGACTGAATGAATTGAAATTTTCAAATAAAGCTGTGGTTGGTTCAAGTGTACTTGTTATCAATGTGAGAACATATAACAAAATTATATTAATCAAATGACCGATTTAAGGTAACATCATTACAATTATTAAAAAAGTCGTCAAATTGACAGTAAAATGTGGAAATACTATCTATAAAGGTAACATCCCAATGAATATCCAAAAAGAAGTAAAATTGACTGAAAGAATTGAAATTTTTAAATAAAGCTGTGGTTGGCTCAATTGTATTTGTTATACAATTGTCAATACACATATGGAAATTGTCTTGATCAAATGACCGATTTAAGGTAACATCAATTACAGTTATCCAAAAACTTGAAAAATTTACAGTAAAATGTGGAAAAACTATAAATAAACCGACGGCAGGTTAAATGTATATTTTATATAAATATTTTAAAAGTTTGGTTCATTTAAGGTTTCATCTAATACAATAAACCAGAAAGTGGCTAAATTAACTGAAAAATGTATTTTTTTTTAATAAACCTGTAGTTGGTTCAATTTTAATTCTAATACAATTCTCAATACATATTAAAAAATTGTCTAGATCGAATGACCGATTTAAGGTAACATCATATTGTTTGTCATAAAAGTTGTCAAATTAAAAGTAAAATGTTGAAAAATTATCAATTTAATAGATAAAATCTGAATGAATATCCCAAAAGTAGTAAAATTTACTGAAAAAAATGTTGCAATTTTTAAATAAAACTGTGGTTAGTTCAAGTTTACTTGATATACAATTGTGAGAACATATAAGAAAATAATACTAATCAAGTGACCGATTTAAGGTTACATCATTACAAATATAAAAAAAGTTGGCAAATTGAAAGTGAAATGAAGAAAAACTATCTATAAAGGTAAAATCCCAATGAATATCCAAAAAGAAGTAAAATTGACTGAAAGAATTGAAATTTTTAAATAAAGCTGTGGTTGGTTCAAGTGTACTTGTTATCAATGTGAGAACATATAACAAAATCATATTAATCAAATGACCGATTAAAGGTAACATCATTACAATTATTAAAAAAAAAGTTGTCAAATTGACAGTAAAATGTGGAAAAACTATCTATAAAGGTAACATCCCAATGAATATCCAAAAAGAAGTAAAATTGACTGAAAGAATTCAAATTTTTAAATAAAGCTGTGGTTGGTTCAATTGTACTTGTTATACAATTGTCAATAAACAATGTGGAAATTGTCTTGATCAAATGACCGATTTAAGGTAACATCAATTACAGTTATTCAAAAACTTGAAAAATTTACAGTAAAATGTGGAAAAATTAACAATACACCGACGGCAGGTTAATTGTATATTTTATAAAAATATTTTAAAAATTTGGTTCATTTAAGGTTTCGTCTTATACAAGAAACTAGAAAGTGGCTAAATTAACTGAAAAATGTATTTTTTTTTAATAAACCTGTAGTTGGTTCAATTTTAATTCTAATACAATTCTCAATATATATTAAAAAATTGTCTTGCTCAAATGACCGATTTGAGGTAACATCATATCGTTTATCGTTTATCGAACATGTACCGAAAAGTCCCAATAATCTCCCAATAGTGGAATGCAAACTATCGAAACTAATACTGAACAAATCTTAAATAAAACGACAGAAGCTGAGATCCACGTGGATTCAACCGTATCTCCAGAGATGCTTATGGTCACCAAAATGATCAGTAATTTGTCAGTTGATATGCGGAGTATGTTTGGTGAGATGAATAATCGTATAAACGATCTTGAGGCAAACCTTGAACGTAAAATTACACAAAAAATTAACCAAGTTATTGATAAACGAATTTCAACGGAAGTATCCAAAGTGAAAAAAGATGTAAATTTGGCTGTCGATACTTTGCGTCAGGATTTTGACCAAGACTTGAAAAGTGAAGAGGACAAATTGAATGATATATCTAAATCTGTAAAGCACACAGGAGAAAGAGACATATCCTATAATTTAGTTATCAGAAATTTACCCGAAAGTGCGTATGAAAATCTGAATTCAAAAATTTCTGCTTTGATGAGGGAAGGTCTAAAAATACAAACAATCTCGTTTTCCAATGTCGAGCGTAAACGTAGCCGAAATGAACACAAAAGTGGAGTAGTGATTATAACATGTAAGTCAAAAGATGATCTCAACCAAATCATGTCTTCAAAATGCAATTTAAAGTTCAGTTGACAATATAGCGATGTTTACATCCACAAAGATCAAAGCGTTCAACAGCGTATTGAGCGAAAAAACTTTCAAACGATTGTTGACGTTTTAAAATCATTTGATTCCGAAATTGACATGAGAGGAGCTGAAATTATAGCCAAGCGTTATGTTAACCACCAACAGTCAAGACGAGAAGGTCATTTTAATAGAGACATGCAAAGTTCACGTAATGAACAAAGTAACAGCCGCCATCATCGCGCTGGAAATAGGAGTCAGCGTGACATGCACAATAACACTCATACTGGAAGACGTAACGATTACAACAGCGACACCAGACGAGAACAAAGAGACAGAAATGGTGAACAACAAAGGCACACGACACAGGGTAGATGGTAGACTGCAGCCGGGTTTTGGAATGTGAATAATTGGAATAAAAACACTTTTTCTGAAAATAATAAACTTAGAACTGATTGTATAAACATGTTGAATTTAGATATTGTAGGTGTATGTGAAACACATTTAAAGTATGATGACGTTTTACATGTAAATAGTTATAACTGGATTGGTCAAAATAGAAAACATCTACATAAAAAAGCCAAGACTGGTTCTGGTGGGGTAGGACTGTTTGTTAAAAAATCTTATTACGAAATGTTTGATATTGGAGTTTTAGACACATCATTTGAGGGTATTTTGTGGGTCTCTTTCAAACATAAAAATTCAGACTTTAGATTTAATATATGTGTAGCATATTTGCCTCCGGAAAACTCAACCAGGCAGGTTGATAAAGATGTATTTTTTAACACACTAATTACACAGGTGTATGAGCATCAAAATTCTGGTCCATTTTTGATTTGTGGAGATTTAAATAGTAGATGTGGAGATGAAAACGATTATATTGTTGGTGTCGATGATCTATGTCCAAGAGATGTAGTTGATTTTAAATGTAATTCTTATAGTAACACATTTATTGATTTTTTAATTAGCGTGAACTGTTGTATACTTAACGGTAGAAACTTTGTTAACAATGATTATACATGTGTATCAACAAAAGGCTGTTCAGTGGTAGACTATTGTATTGTACCATATGATTATTTACATTTATTTAGCAATTTTGCAGTGATAAGAGCCAATGACCTGGTGACCTTGGCGGGCTATGATTTATCAGGGGTGGATTTAAAATTGATTTCTGATCATTCATTGATTAAATGGAATTTTGATCTGAGCTCATTTATTTCAGTAAAATTGCTAAAAAAAAGAAGAATTAGAATTGTCTAGTTTTAATAAATATGATTGTAAGAACATACCAACGGATTTTATGAATACTGATTATATATATTTAGAAATTAATTCCTTTATAGAAAAGTTTGATATGATTTAACAAGAACAAAGTTTTGTAAATGATATATTTTCATCGTTTTGTAAAACTGTAGAAGGTGAAATGAATGACAAACTAACATGTAAAACTGTATGTATAGGTGGTAGTAGTCTTACAAACAAGAAACATAGAATCAAGAAACCTTGGTGGAATGATGATTTAAACAAGTTATGGGTTGATATGTGCAAGGCCGAAAAAACGTGGAATAAATTTAATAATAGTTCACGTGCTTCTGAATTGAAGTCGGTTTATGTACAGAAGAGAAAGTATTTTGATAGGGAGGTTCAAAAATGTAAGCGAAAGTATTGGTTTAGTATGCAGCAGGACTTGTTGTTGGAATCAAAAAGAAACCAACAGCAGTTCTGGAAAAAAATTGGTAAAATTGGGGTAGCGGAAAACCGGAAGTCAGTAATTCCCATGGAGGTCATAGATCAAGATGGGAATGTTAATTCAAATCTGACAGCTGTTTTATATAAATGGAAGTCGGAATATAGTAATTTGTTGAATCAAAAGATTTCAACCAAGGTTTCTGAAACGCAAAATCATGCATATACGAAAAATACTTTTAATGACTTTTTATTGACGGAACCCATTTCGTTTGCTGAAACAGCTAATGTCATTGACAAAGCAAAGAAAGGCAAATCTGCTGGTTTTGATAATTTACCAGTTGAAGTTTTGCAAAATAATTGCTCAACTTTGTTTTTGTACCATTTATTTGATTTTAGCTTTAGGTTCCAAAAAACGCCAGAATTATGGAACAAAATTATTATCAATCCTATACCTAAAGCAAACATGACAGATCTGCGCGACCCTTTGTCTTACAGAGGAATTGCATTAGCTTGTGTTTCCTATAAGCTTTATTGTAATATTTTAAACGAAAGGCTTGTGCAATGGATAGATGACAATAACATATTAGTCGACGAGCAAAATGGTTTCCGTCAAAATCGAAGCACTATAGACCAATTGTCTTCTCTTACAAACATAATTGAAGTCAGAAAGAAGCCTCGTAAATCTACTTTTTGTGCATTTATTGATTTTAAAAAGGCATATGATACCATCAATAGAAATATACTATGGTCCAAGTTAAATGTAATGGGGGTGGCTGAAAATTTTTGTGCTGCTATATAGTCTATTTATTCAAATATATTATGTTCAGTACGATTAAACGGCCATTTATCAGAATGGTTTAATATTAACAGTGGTCTTAAACAACAAGGATGCCCATTATCTCCCTTGTTATTTAATTTATATATTAATGACCTAGTTTCATTCTTGAAATCATATGAGTGTGGTATTGATATTGATGATGAAAAAGTTTGTACTTTGCTTTATGCTGATGATGTGGTTTTACTTGCAAACGATGAAAAAGAATTACAAATTCTGTAAAATGCATTAGAAATATGGTGTGGAGATAATTGTATGACCATTAATTCCAAAAAGTGTAATATAGTGCATTTTAGAACACCTTCTGTTGATAAGTCACATGTTGAATTTAAATGTGGGAATGATATCATTGAATATTCTACTACTTATACATATTTAGGTTTAGTTTTAAGTGAATTTTTAGATTATAATGTAACTGCTAAAGCTGTTGCAGCTTCTGCAAATAGAGCACTTGGCCTTGTTATAGCCAAGTGCAAAATCTAAGGTGTTGTTACTCATAATGTCTTGTCAAAATTATATGAGAGTTTGGTGCTTCCAATTGTTGAATATGGTGCTGGTATTTGGGGTTGCAAAAATTTTTCTTTTATTAATGCCATCCATAATAGAGCTTGCAGATTTTTTCTTGGAGTGGGTAAATATACTCCAAATGCTGCAGTTGCAGGGGATATGGGGTGGATACCTATCTTTCAAAAACAATGGCAATGCTTAATTCGACTATGGTGCCGTTTGAACAATATGAGTTCTGATCGTTTAAACAGAAAAATTTTCATATGGGCAGACATTATGAGTAAAAAACATAAGTGTATAAAAAATTGGAATTTTTATGTAAGGAAAACGTTTTCTGAGTATAATGCAGAACATTTGTGTATCATTAAAGATTATGTTGATAGTACCTCAGTTGTCAATACTGTTATGTCTAAAATGTTTAGTAAATATGTCGAACAGTGGCAAGGCAATTTACAATCAGAGAAAGCTTTATCTGGTAAAGGTGGTAACAAACTTCGTACATATAATTTATTTCAGAACAGTTTTGAAACGGAGACTTATTGTAAAATTCCAATGCCATTTTCGTAAAGGAGTTCTTTTGCCAAATTTCGATGTGGTGTAGCACCACTTAGAATAGAAACGGGGAGATTTGAAAAATTAATTTTAAAAGATCGAGTCTGTGATAATTGTATGAATATTTTAGAAGATGAAGCCCATATTGTTTTATCGTGTCCTTTGTATGATGATTTTAGAAAAAAATTATTTGATGAAGCAACACATTTTAATAGTGATTTTATGTCTTATGATGATAAACAGAAATTAGTGTTTTTATTTACAGATAATAATATGATTCGTAGCTGTGCCAAAGCCTGTAATCTTATTTTAAATAGACGTAGAAATGTTTTATACTGTAAATAATGTTAATGTCAATATGTTTTATAATAGATGCATTATTTATATAATTTTTAATGTTATAGTCTCTTGTAATTCTGTACAGAATGGCTCTCCTTTTATATTTATATATTTTTACATTTAATGTAATGTTGTATTATATATTATTGAGAGATGAGACTTAAATAAAATATTGAATTGAATTGAATTGAATTTATCATTAAAGTTGTCAAATTAAAAGTAAAATGTTGAAAAATTATCAATATAGGTAAAATCTGAATGAATATCCCAAAAGTAGTAAAATTTACAGAAAAAAATGTTGCAATTTTTAAATAAAGCTGTGGTTTGTTCAAGTGTACTTGTTATCAATGTGAGAACATATCACAAAATTATATTAATCAAAAGACCGATTAAAGGTAACATCATTACAATTATTAAAAAAAAAAAGTTGTCAAATTGACAGTAAAATGTGGAAAAACTATCTATAAAGGTAACATCCCAATGAATATCCAAAAAGAAGTAAAATTGAC
Source organism: Mytilus galloprovincialis (assembly GCF_965363235.1). Classification (NCBI taxonomy): domain Eukaryota; kingdom Metazoa; phylum Mollusca; class Bivalvia; order Mytilida; family Mytilidae; genus Mytilus; species Mytilus galloprovincialis. Next base: position 28,263,899 of record NC_134848.1, on the reverse strand, counting down.
TGAAAGAATTGAAATTTTTTAATAAAGCTGTGGTTGGTTCAATTGTACTTGTTATACAATTGTCAATACACATATGGAAATTGTCTTGATCAAATGACCGATTTAAGGTAACATCAATTACAGTTATCCAAAAACTTGAAAAATTAACAGTAAAATGTGGAAAAAATATTAATAAACCGACGGCAGGTTAAGTGTATATTTTATATAAATATTTTAAAAGTTTGGTTCATTTAAGGTTTCATCTAATACAATAAACCAGAAAATGGCTAAATTAACTGAAAAATGTATTTTTTTTAATAAACCTGTAGTTGGTTCAATTTTAATTCTAATACAATTCTCAATACATATTAAAAAAATGTCTTGATTGAATGACCGATTTAAGATAACATCATATCGTTTGTCATAAAAGTTGTCAAATTAAAAGTAAAATGTTGAAAAATTATCAATATAGGTAAAATCTGAATGAATATCCCAAAAGTAGTAAAATTTACTGAAAAAAATGTTGCAATTTTTAAATAAAACTGTGGTAAGTTCAAGTTTACTTGATATACAATTGTGAGAACATATAAGAAAATAATACTAATTAAGTGACCGATTTAAGGTTACATCATTACAATTATAAAAATAGTTGGCAAATTGAAAGTGAAATGTAGAAAAACTATCTATAAAGGTAAAATCCCAATGAATATCCAAAAAGACGTAAAATTGACTGAACGAATTGAAATTTTTAAATAAAGCTGTGGTTGGTTCAAGTGTACTTGTTATCAATGTGAGAACATATAACAAAATTATATTAATCAAATGACCGATTTAAGGTAACATCATTACAATTATTAAAAAAGTCGTCAAATTGACAGTAAAATGTGGAAAAACTATCTATAAAGGTAACATCCCAATGAATATCCAAAAAGAAGTAAAATTGACTGAAAGAATTGAAATTTTTAAATAAAGCTGTGGTTGGTTCAATTGTACTTGTTATACAATTGTCAATACACATATGGAAATTGTCTTGATCAAATGACCGATTTAAGGTAACATCAATTACAGTTATCAAAAAACTTGAAAAATTTACAGTAAAATGTGGAAAAATTAACAATACACCGACGGCAGGTTAATTGTATATTTTATATAAATATTTTAAAAAATTGGTTCATTTAAGGTTTCATCTTATACAAGAAACTAGAAAATGGCTAAATTAACTGAAAAATGTATTTTTTTTTAATAAACCTGTAGTTGGTTCAATTTTAATTCTAATACAATTCTCAATATATATGAAAAAATTGTCTTGATCAAATGACCGATTTGAGGTAACATCATATCATCATTTGAACAGCGGTATACTACTGTTGCCTTTATTTATCATAAAAGTTGTCAAATTAAAAGTAAAATGTTGAAAAATTATCAATATAGGTAAAATCTGAATGAATATCCCAAAAGTAGTAAAATTTACAGAAAAAAATGTTGCAATTTTTAAATAAAGTTGTGGTTTGTTCAAGTGTACTTGTTTTCAATGTGAGAACATATAACAAAATTATATTAATCAAATGACCGATTAAAGGTAACATCATTACAATTATTAAAAAAAAAAGTTGTCAAATTGACAGTAAAATGTGGGAAAACTATCTATAAAGGTAACATCCCAATGAATATCCAAAAAGAAGTAAAATTGACTGAAAGAATTGAAATTTTTTAATAAAGCTGTGGTTGGTTCAATTGTACTTGTTATACAATTGTCAATACACATATGGAAATTGTCTTGATCAAATGACCGATTTAAGGTAACATCAATTACAGTTATCCAAAAACTTGAAAAAATTATAGTAAAATGTGGAAAAACTATTAATAAACCGACGGCAGGTTAAGTGTATATTTTATATAAATATTTTAAAAGTTTGGTTCGTTTAAGGTTTCATCTAATACAATAAACCAGAAAGTGGCTAAATTAACTGAAAAAATGTATTTTTTTTAATAAACCTGTAGTTGGTTCAATTTTAATTCTAATACAATTCTCAATACATATTAAACCAGATGCTCCGCAGGGCGTAGCTTTATACGACCGCAGAGGTTGAACCCTGAACGGTTGGGGCAAGTATGGACACAACATTCAAGCTGGATTCAGCTCTAAATTTGGATTGTGATTAAATAGTTGACACAGCATAGGTTTCTGACACAGAATGAATGTGTTCTAATGAACTTAAAATTTTTGTTTTCTCTTAGAGCAATTCACTATGCTATTGAATATTAATCCTCTCAAAAAAATGTGTGTAGAAATTTCCTTTTTTATTGATGAAATTTCAAATGAGAAAAATTGAACCCAATTTTTTTAATCACATCCCCCTTTCCCTTATTCCAAAACTAATCTCAATTAAAATTTCTAATGGAGTTTGCAACAATAACTACTCATTTAAATACATCATAAAATATTAAGATGTAAAAAAAACTGCTTGTTATCACTGAATGGTAAAGATTATTTTAATTTATCAGTTGGTAGTAAAAAGTGAATATACATTGTATATTGTATATAACAAAGATTTAAGTTGATTCTGGACAAAGAAAGATAACTCCAATTAAAAAAAAATGTTGCTATTGCACAATATTTTGCAATTAGATATTTCTTGTTACTATTCTGGACAAAGAAAGATAACTCTAATTAAAAAAAATTTGCTATTTCACAATATTGTGCAATTAGATATTTCTTGCCATTGCGCAATACTGTGCAATTGAGAAGACTTGCTATTGCACAATACTTAATATAATAATTTTAGATCCTGATTTGGACCAACTTGAAAACTGGGCCCATAATAAAAAATCTAAGTACATTTTTGGATTCAGCATATCAAAGAACCCCAAGATTTCAATTTTTGTTAAAATCAGACTAAGTTTAATTTTGGACCCTTTGGACTTTAGTGTAGACAAATTTGAAAACAGGACAAAAAATGAAGAATCTACATACACAGTTAGATTTGGTATATCAAAGAACCCCATTTATTCAATTTTTGATGAAATCAAACAAAGTTTAATTTTGGACCCCGATTTGGACCAACTTGAAAACTGGGCCAATAATCAAGAATCTAAGTACATTTTTAGATTCAGCATATCAAAGAACCTAACTGATTCATTTTTTGTCAAAATCAAACTAAGTTTAATTTTGGACCCTTTGGACCTTAATGTAGACCAATTTGAAAACGGGACCAAAAGTTAAGAATCTACATACACAGTCATGACAGTTAGATTCGGCATATCAAAGAACCCCAATTATTCAATTTTGATGAAATCAAACAAAGTTTAATTTTGGACCCTTTGGGCCCCTTATTCTGTTGGGACCAAAACTCCCAAAATCAATACCAACCTTCCTTTTATGGTCATAAACCTTGTGTTTAACTTTTATAGATTTCTATTTACTTATACTAACGTTATGGTGCGAAAACCAAGAAAAATGCTTATTTGGGTCCCTTTTTGGCCCCTAATTCCTAAACTGTAGGGACCTAAACTCCCAAAATCAATACCAACCTTCCTTTTGTAGTCATTAACATTGTGTTTAAATTTCATTGATTTCTATTTACATAAACTAAAGTTATTGTGCGAAAACCAAGAATAATGCTTATTTGGGCCCTTTTTTGGCCCCTAATTCCTAAACTGTTGAAACCAAAACTCCCAAAATCAATCCCAACCGTTCTTTTGTGGTCATAAACCTTGTGTTAAAATTTCATAGATTTCTATTATCTTAAACTAAAGTTATAGTGCGAAAGCCAAGAAAATGCTTATTTGGGCCCTTTTTGGCCCCTAATTCCTAAAATGTTGGGACCAAAACTCCCAAAATCAATACCAACCTTCCTTTTGTGGTCATGAACCTTGTGTTAAAATTTCATAGATTTCCATTCACTTTTACTAAAGTTAGAGTGCGAAAACTAAAAGTATTCGGACGACGAGAACGACGACGACGCAGACGACGACGACGTGATAGCAATATACGACGAAAAAATTTTCAAATTTTGCGGTTGTATAAAAATTGTCTTGATCGAATGACCGATTTAAGGTAACATCATATCGTTTGTCATAAAAGTTGTCAAATTAAAAGTAAAATGTTGAAAAATTATCAATATAGATAAAATCTGAATGAATATCCCAAAAGTAGTATGATTTACTGAAAAAATGTTGCAATTTTTAAATAAAACTGTGGTTAGTTCAAGTTTACTTGATATACAATTGTGAGAACATATAAGAAAATAATACTAATCAAGTGACCGATTTAAGGTTACATCATTACAATTATAAAAAAAGTTGGCAAATTGAAAGTGAAATGTAGAAAAACTATCTATAAAGGTAAAATCCCAATGAATATCCAAAAAGAAGTAAAATTGACTGAAAGAATTGAAATTTTTAAATAAAGCTGTGGTTGGTTCAATTGTAGTTGTTATACAATAGTCAATACACATATGGAAATTGTCTTGATCAATGACCGATTTAAGGTAACATCAATTACAGTTATCAAAAAACTTGAAAAATTTACAGTAAAATGTGGAAAAATTAACAATACACCGACGGCAGGTTAATTGTATATTTTATATAAATATTAAGGGAGGATTTTAAATTTTGAGACTGTCTCATTTTCTCAAGAGTAGATTTTTTAAAGAATATTGCAAAAAACTAAAATTTTACCTCAAAATGTTATAACTTTATCAATATTTAAAAACTTACCAAATTTGTCTTTATTCTTCTATCATTTGTCTCTATTTCTTCTTTCTGAACATTGATGAAAAAGAACAAAAGCTCAGGCAAAAATATCTCTGCACTTGTTTAACTATATATCAAGGACAAGAGATAATCCCAAATGAGCAATCATTTTTATTCTGCTGTACAATCTTCATCAGTCCTGAAGCAATAAAAGTATAATAACATAAAAGTTTAGCTTAAATCAATAAGTAATATAAAGGAGAGCTAAAATTTTAGCTGGTTCTTTTTCAGACCAAAAGCTAAAATTTAAGCATCCAGAAAGATAAAATTTTAGCTTTGCAGAAAATTGATAAAATTTTAGCAAACATGTACACAAAGATAAAATTTTAGCATTTGACAAAACATTATATTGCAAAGAAAAATAGACTTTAGCGTTAAACGTTGAGTTACAGGTATTTAAACACTGATGATGGCATTACCCCTGTAAACCTAAAGTTTAATTGATTGTTGGTTGCTTAATAATCAGTGGCAAATAGTTATTGCTATAAACAAACAAGTGCCTATAGATATGGGACTCTGTGAATAAGGTCAAACATTGACTGACAAACATTAACAGTAATAAATGCTGAACAATTCCTCATCTTTATTGGTAAAATCAAACAAGTGGCTATATGGCACTCTGGGCATAAGATCATACACTGACTCACAAACATTAACAGTAATAAATGCTGAACATTTCCACATTGTTATTGGTAAAAACAAACAAGTGGCTATATGGCACTCTGGGCATAAGTTCATACACTGACTCAAAAACATTAACAGTAATAAATGTTAGACAGTTCCTCATGGTTATTGGTAAAAACAAACAAGTGGCTATATGGGACTCTGGGCATAAGGTCATACACGGACTCACAAACATTGACAGTAATAAATGTTAGACAGTTCCTCATGGTTATTGGTAAAAACAAACAAGTGGCTATATGGGACTCTGGGCATAAGTTCATACACTGACTCACAAACATTAACAGTAATAAATGTTAGACAATTCCTCATGGTTATTGGTAAAAACAAACAAGTGGCTATATGGGACTCTGGGCATAAGGTCATACACTGACTCACAAACATTAACAGTAATAAATGTTAAGACAATTCCTCATGGTTATTGGTAAAAACAAACAAGTGGCTATATGGGACTCTGGGCATAAGTTCATACACGGACTCACAAACATTAACAGTAATAAATGTTAGACAGTTCCTCATGGTTATTGGTAAAAACAAACAAGTGGCTATATGGGACTCTGGGCATAAGGTCATACACTGACTCACAAACATTAACAGTAATAAATGTTAGACAATTCCTCATGGTTATTGGTAGTCAAAGAGCTGAAAGCTCTGAAGAAAAATGACGCCACTGTCTCTAATATTGGGATAGTTTTTATGCAAGTCATGATTTTCACATACCGTAATTAGTTTAACAATGCAACATGTCTCGTAAGCATATAATTGATATTCGTATATGTGTGTGTGTGTGAAGTGAAGGTGACAACTGGCTGTTTTTTAAGACAAATGAATAGGTCAAGACTACCTGAATTGTACAAATAAATACTGTAGAAAGGCTTGTATATTTCTCACTGGTACATAGTCTGAATCCGGGTCCGTTCGCGCCCACTCATGTTCGCCCCTTTCACTTTCACACCCTACATGTTCGCACCCAATCTTAATTGGTTTTGTGTTTAATAACTCTGTAAGCAAGTGTTTTCTTATAAGTATAATTGTTGTCATTGTCTCAAAATAAAGTGAGACAGCATTTTTTTTGTTGTTGAATAAATCTTAATCATGTTTTAGATAGCGTATTGTTAAAAATTATAATAATCCTTTCTAAATAAAGTGGTTAACTCTTAATCATGTTTTGGTTAGTGTATTGCTATAACTTTGTTTCATTGACTTCTTTCAAAATGAAGTGAGATTCTGACTATGTTTTTTTTCTGTGTGTTGAATAGATTTTATCATGTTTTGGTTATAATAGTGGATTGCTATATTTTGGTTCCTATATTTTATTGTTTCGTTGTTTCGGATCAAAGGGATCAAGCTGTTAAAAACAATTATCTTTTGTGTTTTTCCTTTAAAATCTTCAATGTTTTACTCATACCAAGCTATAAATACATTCAGTATTTACACCAAAGCAATTTAAAACAACAATCATGATTTTCCAATTATTCAACTTGAATTTGAATTAAAATTGGGCGCGAATGAGTAGAGTGCAAACAGACCTTGGGTGCGAACGTGCGAGGTGCGAACGTGTAGGGTGCGAAAGTGTATTGGGCGCGAACAGACCTGATACCACATAGTCTGAACCCCCTTCTCCCACAAAATATTAAGTAAATAATCTTTTTGTTACTGTTATCAAAGGTCTAATGAAACTCAGGTAATTTCAAACATTTGTCAAAGAATTCTAGTCAAACCGGCACCTGGTTAAATTGGCACCTGGACAAATCAGCACCTGGTTAAATCGACACCTGATATAGTCAATTCGTCAACAATGTTAAATATAAATTTTAACAGTATTTTAAGCAAAAAGAGTAAAAATAAGTAAGGGGTTGCCAGAATTTTTTTCAGTATTTAAGCAAAAAGAGTTAAATACTAACTTTCACATTTTTGGGTGTTCATGTACATTTTGTATATATTTATTTTTCTCAACTTAATGACTTTTTTGGTGTATTTTTAATGATATATATTGAGTAGTCAAAATAATTATTACGTCTGGCAAGGCTTTTTTAATTTTATTCTGGGACACCTTTCTATGACCGCAAGGCTATGTTTATTTTTTTCTGGGACGCCTTCCTACGAAGCCTTCCTACGAACTTCGTAGGAAGACATCACAGAAAAAAAATAAAATAGCCTTGCCAGACGTCATAATTATTTGGACTAATACATGAGATATTGGATATTTTTATGCATTATTTAAACCAGTTGAGCATTTTACAGGATTGTTTGTTTAATGCTTTTTAAACTTTACTGAAAAAAACACCTTAAATTTGCTTATTATTTGGCATGAAAGTTTGATTTATTGAAAGGGACTCATAGTTTTCCATTTTATTTTAATAATTGTCTAATTGTTAAAACAACAGCTTGGGTAAGGGCTTCGTTGTTTACCTTTAGACACAACAACATAATTTCACTTTGGTTTCGTTGTTTACCTAAATACACAACAACATATTCACTATGTACTTGGTAACAGTTATTAATTAATTGAATAGAAAATATTATAACAAATATTATTGGATGCCGAATTGACGTCAAATAGCTGCCGATTTGACTAGATGCCAATTTAACCAGGTGCCGACTTGACTTGTACGTTTCAATTCCTCTGCGATCGTTTGTGGTATTTTCTTGAGAAAAACCTATTTTCCATCATCAAAGAGAAGAAACTGCTTGAAAATGATTCTGGAACGCTTCATGATTGTTAAAATAAGTTAAATTCACTCAAAAAACAATTTTAAAACTTGCGATGTTTAAACAGGAAGTTTCAAAAGCACGTGTAAAAGAAGAAATTAACCGGTGAGAGTGGAAATCCGTACATAACAGATATCACTATAGTACGACTTTGAAAGCAAAACAGTTCCATCTTTTTGTAAAACAGTCTTTAATATACCTATCACATTAATGTTTGAAGGGTCTTAAGCTTATTCAAACCATGAAAGTCGGTATGAAACACCAAAACGGAATGAACAATAACCGATTACGTTTTGTAGTTTACAAATTCTAAACTGGTTCCCGTCAAACTACAACACTTGTTCGAGTGTAGTGGAATACAAGCAGAAACCAGTTAGTTTGTAAACTGGTTCCTGACTGATTACTACACAATGACCTCTCCTCATGCATAATGATAACACAAGCAAATTCCAGTTTGTATAGAAAATAGTAAATACGAAACCAAGCACGGTAGGCAGAGAAATGTAATGAAGTTCAGGTCGCCAGTAATGGAACAATGACTGCGTCATTTTCCAAAAACAAACAAGTGGCTATATGGGACTCTGGGCATAAGGTCATAAACTGACTCACAAATATGAACAGTAATAAATGTTAGACAATTCCTCATGGTTATTGGTAAAATCAAACAAGTGGCTATATGGGATTCTGGGCATAAGGTCATACACTGACTCACAACCATTAACAGTAATAAATGCTAAACAATTCCTCATCTTTATTGGTAAAAACAAACAAGTGGCTATATGGGATTCCGGGCATAAGGTCATACACTGACTCACAAACATAAAAAGTGATAAATGCTGAACATTTCCTCATTGTTATTACAAGTGGCTATATGGGACTCTGGGCATAAGGTCATCAACTGACTCACAAACATGAACAGTAATAAATGCTAAACAATTCCTCATCTTTATTGGTAAAAACAAACAAGTGGCTATATAGGATTCTGGGCATAAGGTCATACACTGACTCACAAACATTAACAGTAATAAAATAAAGACAATTCCTCATGGTTATTGGTAAAAACAAACAAGTGGCTATATGGGACTCTGGGCATAAGGTCAAACACTGACTCACAAACATTAACAGTAATAAAATAAAGACAATTCCTCATCTTTATTGGTAAAAACAAACAAGTGGCTATAAAGGATTCTGGGCATAAGGTCATACACTGACTCACAAACATTAACAGTAATAAAATAAAGACAATTCCTCATGGTTATTGGTAAAAACAAACAAGTGGCTACATGGGACTCTGGGCATAAGGTCAAACACTGACTCACAAACATTAACAGTTATAAAATAAAGACAATTCCTCATCTTTATTGGTAAAATCAAACAAGTTGCTATATGGGACTCTGGGCATAAGGTCAAACATTGACTCACAAACATTAACAGTAATAAATTTTAGACAATTCCTCATGGTTATTGGTAAAAACAAACAAGTGGCTATATGGGACTCTGGGCATAAGGTCATACATGTGCACTGACTCACAAACATTAACAGTAATAAATGCTAAACAATTCCTCATGGTTATTGGTAAAAACATACAAGTGGCTATATGGGACTCTGGTCAAACACTGACTCACAAACATTAACAGTAATAAATGCTAAACAATTCCTCATTTTTATTGGTAAAAACAAACAAGTGGCTATATGGGACTCTGGGCATAAGGTCATAAACTGACTCACAAACATGAACAGTAAGAAATGCTAAACATTTCCTCATAGTTATTGGTAAAAACAAACAAGTGGCTATATGGGACTCTGGGTATAAGGTCATACACTGACTGAAAAACATCAACAGTAATAAATGCTGAACAATTCCTCATTGTTATTGGTAAAAACAAACAAGTGGCTATATGGGATTCTGGGTATAAGGTCATACACTGACTGAAAAACACCAACAGTAATAAATGCTGAACAATTCCACATTGTTATTGGTTTATAAACAAACAAGTGGTTATATGGGACTCTAGGCATAAGGTCATTCACTGACTTACAAACATTAACAGTAATAAATGCTGAACAATTCCTCATGGTTATTGGTAAAAACAAACAAGTGGCTATATGGGACTCTGGGCATAAGGTCATACACTGACTCACAAACATGAACAGTAATAAATGCTAAACAATTCCTAATCGTTATTGGTAAAAACAAACAAGTGGCTATATGGGACTTTGGGCATAAGGTCATACACTGACTCACAAACATTAACAGTTATAAATGTTAGACAATTCCTCATGATTATTGGTAAAATCAAACAAGTGGTTATATGGGATTCTGGGCATAAGGTCATACACTGACTCACAAACATTAACAGTAATAAATGCTTATGCCCGCGTCACACTGTCCCGATTTTTACGCCGATGGCAAAACGATTATGGAAATTTTCAAAATCGGGACTGATCGTATCCAGATCGGGCTATTCGTAGTGCCATCTTTAACATCGTAGAACCATCGGCCACTTTTTCTAGCCTTCAGGGACAACTTCGGGAAGGGTTCTAAATTTTTTAACATGTTAAAAAATTCCCGAAGGTGCGTCCGATGTTGAGGGTTCGTATTCAGTTCGTATCACCATCCTCACCATCGTAATGTCACCGGGAATGCATCTTTGAACATCGTATTGCATTCGTGTTTCCATCGTTTCCATCGGGCAGTTTTGACATTACGATGTCTACACGAATGAATCACGAAGCTACCCGAAGGTCTTACAATGGCAACACGACTTCGTAAAGACCTCGTAATCCCGTCGTGTTGCCATCGAATAAAAGTACGAAGGCGACAAGATGGAACTACGACGGCAATGAATTCAGCTAAATGTAAGTTAATTTTCGCACTAAAATACATTTAAAGTGCCATGCGCGATATGCACTGGTCAGTCTAATACGACAATTAAGAAAGACGTTCACAAAACATGGAGCTCATATCATATGATTCTATGAGAACAAGAAAGGCAACAGCGTTGTTTCGATTTATTCAAATGGAACAAGAAGAGCAGCTATTACAGGCTCAGGATTTACTTTTACAAGTAAAATATTATTTTTTGTCAATTTTTCATATCAAGTAACATAATGAAAATCATAAACGCGCCTTGTACACCAACACTACAGGTACACGTATATAGGGAAACCAACTTTTTCTTCATTATTCTGATTTTTTATGTATCGTCTGAGTTGTCGTCACACGAATGTTTACTCCATAACCGTTTTGTTTTCTATGTCATTTTTTGCCACATTTGTTGCTTTCCCCAAATCCTTCCTTTTGTCTATACTATTATGATATTCTCCTGGAAAGAGCTCTTTTTGAATAAAAGGGACCAACGAACCCATTACCTTACCTTTAAGATAGATCAGTAAATATGGGCATAATTATGGGTGCCTTATTCAGACTAGTGCACACATTTTACAGTTCAAACAAGGCAATGCCGAGCGTGGCATCCCCTCGTATGTAACATACTGGGGACAAATATGGACACTATAGTTGTATATGACACATACAGAAAATGGTAAATTGAATATGCATATTTGATACATAAACTATTTTTTTAGAAATCAACAAAAACATTCAGTAACTGGAAATACCTTAATATTGTCTTTAGAACAAGCAGGTAAAAAAAATGAGCAACCAATTTCCTGTGTATTATGCTATTTCAAGGAGAAAAAAGAAGTCCATCTGCATGACCTTGACCCTTGGCCTTGAACGTAAAAAAGGTCAGATCATTACAAGGAGGAGCAAATACCAAATGTGGTTAAAATCTTTTGAAGCATATTGGTTTTAGAGTGTCCACAAGAGTAATATTGCCTTGTATTACAACTGCCACTGTGACCTTGACCTTTGAACTTTAAAGTCAATAGCGCTTAAAACATTATTAACGAGTAGCACCATACCAAGTTTTGAGCATTTTGGTTCTAGAGTGCCCATAACAATTTTATCTACACGCAACTTACATGTAGTAGGCGAGGGGATAATAAACTAAGTTTTATAAGAATTAGACAAAAAGATCGATTTCCTGCCATGCATGACAGACTTGTACAGAAACGATATGTTGTCGAAATTCTGTTTTACCCTTCAAGCCCACGATCTTCCGTCTTATGATTAAACCAGAAATTAAATGTACAATATAATATATATTCAATATTGATCAAACAATTTAAAACGCGTGATGCCTTCGACATATAATTTAAATGCATCGTAAGCTGTACACGACGTCTTTTAGACATCGTAATCCATCGTGTAGCCTTCGTAACCCATCGTGTAGCCTTCGTGATCCATCGTGTAGGCTTCGGCTGAGATATGAAGCTTAAATACCCCTCTTCGGTTAACCTTCGTATGTCCATCTTTTGCTATCGTATATAATTTCGGCACCATCGTATAGACTTCGTTATTCATCGTACTTGCTTCGGTCACTTTTTTGTATTTTAACGAGATCAGGACCAACTTCGTACGAACTTACAATTTTCGCATTCGGGTGTCCATCGTATATAAAAATCGGGACAGTGTGACGCGGGCATAAACAATTCCTCATCTTTATTGGTAAAATCAAACAAGTGGCTATATGGGATTCTGGGCATAAGGTCATAAACTGACTCACAAACATGAACAGTAAGAAATGCTAAACATTTCCTCATATTTATTGATATAAACAAACAAGTGGCTATATGGGATTCTGGGCATAAGGTCAATTAGGTCATACACTGATTGACAAACATGAACAGTAATAAACGCTATTAAAACAATTCCTCATGGTTATTGATAAAAACAAACAAGTGGCTATATGGGACTCTGAGCATAAGGTCAAACACTGACTCATAAACATTAACAGTAATAAATGTTAGACAATTCCTCATGGTTATTGGTAAAAACAAACAAGTGGCTATATAAGACTCCGGGCATAAGGTCAGACACTGACTCATAAACATTAACAGTAATAAATGTTAGACAATTCCTCATGGTTATTAGTAAAATCAAACAAGTGGCTATATGGGACTCACAAACATTAACAGTAATAAATGCTGAACAATTCCTCATGGTTATTGATAAAAACAAACAAGTGGCTATATGGGACTCTGAGCATAAGGTCAAACACTGACTCACAAACATTAACAGTAATAAATGTTAGACAATTCCTCATGGTTATTGGTAAAAACAAACAAGTGGCTATATGGGACTCCGGGCATAAGGTCATACACTGACTCATAAACATTAACAGTAATAAATGTTAGACAATTCCTCATGGTTATTAGTAAAATCAAACAAGTGGCTATATGGGACTCTGGGCATAAGGTCATACGCTGACTCACAAACATTAACAGTAATAAATGATAAACAATTCCTCATTGTTATTAGTAAAATCAAACAAGTGGCTATATGGGACTCTGGGCATAAGGTCATACACTGACTCACAAACATTAACAGTAATAAGGGTTAGACAATTCCTCATGGTTATTGGCAAAAACAAACAAGTGGCTATATGGGACTCTGGGCATAAGGTCATACACTGACTCACAAACATTAACAGTAATAAATGTTAGACAATTCCTCATGGTTATTGGTAAAAACAAACAAGTGGCTATATGGGACTCTGGGCATAAGGTCATACACTGACTCACAACCATTAACAGTAATAAATGTTAGACAATTCCTCATGGTTATTGGTAAAAACAAACAAGTGGCTATAGGGGATTCAGGACATAAGGTCTTATGTATACACATGAACAATAATCAAATAAATGCTAAAAAATTCCTCATCGTTATTGGTAAAAACAAACAAGTGGCTATATGGAACTCTGGGCATCAGGTCATACACTGACAACCCCTTTAAGGAAGGAGCATATCACACAGTATTTTAAAGTATAAACAGAAGCCCAGAAATTACATTGTACATAACTGTATATATACCCTATAAACATACATTTGACTGACAAAGATTTGTAATAAATTAAATAAATGTATATGCAATTCATGGAAGGAATATATGTGTTTTAATTAAAACAAACATGACAAATGCACATTGTTATCCTTTTATTCTTTTATAAGTTTTTTGTCTAAGTACTTCAAATGACACAAGATGCTAGTCTTCAAAATATGAATGTTTTGTACCAGGCTAGCATCTACTGTTACAAAACTACTATAAACCTGTAAATCTGCAACAATTGTCTGTCCTGCTGCATATATTTCCATTTTGAATTTATCATACATGTACGTTTTAAACCTAGCCCTGAAAAACATTGCACTGGGATAATATCAGTATAAACACCATGTCTATTTGTGCCAACCTCCCAATTTTTTAATATTTTGCTATCCTGATTTGGTACAGATCCTTTATCCTCAAAACTTATCAGGGGCAGTAGGCGTGTTTATATTATGGTAGTTTGTCACACCTTACATGTACCTCTAGGTGTTGGTTTGAGCCCTAGTTGGACAGTTGCAAATTAAGGTTCTATTTTCATGTCATATGTGATAAGGTTAGTCAGTTTCCTCCCACAGGTTGGCGCTTTCCTTCAAGTACTACGGTTTAGTCTGTCAAAAAAACTGACTGCCATGAAATTACCCATATGGTGTAGAAAGTGATGTTTATAAAACCAAAGCAAACAATCAAAGTTTTAAATCATTGTCTATTTGTACAAGGAACCGTAGAGGTTGAGCCATTTAAAATATGATTATTTTAATACCAAACTGTGACCACATCTTCAAGATGTGACATCAGGTCTCTGTTCAATGAAAACGGGTCCATTTGCTCTAGGTACATGTTCGCCCTAGGTCCGTTCGTGGTGGGTTCCTTCGCCCTAGGTTCGTTTGCAATTTAGAATAATGTTAAGGTATATTTATTATGTCTTTGAAATCACTTTATTGCTGTATTAATTGCTAATGATGCATTATTAATGAAAATAAAATAAAGAGGTCAGCTTGGTAGGAGTTTAAACAATGAATATAAGATTGTATTAAAGACATTAAAAGGAACTGTATTTTCACAGCTTGGCTTCTTTTATCTCAAGTTTGTTTTGACAAATTTGATATATATATGGAAGAGGAAAGTGTCTTTTCTCTCTGAATTAATTTATAAATGTAAGCAAATACAGAACACAATAAGTCACAGCACACCTTAATTTCTCAATACTTTTTCAATTAATTTAAAGTCTCAATACAGTAAGACAAATTTATGAAGGGGATTAAAACTCGCAAAGCACACAAACGTGTAAGGTAATTATATACATTAAAAACAATTTATATAATATTAAATAAAATCAGAGTGATTACATTATTTACAGATAAATTAAATGATAGTAAATATACAGCAAAACAAGATAAATAGTCGGCGAAATTTCCAACAAGCAATAACTTAGTCTGTCTTAGGTACAAATGTATCCTATAATAAAATATATGCTATGAAAAATCAGCGTGAACTGTCCTAGGGCAAACAAGAAGTAGAGCGAACAGGTCCTAGGGCGAACGAGAATCAGAGCGAACACGGAACGGATCCGGATTCCTGTTCAATGGGCAGTCCCACAATTACTGTTCAATTTTCACGTGCATCATACATTTTATATGGTTAATTTGTCAGTTTCCTGTCTCTGAGTTCTGTGTTTTTTCTGGGTACTTTGGTTAACTCTGCAAATCAATAAAACTGACTGTCTTACATAAAATGATCCATATGTGATAGTGTGGGTCGCAATGCCAAACAAATAAGTCTTTCAGTCCGTACATTTCCGCCTATATCAGGCGACCCACTTTTCAGTGTAGAATATAATCCAATCATCGACTTCAATATTACACACGTTAATACACATTACCACCACCTCTATATTATCTGAATTTTTTAAAATAAATAAAGGGGTCAAACAAGGGGACAGTTTGAGCCCCACATTGTTCAATTGTTTTATTAATGATCTCCATTCAATTTTTGATGAGACATGTGATCCTGTGTATTTAGATAAAACACCAATAAGTAGTCTTAGTTTGCAGATAATCTTTTAATATTATCAGAATCACAAAACGGTTTACAATCTGCTTTGAATAAACTGGAAAAATATTGCTACAAATGGCAGCTGACTGTAAATACAAATAAAAACAAAATTATGATTTTTCATTTTAGAAATACTTTTGAGTCAAAAAAATTTTATAAACAAAATCAGTTAACTGAAGTTAAAGAGTATAACTTTCTTGGGAACATTATTGATAATAAAGGAAAATTTAAGAGATCTACACATGAGCTATCCAAGAAAGCACTTAAAGCATTATTTTCATAAAAAAATATATGTCTAATTTTTATCATGTCTCTCTTGATTTATCATGTAAATTATTTGATTCCTTAATTAAACCCATAATTTTATATAATAGTGAGATCTGGTTTATGGAAGATTATTACTCAATTTTTAAAGCCATAAATAGAGCCACTTTGCATGGAAGTAACTGTGATACTTAATTATCATTGACAGATAGAATCAACTTTGAAAAAGTGCATCATAAATTTTGTAAAACTGTTCTTGGAATTAAAAAAACCTCATGTAATATACATGTAGCTGCAAAGTCTGAGTTCGGACGATTTCCGCTTGACTCCTTTATTAAAACTCAAGTTTTATTATATTTTTGTAGAATTAACTGCCATGAAATAAACCCTCTTGTTAAAGAAGCTTTTGCAGTAAATAAATCTACATGTATGACTAAAGATGGAATATATACTTGGTACACTTTTGCCAAGCATATTTTTAAAGAATTTAATATTGATGAAGAAGAATATATGTTGATTTTGATAAACCTTTTAAACTAATAAAAAATACACTCAAAAAAACTTTTAAAACAGATTGTGAAGGAAAAGTATAATAACATCACTCTTGAAAAACTTTCAAATATTGATAACAGTTCAAAACTCTATCTTTATAGTAAACTTAAAAATGAAATTAAATTTGAGGACTTCTTGCACAATCTAAACAATTTTAATTGTCGTCAACTTTTAACAAAATTACGTGTAAGTGATCATAATTTGGAAATTGAATTAGGACGTTATAAATTTTTTTAAAGAGAACACAGACTGTGCAAAGTTTGTTAAATTTTAGATGATGAGCAAAACTTTTTCCTCCATTGCCAAAATTAACAGTAATGTAAGACATTCCCTTATAAATGCAATTAAAACCCATTATCCAATTTTAACCAGCTTGACTCAAACTCTAAACTTAAAACTATTCTAGATCCCAATAAGGATATTTTGTCTAGTGTTGTAGACTATATAAAGCAATCTATGGAATTGCGAAAATAAGGTCCACATTCGTCAATTATTATATATATATATATATATTGATATATATGTTATTAATATCAGCTTCACTTTTTTAAAACATTTATCATATACTATTATGTTTTTTGTAACTTGTGTATACATGTATATATATACATACATACAATGTACTATGTTTGCATTTTAACCCGTTAGGGTTTCATGTTTTTTTTTGCAATAAAGATATATTATGTACATCCTTTTCTGAATAGGGAACAGGGTCAAAAATCATTTGACAAGTTCATGTTCGATTCTAACTCCAATACACTGTCACTAATATAAGTTCACTATCCACTGTTAATATTCAAGTAAATTATGTTTGATTCCTACAACAGTACACTATCACTAATGCCTCGTTCACATGGACATTTGATTCGAATTGAATTCGAATCGAATGCGCTTATCGCGTCCACACACTCTTCTTTTTTAATTCGAATTGATTCAAATTAGTCAATTCGCACTAGAAATAAGTTTTTGTTAATACGAATTAAAAGCTAACGTCGTTTGGACAGTAAAGCGAATTTGACGCACATTGTAATTCGAATTAGAATTGACGTTAGGACGTAAAACGTTTCGAATGCGAATTAAACTAATTCGAATTAGTTAATGCGTATCATGCGTAACTCAGCATGATATGAATTCACTTTGGCCTATTCATTATAATATTAATAACTTATAAATGAGTATTTAACTTAATTTTCTTTTTCTTTTAATTTAATCAGTACTACCTCAGCAG
This sequence comes from Mytilus galloprovincialis, assembly GCF_965363235.1. Lineage (NCBI taxonomy): Eukaryota > Metazoa > Mollusca > Bivalvia > Mytilida > Mytilidae > Mytilus > Mytilus galloprovincialis. The sequence continues at coordinate 28,245,724 of NC_134848.1, read as the reverse complement.
GGTTGAACGCACTGGATGTTATTTGAAACAAAGTCCTCTTGAAATACTTTCCACTGTGGAAATTTGGCTTACAGAAAGAAAATGAAATTTACTACAGTCGATTACTAGTTGTAAAGTGTTAATTTCGGAACAGAATAGTTCATCATATAGCTGTGTTGAAACTGACTGACTCATTAAGGATTTTAAGCTTTGTAAAAAGTTATATCTTGTTGACTCAAGTTTACAGCACCTTAAAATAAAATGTATACGGTTCTCTTTTTCCAAGCCGCACAGCGGACATATATATTGTTCACTTGAAATTTACTAAATTTAGCTTTATCACATTGAAGTGTATACGCATTACACGCAAGTTTAGATTTAATACAAGCACGAAAAGTCGAATAAGGATCCGATCCACATGTATTCTAGATGGAATGAATATTTCCAAATACATGTACATGTAGCATCATCACAGTTCAAAAGATTAAGAGATGATTTTCCTGATGCCTCAGATTTTAGTTTAGCAGACCAGTAATAATTTACAGAGCAATCAATACAAACAATTTTTTCTAACTAGCTTTAGATGGTGGATGATTTAGTAAGTCGTATGGTGACGGGAGATCATAGAGATCTGCGATAGTAACGAGTTCACGAAACCAGCTGTTTGACGACTCTGTTTTCATTGCCAGTTGACGGAAGGCTAATTCTCGTTCAACAGAATTTTTATTATCAATAATGTTTCTAAATATACCTAGTGTTCTTTTATGAAGCTCTGCTTCAATAGGAATTTGTCCTAAAAGTAGATAAGCTGCAGCATTAGCTGTACGGTCTGGAAGATGTTGAATACGCTTAAGAAATTTTATAAAGTATGTAGAGAGATTACTAATGTCAGTTTTAGAGAGTAAAATAACCTCTAGCCCATATAACAGTCTTGGAATTACGTAGCAACGGATTAAAGGAAGGGACACTTTTGGATTAACACCGTTGAGTCCATATAACCCAGCGCCCATGAGAGAATAAACAGTCTGTCGAGCTAATTGTATGCGACATAGGACTACATTCTTAGTTCCAGAACGGGAGAGCTTATCTCGCTGAATTCCTAAATGAACAGCATTAACTGGAGTATCCAAAAGTTCTCCATTGATGGACCAGTCGTGAGAGGGTGTGACTTTTTACCCCAATATACCCCAACATACCCCAATATACCTCAAAAAACAGTTTTAACATATTATTATTGAATAATGATATCATTTCAGGCATTTATATGTTATTTTAACCCCAATACAAGTTTATTTTATATATATATATTTAATTTTAAATCACTTTTTCCTCGTAACTTGTCCAATTCGTGTCAGCCGCTTACGATCACAAAATGACTTTTTACCCCAATATACCCAAATATACTCCAATAAAACGTTTCAATGTAATATTCACGGTGTGAAATGATATTTAACCCATATTTATTATTAAATAACAATCCTATGCACATTTGTGTGTATTTAAAAGCTTTTAAAATTACAGTTAACTCGAAAATTGATAATGGTAACACTAAAGACCAGAACGAACCTGAAAAAACACAGGTGCAATTTTTAAATTGCTATTTCTTTTTCACGCCTTCAAATTTAAGTTTTATTCAAGAACTTTTGTATTTTCTTAATTAAATTTGAAATGTTTTTCATACATGTAGATAAAATTAGAAATGTTTTACTTATGTTTTGAATTATTTGTTCCTCAATTTTGATTTTTTTCTCATATTTTAAAGATAACTGTCTCAAATAAAATTTGAAAATGTTCTCTTACATGAAATAAGATTTTGAAATTTTCATTGGACAAATTATGTTCAATAATCACATTTTTAAAATTGACGTAAACTTGGACGGACCAGAAATTACAATGTTGGTAGTTTTAATAAACTTCAAATTAAAAACTTGTAAAAAATAAAATTTATTAAATTTCATTCATCTAGACGAAAAAATATTTTTCTGATGCCACGACTCAGGTAGAATGGGGAAATTAAAAGACTTGAATGGACATCATATCAATTTTATGGTGGGATTCATTTAAACTTAGAATTATTTATTCAATACATTTCTTTCTTATTATAAAGTCGAGGCTAGTCATTTTATTAAAAATCAACAAAAGTTTTAAAGAATTATTTGTTTGTAATTTAACCCAAAAAAATGGACCTAAACGACATCAAGATAAGAAATTCTGTACATTTTTTTTATTATTATTTATTTATCTTCATAAGTTATCACTAATTCCAGATCAACCGGGCAAGGGTTGTTAAAACTTTCATTTGTTGTCTAATTCCAGCCTTTTTTAAGACTGAAATGGAATGGAAAAAAAACATACTTTTAGATGGGAAGTATATCTTAAAAAGCCTGAATGTTCCCGAATTGTATCAACAATTCTGCAGATAGCATATTTAATATTTATTTAAAGAAGAAAAAAGTCTTTTAAGCCAACACTCTTCTTCTTCTTTAATATAGTAGTTAAACTCAATAAAGAGTATTCAATACGCAGTGTCAGTAGGTGCCGAATGTCTTTTTACAATAAGAGATCAAAGATAAAAAGATAAAAGAACTAGAGGCTCTAAAGAGCCTGTGTCGCTCACCTTGGTCTATGTGCATATTAAACAAAGGACACAAATGGATTCATGACAAAATTGTATTTTGGTAATGGTGATGTGTTTGAAGTTCTTACTTTACTGAACGTTCTTGCTTCTTACAATTATATCTATAATGAACCTTGCCCATTAGTAACAGAGAAAAATATTTGGTAAAAATTTACATAAATCTACCGAATTAATGAAAATTGTTAAAAATTGACTATAAAGGACAATAACTCCTTAAGGGGCCAATTGACCATTTAGGTCATGTTGACTTATTTGTAGATCTTACTTTGCTGAACATTATTGCTGTTTACAGTTTATCTCTATCTATAATAGTATTCAAGATAATAACCAAAAACGGCAAAATTTCTTTAAAAATTACCAATTGGAGGGCAGCAACCCAACAACCGATTGTCCAATTCATCTGAAAATTTCAGGGCAGATAGATATTGACTTGATTAACATTTTAACTTCTTGTCAGATTTGCTCTAAATGCTTTGGTTTCAGAGTTATAAGCCAAAATCTACATTTTACCCCTGTTCTATTTTTAGCCGTGGCGGCCATCTTGGTTGAATGGCCAGGTCATCGGACACATTTTCAAACTAGATACCCCAAAGATGATTGTGGCCAAGTTTGGATTAATTTGGCCCAGTAGTTTCAGAGGAGAAGATTTTTGTAAAAGATTACTTAGATTTATGAAAAATGGTTAAAAGTTGACTATAAAGGGCAATAACTCCTAAAGGGGTCAACTGACCATTTCGGTCATGTTGACTTATTTGTAAATCTAACTTTGCTGAACATTATTGATGTTTACAGTTTATCTCTATCTATAATAATATTCAAGATAATAACCAAAAACAGCAAAATTTCCTCAAAATTACCAATTCAGGGGCAGCAACCCAACAACAGGTTGACCGATTCATCTGAAAATTTCAGGGCAGATAGATCTTGACCTGATAAACATTTTTATCCCATGTCAGATTTCCTCAAAATGCTTCGGTTTTTGAGTTATAAGCCAAAAACTGCATTTTACCCCTATGTACTATTTTTAGCCGTGGCGGCCATCTTGGTTGGTTGACCGGGTCATGCCACACATTTTTTAAACTAGATACCCCAAAGATGATTGTGGCCAAGTTTGGATTAATTTGGCCCAGTAGTTTCAGAGGAGAAGATTTTTGTAAAAGATTACTTTGATTTATGAAAAATGGTTAAAAATTGACTATAAAGGGCAATAACTCCTAAAGGGGTCAACTGACCATTTCGGTCATGTTGACTTATTTGTAAATCTAACTTTGCTGAACATTATTGCTGTTTACAGTTTATCTCTATCTATAATAATATTCAAGATAATAACCAAAAACAGCAAAATTTCCTCAAAATTACCAATTCAGGGGCAGCAACCTAACAACGGGTTGACCGATTCATCTGAAAATTTCAGGGCAGATAGATCTCGACCTGATAAACCTTTTTACCCCATGTCAGATTTCCTCTAAATGCTTTGGTTTTTGAGTTATAAGCCAAAAACTGCATTTTACCCCTATGTTCTATTTTTAGCCGTGGCGGCCATCTTGGTTGGTTGACCGGGTCACGCCACACATTTTTTAAACTAGATACCCCAATGATGATTGTGGCCAAGTTTGGTTTGATTTGGCCCAGTAGTTTCAGAGGAGAAGATTTTTGTAAAAGTTAACGACGACGACGACGACGGACGACGGACGACGGACGCCGGACGCCAGACGCCAAGTGATGAGAAAAGCTCACTTGGCCCTTCGGGCCAGGTGAGCTAAAAATGTGGTGCATGCTGTACAGTTGGTGCAGAATAAACATTCCATCATCTATGTAATCAATGTCTTGAAAGCTTTCATATAGTTAAAGCTTTCAGTGTCGATTTCAATAATTTATTCCAGGCTATTACTGATCTCGGAAGTGAACTGGGAAAAGAAAAAGGCCTAAATGTTTCTAAAAATATATTGTTAGATTTATTGAAACTTGTAAAACTCTTATATTTTCAATGGATCTTCTGCAAAATTGGATTATATTAAAGAAAGAGACTGTCGTTTTATAAAATGAAAAGATCTGAATGGCTCTGAAAACTGAAAAAAATATATATTCATACAAACAAGAAGATGTGGTATGATTGTCAATGAGACAACTTTTCACCAGAGACCAAATATTGTATAGAAGCTGGAACTAACCCATTGGTGCCCTTTGACTTTTGTCTGCTCTATGGTCGGGTTGTTGTCTCTTTGACCCATTCCCCATTTCGATTCTCAATTTTTCTATTACAATAACCCCGATACAGATAAATCCGGACGTTTCAACGCGTTCAAAGCGATAATCAGGACAACATTTTGGATGACAACAACTTTGAATGACGCTCTAGAACTTAATTGACATTATATCTATATGTCAATGTACATGTAAGTTTATTTATTCAATTATACAGTTATTGCACGTTTTAGATATTGTATAGAACGTTTCATAGAATTGCTAGATGCAAAACGCACAGACATGGTGCAATTTCGTAAGTTTTATGAGGTAAACAATGCTGAATATCTTTTCGTACATAAACTTTTGCGTATCAATACCTTAAGCAATAATAAATAACTATATACGTTGAATTACTACGTGCCTCCAAATGTTTCCTATTACTAAAAATAAACACAATAATATCATACTTTATAAGTTTTCTCTTACTGTATCGTTCGTTTCACCAAATGTGCGTTGCTCGTTTTTTAAATTTTAATAATCACTACACAGTTCGTTGACAAAAACCGTCACAAATCATTTTCTTTTTAAGATATTCGAGATGGCATTGGCGACATTTTTTCTGTATTTTATTGTATTTTTTTTTATCTTTTAACTTAGAAGTAGTTGACCATAAAAAAATCAATCACCCAAAGCCAAAATTGCAGTGTTTTAACCATCTTAATACATCTGACAGGAAGTTTTCTATTGAAAATTAGGACTTTCAACGTTATTCCAAATGAAATAAATTGTAAATAAATATATTCCAGATGAAATAAACTGTTAAAATATATTGCATATGAAATAAAGTTTCAAAAAATAAAGTATATAGCCAATAAAAAATCAAAGACTTACTTTTCACAATTTGAGGATCTTTCAAATGCCGATGTAAGTAAAAGTTCGCCTAAACAAAAGCTGTTGTGGGATCTCGTTGAACTTTGTTTCACGAATGTATAAGAAGGCATTCCAACTGATCTTTTTTTGTTTACATATATTTTTTTTTAGCTGTGGTATGATGGCCAATAAACAACTATATATGCACCAAAGTTTAAATGAAGTGGTTGAAAGCAATTTGTAAGTATAGTCCAACGTACGGCATTCAACCACGAGAGCTTGGCTAATTGCTGAAGGCTGTACGGTGACCTATATAGTTTATAATTTCTGTGTCATTTGGTCTCTTGTGGAGATTTGTCTCATTGGCAATCATACCACATCTTTTCGTTTTCTTTTTTTATCTATACCATATAGTCGGCTATAAAAGCAATTATACCACATCTTCTTTTTTTTGTCTATACCGTATAGTCGGCTATACAAGGCCCCGATATTAAAAAAACCCAAAAGAAAAACGAGAAAACTTACGGCCTTATTTATAACCAATGAGTTATCAAATTATGAAAAACAAATATGACAGATCTATATAACCTATTATATATTGTACTACAGGCTCTTGACGTTGGACAGGCACATAAAGAATGAGATGTACGATTTCAAGTGTGCATATATGGTGATAATATTTAGCAAACATCACCTAAACATTAGGATATACTAGTAATATCTCGTTTATATATGAGAATTCGACAGGTACAGCAAAACTTTTCTAGCCAAATATTTTTTTTTTTTTTTATCTATGCAAAAATTTCGTTAAGTCTATTCTCATCTTGTGCTTTACGCCACTGTTTTAGTTGAAGTAGATGATGGACTTGCAAACATGTTTAAGCCAACTGCATTATGAATACTTGTGATCCCAAACGGCAGTAAAACCCTCGCCGAAGTGGGGCACCCGTTTAGCTGTGTTGGATGTGCAAGTACGCAGCCACATTCAGTCAGAATGGGAAAATAAAATCCATACAAATTTTTTAAAACATCTAAATTGGTTAAAATCATAACAAAGCATACTTTAATACAAAAGCCATGCAAACTTTATTGACACACGCAAAATATTGCCGCAACAAAGCGTACAGTATGAAAAAAGTGTAATGATGACAAACCGTACACAAAATGAAAATAAAGAAAAACTATGAGGCACGAGAAACACTTAGTTTCGAATGGTTAAAAATACCAAGCATGCTTTTATCAGTGGTATTGTTGTGCGTTTTTTAATATTTGCCTATAAATATAAGTTAGAAATTATAATGGTCAACTTACAGCAAGCAAAATCCATTCTGTATGTAGCTACATGTATAAAAGTTCCTGGCATGAAGCTTTGAAGTCATTTCTTTTTCTTTTTTAATTTGTGCAATCGTATACTTTTTTTTTTGGCTTGAATACCATAAAATACCAACAAACTATAAAAAGCATAAACACGATAAATTTGAAAGCACTGGCATTTATAGCCACAGATAAGTACTCAGAATATGTCACATTGTGTCCCATGTAGTTTCCTTTGAAATATCAAAAGCATGGCACTGCGCGTAGTGCGGACCTATAATGTAGATGGTATTTGCCGACATCCCCCAATAGACTAATTACTTATCATAATTATATTTTAATTATCGGGCACTCGTCTTATCAGCCATTAATTAATATACCTTACCATTGTCTCGAGTAAAAAAAAATGCCGTGACGGGGAAGCCATAAAATGCGTCTGATTGGAAAGGTTGTTCGGATAGTAAATTATTTGGAGAAAATCAGCCAACAAATGAAAAGGTTATGCTGTTGTTGAAATAATAAAATATAGAAATCATGGAAAATAGACTTTAGGTAACAGGTACGTAAATGGATTGTCCGGCGATTTTTCATAGAAATTGTATACACGTAGAACTTCTAAAACATAATGAAAAATCGAAATAATGAAAAAATGAAATGAGTCTAATTTCCGAGTTCTATAGACATATGAAAATTATAAGGAAAGAATATTAAAAACATACACCCAACGTCAAATTTAAACTGAAGAGTCAGAAATTTCATAATTAATTTATTCTCCAATCCTACGGGTTGTTTTTTTTTTTTTTTTAAATTTAAAACCAGGTGCTCCGCAGGGCGCAGCTTTATACGACCGCAGAGGTTGAACCCTGAACAGTTGGGGCAAGTATGGACAAAACATTCAAGCGTGATACAGCTCTGAATTTGGATTGTGATCAAATTTTTGACATTACATGTTTTTTTTTTACACAAAACAAATGTCAAGATTTTACAAATCAATTAAAGATTTCTTCTTCAAACTTTTTAAATCTAAAATTAAATAGTTGACACAGCATAGGTTTCTGACACAGAATGAATGTGGTCTAATGAACTTAAAAGTTTTTTTTTGCCTTTGAGCAATTCACTATGCTGTTGAATATTAATCCTCTCAAAAAAATGTTTGAAGAAATTTTCTTTTTATTTATGAAATCTGAAATGAGAAAAATTTAAACCCCCCCCCCTTTTTTTTCACATCCCCGTTTCCCTTTTTCCAAAACTGATATCAATTCAAATTTCTAATGGAGTTTGCAACAATAACTACTCTTTTAAATACATCATAAAATATTAAAATGTAAAATAAAGTGCTTGTTATCACTGAATGGTAAAGATTGGTTGGTAGTAAAAGTGAATATACATTGTTTATTGTATAAAACAATAAAAAAAACTTCATCAGCAACATTTTATATTGGCAAATTACCAATGAAGTTATTTACATAAAGTTATTGGCAAATAAAAATAGAAAATGACATCATAGTCATGTCTGGCAAATGTCCAACATACATTATCTAAAAACATTTTAGATAAGATAAGGAAAAAAAGCTTCATCAGCAACATTTTATATTGGCAAATTTCCAATGAAGTTATTTACATAAAGTTATTGGCAAATAAAAATAGAAAATGACATCATAGTCATGTCTGGCAAATTTCCAACATATATTATCAACTACTATTCTATACAAAGAAAGATAACTCCAATTGAAAATTAATTGCTATTGCACAATATTGTGCAATTAGATATTTCTTGCTATTGTGCAATACTGTGCAATTGAAAATTTCTTGCTATTGCACAATACTTGATATGGAATCCTGATTTGGACCAACTTGAAAACTGGGCCCATAATCAAAAATCAAAGTACATATTTAGATAAAGCATATCAAATAAGCCCAAGAATTTAATTTTTTTTAAAATCAAACTTTTTAGCATGAAATATTTGCTGCTGCACACTATGGGAGGCAAAATATAACATACAATGGGGAATTCGAACTTACAAGCCGGAAACATACCATCAATGCCAGGCGAATTAATACCCAAAAAAATCGACCAAAAGACAATAGGAAACAAAACACGACAGAAAACTTGAATGTACCCGATCTTTGCAGAAGGTAATATAAAAATGTTTCCAAATGGCACGAGAATGCAACGCAATTATAAACACATACCTCGAGCCCAAAAGCACTGATTTAAATTGTACTCTGGTCATAGGCAAACTTTAGTATGATGAAAGGAGATGTGAGATAAATGTAAATTATAGGCTAACCAAACAAAATATCATAAAGTAATTAGATGCGTTTATTACTTAAAATAAAAAAAATGTAATTGTTTAATTGTAATGTTATATATATGGCACGTGTCAAACGGTTCATTGATTTTCGGCTTATCAAAGAAAAACGGACACGTGCCTAAATAATGTTGAATATCTTGTTTATTTATGATTATTTTTCTATGAAATTTGAAATTTATGCATTGAATATCAATGTAAAAAATATATAAAAATAATACACATAACAGCACTCCTTCTAGTCCTTAGTGGTATTGTATAGTCCTTAGTGCACTAAGGAGTCCTTGGCAGTGTTTAGACGCATCGTGTATACAATATTATATAAAAGTTATTAATCAATGTTTCCTCTAAGAGTCCAGCTGTTTATTAATCAGTCTGATAAATTTGCACGTGTGTCTCAGTCCCTTATTCACATGAGCATGATGGTAGTCCATCAAAAATATACAATATACAAGGTTATCGGATAAATGTAAATGTAAAAGTTGGATACCAAACTTGAATAAACAAACTGAGGCGAATTCAACATGTATAATTATTTTCTCTTCTACAATATCTTAATTGTCTGATCTTTATTTTCATTTAAACTAGGCTAATACATTTTATGGCATATACAATAAAAATGAACATCAGATAAAATTGAATATGGAAACGGGGAATGTGTTAAAGAGGGAATGTGTTAAAGAGACAACAAAACAACCAAAGAGCAGATAACAGCCCAAATGATTGGTCTTAATCCAAGCGGGGGTTAAAATATAAACAGACAACGAACAGCAAACGATGGATCCAACATTTGATAATGTCAACTATACCACATGACCACAAGATACCCTTTTAATATATTTACATACTTATGGAATTTATTTCTGCGAAAAAGCGAATTCAGAAAGTTAACTGTATGAACAGACAACAGACAACAGACATGCACCAAGTCATGGATATGATTGTGTTTTAAATTGTTGAATTCATATTTTAGTGCAAAATTTGATTGATTGATTATGGACTGCCTAACGTCCAGTGGCAAACATTTCATGCATATTTAGGACGAAATGTCATTTAAAAAAAAAGATTATGGAGTAATAATTATGACAAATATTAAAATTTTCGTATCATTAGGTAAAACATCGAAAGTCAACTTTGCCTATAGATGTAGATAAAATGAAACCATAATTTTTTTTTAGTTCAACCAAAATTAAACGTGCTCCTTATTACTATTTAGTGCAAGAAAACGTTTGTGAACTGTTTAAGACAGACTGGACTCATCAGCAGCCGAGTGTTAAACGCACCCCTGGAAGAATCAGGTTCCATGTGCTTTATATCTTGTTCCAGACATCAATACTGCTTACTACCAGACACGCAATAGTATTTTTAAATTTAATACCAAGTTGAATAACAACCATCGATATTAATTTGATACTCAATATGTTTCCTTGAATATAAACATATTCTCTTTCGGTCTGAAAATAAGATATGAAATTGATATACAGAACATTCAGAAATGTGAATGTTACAAAATAAAAATGTAATTATATATGAGAAAGGTATTGAACGCAATATTGAAAGATGAGCATGCAGGTAATATACATTGTACATGTTGATCTGTAATACCCGGAAATGTCAAGGTATATATCACTACCTATATAGCTATACAGAATGTACCATGGCAAAGAAATAAAAAAAGGATGACCATTCATGATTTAAGTGGGGTCCTTAATATGGGCTACAAAGTTATTAATAGATATAATTGTTATGCCTTTTTTTTTCTTTTTTCTTTCTATTATGTGTGTGGCTCTGATCTGGCTGTGGTTTAACATCTAAGAACTGAGATGGTTATATTCATATTTATACGCTTACAGCATTGTGCATGGCCTGTTTAAAGTCAATATGTATTGATTTCGGAGAGAAATGCATATGGGGTGACTTTCCACATGCTGACATTGAAAAGTACTACAATGTCCAATCTGAATAGTATCTACATGTTGAACATGTTGAAGGAATTATATTGTCATAATAAAATACAAATCAAGAAAAAATACTATACTTAAATAAAGTCTTATATATATCATTATTACCATTTTTTACAGGTGAAATACCGGTAAAAATGCGGAAATGTAATCTTTTTTCCCCTGGAAAAGTAATGCAGGAAAATGCGGAAACGTAAAACTGGATTTTTGCTAAAATTGCGGAAACGTAACACGACCAAAATATCTGTTCTTATCTTATCTTATTTGCAGCAGTAATGTATTTAGTGGTTTAAATTGATTGAATACAGAGTAAAAACACAATTATTTTGATAGCTAATATGTTTCCATCAAATAGTTCATATCCTCATTAGTAAACGGACAGAAAGTCACTGCACATAAAGTCACAAATTTGATACGACGAAAAGTAACAGGACGAAAAGTCACAAATAATGTGTTGACAATTTTTCGAAAATATAAGAGAAAGATCTTGAAACTTTTCCTCAGATTGTTTAGCATACGGGTATGGATAGTAAACTGCACATTGCTAGATAACAAAGGAATAGTGATGCCAACTTTAAAAACGTGAATAATGTTATAAGAATAGACAGGAAAATCAAATACGATTTTTTTTTATCTAAAACATAAAAGAAACAAAATTTTAATCTGCTAACCGAGTCCCTGAGGTATTTTTTTTAGATTTTTAGAAACGAACTTTAAAGAGATATTCGTTATTTTTATAAAATAATGCGGACACGTGTCACCCATTACACAACTACTCAGCTGTGAATTATACAATCAACAAAATTGATTGGATTATCCTTATCATGCTTATTGCTTATGACTATAAAGGGTGTCTTCAACCTATGCCAACATTTTATAAAAATATATTCAACCTATGCCTACAAACAAAATACAATAGGTGTTGTTATAACAATTATTAATTAATAAAAGGTCAAATACAGTCAGTAAGCATTAAATATTACCCTTTTAAAATTCAAAAACAAAAGTACATGTACCAAACAATGTATTTGCAAAATTGTGCTGTAGTAAAAATTGTAAAATATAGAACCCTTAATACTAGCAAAATTGTTATGAAATAAATATTAAGTCAATAATAAAAAAAATTAGTCTAAATTACTAAAATTAAACACTTAAATATAACAATACTTGCGAAAAGGGTTAAAAAGCTATTGCATTTGTGCAAATTTCTATGATAATTTTTGTTGATTATTTCATTAGTTTAAACATTATTTTGTTGTATTTATTATGAAGTATACTTCAACAAGCAACAAAATATACAAATAGACCATACTTTAACAGAAACTTTTTTTTAATCAAATCAAGTTTCAAATATAAAATTTAAAATAATTATAAAATAAAATGGTTTTTTTTTCTGTTTATTTATAAGCAGCGACTCTCCAGTGGGACAGTGCACCCTTTATTTACTTTGTTTTAGTTTAGAAATTTAAAGTACCCTATGTTTATTTTTATTCATTATATTGAGTTGTGTCTCAAAGTTATTGTCTGGAAACCAAATGTGTCTTCGGACGACGAAGCTGACGACATCAGACCATAATACGATACCAAAAAAATGTTTGCGGTCGTATAAAAATTAGTGTAATTTATATAAACAAACTTATGACTATCCTAAGATCATACAAGAAACCTCTCGTGTAGATAAACTCATTATAGTAGTCCTTACTTTATGACCAACTTTAAAAATGTCCAAATTTATGACCACTTTGTGAAACCAACTATAAGGACTAGAATATACCGTAAAACCATCCTTAGACATGTCTTACTCTTGAAATAGTTTTGTGAAACTGGCCACAGAGACTCAAGGATAACAATATTACACCAGTTGATTGTGCAGATGCAGCATCATATCTTATAGTATGACTTTTGAGGCAATCATATTAGTGAAATTTGTCTTATTCTCTGTACGTGTTGGATTAATAGTAAACATTTAAAATAGATATTTCACATAAGTCAGTATTTATGAAATACACGAGTTTCAATAGTGTTGTATGTCATTGTATTTGAAGGAATCCATGTTATTTAAAATTTAAAGTTTTTATCAACATTTTTCAATCATGATAAATAACTCAGTAGCAGCCAAGATATTTAATAAAATTTGGCATGTGACGTTTGCGCTTTTTCATAAGACATTTGCGCTTTTTATTTTGGACACTTGCGCTTCAAATCATAAAACATTCGCGCTTTTTACAAAGGGCATTAGTTCTTTTGTTATATTTGGTTTATATGACTATCCTCCCCTTTTATATGGGCTTGGGACCGACAGGTTTGACCTTAAAGAGTTAAAATCGTATTTTTCTTTATGAACAAATTTAAAAATCGTTTCATAGAACATTGATATATGTTTAAAAGTTTATATACAGCTAAAAGTTAACATTATAAAGACATAAAACAAGTATAGTCATCACAGGTCAGTGTAACTTCATAACTGAAGACCAAGGAGTGAACAAATTTAGCTCTTCAACTTGTTATCTGTTCTGACGGGTATTTCGCCCACATCTCAAATAAATAATCAAGTTTCTTTTTCTAATTCTAGACCGGGGTGCCTGTTCATCAATGTCACGAATCTTAATGTAATTCATAAAATTGTATGTTCTTAATTAAAGATTGTAAGGTGTCGACTTTTTCTGCTTAATACTTTTGATATGTTCGTTAATAATAATGAAAAATCTTTGCCATAAGTAATTCCAAGATTTTATAGTGTATAATTCGCCATAAATACAATTTTTATTGTCATATAATAGCGGTATTTTTAAGAAATTGCCATTGATGATTCATATTGGCCATTTGGTATATGTTTGTGTTCAAAGCTAAACGTACATGTAGGACAAATTATTGAGCAAGGATTTCTTGGTGTAACAAAAAATATGTTGGTCCGAGAAACGTGAACACAGAAACCTGATCAACATTGAATTTCTGCTGACCAATGTCCACACTGAGTGAAAGATACATACATTTTATTAACATAAAAAGAAAACTTTCAATGTTAACTTAAACATATAAGGATCATTACTTCAAAAAAAAATTTGAGATTTTTTTTTCAAAATTTGAGAAATTTTTTTTCGAGTTACATTTAAAAAAAAATATATCATATCTTACTGTAAAGAGAAAATAAAACACAAAATGCATTTTCTATCTCCATATTTTAAGGGAGAAAAAAAAATTGCAAAATTTAACACAGTATATTTTTAGGTTCGTTCGTTCTGGTTTTTAGTGAAACCTTCGTCAATAGATGAATAAAGAACGTTTTAAAAACCTCTAAATGCACAAAAACTGTAAACAGTTGTGTTAAATTTTCATATGTCTGCATGTTATATAATTCCTTATCATTGGAATTGTATTGAAACTGTTTATTCGAGTATATTTGGGTATATTGGGGTAAAAAGTCATTTTGTGATCGTAAGCGGCTGACATGAATTGGACAAGTTACGATGAAAAAGTGATTTAAAATTAAATATATATATAAAATAAAGTATTATTGGTGTTAAAATAAGCTGAAAATGCTTAAAATAATAATATTATTCAATAACAATATGTTGAAACTGTTTTTTGAGGTATATTGGGGTATATTGGGGTATGTTGGGGTATATTGGGGTAAAAAGTCACGCCGGTCGTGAGAGTCCCGACATCTGTAATTCTGTACACAAGATTTTTGACTGCTTATCAAATAACTGAATTTATTTGCATGAGAAGTTTATAAACTAGCATAGTCTGTATTTCATATGGACAATTAGAAACTAATGTGACGTCGTCAGCTACAGTAGGCACGCCTACATAATGGGGCCAATATGCGAACCAATACGATATGTTCAAGGTTAAGTTTGTTAAGGGTGGCCTAGTCCAAATAATTATGAAGTAAGGCGTCAAAGAAAAAAATCATAACAGCCTTTCAAGACGTCATAATTATTTCGAAGTAAGGCGTCAAAGAAAAAAATTATAATAGCCTTTCAAGACGTCATAATTATTTGAACCATTAAAGGGTGGCCTCGTGAATTTGTCAGTATTGTTTTTATATCTGTAAAAAAAACAATTCTATTGATTTACCTTATATTTTATGACAATTTGATTTTAACATAACATACCTTTGAATGTGAACAGCTCTATTTATGTGACATATATGTATGTTTTCATATTGGCTATTGTACTGTTTTCTGGTTTTTGCGCCAAGCAACATAACGGAAGTTTAAGGATTTCCAAATCGTACCGGTATTTAACGACTTAAACGAGTCGCCACAAACGAAGTCGTCCTTTTACGAGGGTTGTAATGGGATTACCTCTTCTTCTTCTTCTTTCGTTAATTAATGAACGATTTGTATATCCATCACATTAATGATGTGTCATCTAAGTGCAGGAACTTGCTAACACCACGGTATTTCCGGACAAGTGTTTTAAAAATCTAAAGTTGTTTAATTTCTTACCTTCTTCTTCTTCTTCTTTCAGTAACTTCCTCCTGTGGTTAGGAGCACATCAATTTCTTGATTTTACACAATGGGCTTATATTACACGGACTTATACAGCTAAAATCACTTTGTTATTTCACAGTATAAAAAGCAATTGCATATATTAAAGACGATGGGCTTATTTTACATGGACGATATTAAAAGTTATTCACTTTGATACTTCGTTAAAAATAGTCTAAAATCTAAAATGACACTGATTCACTTAATGATATTAGTAAAACCGTGGTCTGACACTATTACATATGACTCTATATTCTAGAAGGCATCAGCTACCACTTTGATACGGCAATTGTCTGTATATTCCGTATATTATTGATAATATCAACGTATTCCCAAGTACATATATATCTCAACTGTCCTCCATGTACTTCTCACTTCTAACTGTTCTTTATGTTCACTATTTTATGCTCTGAAAAGGATCGAAAGAAAGCTCAATTCCATGTTATTGTTAATGGATGTATATATTATGATAGAGCATTAATCTGACTTAACCTCTGTTGATGTAATTTATCACACAGATTCCTAGAAATTGTTTCAACCATATTTAAAAATATGTTGTCGTTTGGAAGTATAGAACCCGCTAGTTTTCTGCAGTCAACAATTAATTGGCTTATAAATGTTTCCCTATTTTGAAAATTTGTTTTCCACTGATCGATCCCAATTTTATTTATAACAGCCTGTTTTAGTGGGGCATAAAAAGTCCTACGGACCCCTTCCAGAGATGGACATCTAGTTAGGAAATGTAGAAGGTTTTCAAGTTCCTCGAGTTTGCAGAGGGGGCAAATTGGGTCTGTACTTCCTATATTAAATTTAGCTTTGGTTGCTTGTAAAAGGTAGGTCCCAGTTAGTATTCTAGCTTTTGTTATGGCTTTCTTTGTATCCCCCGGAATTTCTGTTGCTGTTTTCCAAACTGGATGTATTTCTCCTATATTGATAATGTCAGTACAGAGCCTAATCAGGGTTGATTTTTCTTTACTTAGAGACCTAAATTTATTACTCCAAAATGTATTGATAGCATGTCTAACGGATTGTTTCCACTTAATTTTTGTTGGAAGAAATATTAGAAGCTCATCAATGCTTGGTAGGCTATATTGAAGCAGGAAATTTTCAGTTCTGTGTAGAAAAGTTCCATTGCAGATTTCTAGCCGATACTGACGCAACAAGATATCCCTAAGATTTTGATTTTCAGACGCTAGGATTGAATGCAGAAGGCTTAATTGTCTTTTGTGAAGCTCGGCCTCTATAGGGAGGGCACCCAGTAGTGAAAATACTACAGCAGAAGCTGTTCTTGTTGGAAGAGCCTGAATATTTTTTAAGAAGGATAAATGGAAGTCACTCAAGTCGTTGATTTGGCTGTTCGTAAGAGGCAAAACTTCTAGACTGTAGAGCAGACGGGGTAATATGTAGATTCTATAAATGTTATAGGAAATCCTTGGATTCAAGCCGTTTGTACCATGTACACCTGTTGACATAATTATATAAGTGAATAGGTTGTTTTTCGAGCTAAACTAATGCGGTCTATCACATTTATTATATTTTCATTTTTTGATGATCTTATAATACCTAGATGTGAGGCCTTATCTGACTCTGCAACAGACTTATCCCCAAGAGACCAGGAGCATATGGATGATTTTCTAGAATTTGTGGAGTTTTCATTTTGTTTAATGAGAACACTCTTTTCAGGGTGGATATTATATTGATGTTCTTTCGAATATGAGTCTACTACATTGAGCATGATTTGCATTTCTTTATCCGAGTTAGATAAGAGTAGGATATCATCTGCGCAAGTAGGACATCCTGCATAGTTTGTGCCTAGATATAAACCAATATTTGAATCTTCTAACTGTCTTAAAAGGTCTTCAATATAATTTTTATAGAGATGCGTGGACAGGATACCACCTTGACGGACTCCCTGTTGAACTGGAAAGCTGTTGCTATGTTGGCCTTTCCAGTTAACCCTTGAAGTAAGGTCATTGTACATTTCGTATATATATAGTTTCCCAAATCTCAGGAGGAATGTCTTTTTGGAACAGTTTATCAAGAAGGATGCTGTGGTTGACTACGTCAAAAGCTTTTTGAGTATCCAATGCTGTCAAGAAGAGAATTTCCTTCATCCTTTTTGCATTCATATGTGCCTCAGATATCAGCAGAGCAGCCATGGTGGGGGAGAGACCGGAGGTAAAACCAAATTGTTGAGAAGATACATTCGAGATTGGATCTATAATTTTTTCCAGAAGTGCATGTTCAAATAGTTTTCCAAGAACAGATAAAACCGTTATACCACGATAGCTATTCATAATTTTGCCGTCTTTTCCTTTTTTACAAACTGGTGTTATTATGCCAGATTTAAAATGTTCTGGGGTTTTTCTGTCAGCTAATATTTGATAAAAAAGATTCTGTATATATGAGATGATTACTTTATCAGCCAATTTTAAATGCTCTGCAAAAAGGCCATATTCATCTCCAGCTTTTCCTGAACATGTGAATTAAGATTTTTAATAGATTGAATTATTTCTTCCTCTGTAAAATTAATTTTAGTTTCTATATTATTTTCTGAGAGTTCCTTAATTATGTTACAACGGAGCTAGCACATACGAAGATATTCCTCATTAAAATTTGTATCATCTTTTGGCGTGGCTAGATTTTTATAATACTTGGCCAGGACTTCTCTTTGTTCATCTGGGCAAGTAATGTCTTTTTCTTCATGACGGATGACTTGGGTTACAGAAGTTTTGTTATTGCCTAGATTCCTTTTTATGAGTTGGAAAAAGGTTTTTGATGAGGGTTTCTGTTCTAATTGACTAAAAAAGTTTTCCCTTTCCATAGCTCTTTCCCTCCGGATCATTTTCCTGGCATTATATTTCGCTTCCTTAAGTTTTTTAAAGGAGTCATCTAAGCCTCTTTTTCGACCACCAATATCCCATATCCTGTGTTTTTGTTTACTGATGTTTAGCAAAATTTTGGTTTCGGCTGAGACCTTCAGTTTGGGGCCATTTAGTTTAATGATCCTTGACGGAATAGCAAATTTTTCTGCTTTTTTTAAACAGTATATTAAATTTCCAACCAGTTCCGTAGAGGTTAAATTTGGAGATTGGTTTTCTTGAAGTGTTTCTTTTAATTTTCCTTGGTACTTATTTAAATCCGCCCTATCCCATTCAATTTTAAACTTTTTCCCTGAATTAGAACTTTTTTTAATGTTGTTAGATTGTATTTTAGCTGCCATGACGCAGAAGACTGGAACATGAGTTGATAGATTGTTTCCACAAGTGTTTTCTATTAAGATTTTATCTACTATATCCAAATCCTGAGTCAGTATATAGTCAATTTGAGATGAAGATAACCCATTGTGATGGAAAAAAGTATCGTTAGCCAAATGATTGCCTTTATTTATCCATTTGCCTTGAGTTTTGAATGCTCTTAAAAGCTTATCATGGGGGTTTTTCCTTGATGTTTTGAGAGTTCCGTTCAAGTCGCCACAGAGGATATGAGTAAGATCAGAATATTTTTCGGTTATATGTGACACTATGTCTAGATGTTCTCTATAGCCTATTTGTGAATTTTGTGCCAGGGTTGGCATGTATGCATTTATGAGACATACTGTATGGTTTTCTAACTCTATCTTTATAGCTATTACTCTTGAATTACCATCTGGAAGTTTATGAATAAATTTATTAAGAGAAGAAGGCCACATGATTGCTGTACCTGCTTGTCCTCTGCGTGCTTTAAAATTAGGAATTGGATCATTGTCGTCATGGGAGCGTGAAAAAATGGTGTGTAGAGGAAAATGCTTTTCGAAGAAATTTGTTTCATATCCCCAAACCCAGTGTTCTTGTAAACATATAATAAGATTATGGTCTTTAGCAAGGTCTTGGAGATAGTTAAAATTTGATTTTATCCCTTCAATGTTGAGAGTCATTATTCTAAGTCCCGGGTGCCTGTCCACTGGAACTGGTTTATATTTGGTGGTTTCTTCGATGGAGGAAGATATAAAAAAATGATGTGAAGGATCGGTATGAGCGACATCTTTCTCAGGAGACATATTTTGTATTGAATCATTAAGCAGATCTAATTCATTGACTGATTTTTGAATTACATTTGTTGTTATAGGATGACTGGTTGATGATTTGATTTGGTGGTCATTTTGGATATTGGATATTGTGATCTCAGTTGATGATTGAGTATGATGGTTAATTTGGGCCTCAGTCAGTTTAGCTTACCGTTATTCGTCTTTAACCTGCACCGTACGTGGAACACTACTCCAATATTTTTAGGAAAAACGACACATAAGAAACGTACAAATAAAACCACAGTGATCATAAAAATAACTATCAAACTTAAGAATAGTATGAACCAGGATTGAAAGCTATCGAACTAGCCATAGCAAAAAAAAAAATCAAAATCTTATAGTTGGTTACTTATCAATTAAACATCGTCATCATACCACCATGAACCTGTACCAAGTGAACCTCATATAATATATATATAACCCCTCAATGCTTGATGCATTTTTGTGCTGCTCGTGATAAAAATAAGAAGATGTAGTATGAGTGACATGCAATTAGACAACTCTCAATCCAAGATAGTATAGTTTACGGTACTACCTTCAACACGGAGCTTTCAAGTGTGAACGCATTCATTTCTGTAATTTATGAACTTCAAGGTTAAATAGTTAGAAATAATATTACGTTTAAAAAAAAAAATCATTTGTATTTAATCGTTCATTCTGACAGGGACGTATATGTATTATAGGTCCCTGATTCTGATAATAATAATTTCTCACTCAGTTCAAGTTTCACCATGATCGAGTGCTTATTTTATAGAATCTGTCAGTTAATTTGTTATTTACTGAATTATCTCTTTAATTAAACGAGTGTATTACTTATCTAATGCATTTGATTAACTAGGGGGGGCTAGGATGAAATTTAAAAAAAAAGGCAGGACAGGAGTTTCGAGTGGGAAAAAAGGCAGGATGAGCAAGTGGGCAGAAAAAAAACCAGGATAAAGTTGTAAGAAAAAGGCAGGACCAAACATAGTGAAAAATAAAAAGGCAGGACCGAGATCACAACTAAAAAATATGCAGGACAAAATGTTTCATCCTAGCACTGAAACGACATATATGTCGCCTTGGCATTAAGAGGGTTAAATGGTTATGGCATACAGAAAATTATAAGAACATTTGAAACTAGTAGAGAATTGAAGGTCTTTCCACTAAAAGCTGCTAAACTGATCTATGAATACGAGAAGTATTTTTTTATCATAGGCTGTGTCGTGGACGTGGTTTGTTGATAGTTATTTCGTTCATATTGACGATACTCTACTACATTTCTGGTTAAATATACCTTTTGTCTTGACCATACATCACTAGCGGATTTAGGGGGGTAGGGGGTTCGGGAACCCCCCCCCCCCGGTAGGAAATCTTAAAAATATTTTGACCAAAAATTTGTGAACTAACCGTATACCATCTTGGTCAAATATCAATTTCATTCAAATTTGATATCATGCAATAAATCTAATTATCAAAGTGGCATGTTTTCATAAGACTCTGTTATATACACAAATATCATAATCACATTAAAAGAGGGACAGTCAAACTCGTAAATCTAAAACAAACTGACAACGCCATGGCTAAAAATGAAAAAGACAAACAGAAAACCCCGCTGTATACCTGTTTATTAATTAGGCTATCAGCCTGGCTACAAAGGACTAAATGAATATGTCATTATTCCGTTTTAGGTAATGAGGGTTTTTTTTAATACAAAGAAAAAAATATAAAATTTTTTGTTAAAGTAAGTCAACATGATGAACAAATTGTGAAAATGTCTTTAAAGGGCAATAACTCCTTAAGGGGTCGATTGACAATTTTGGTCATTTGACTTAATTGTAGATCTTACTTTGCTTAACATTTTTGCTGTTATAGTTTATCTGTATCTATAATAATATTCAAGATAATAACCAAAAACTGCCAAATTTCTTTAAAATCATCAATTAAGGGGCAAAAACTGAAAAACCAGTTACCCAATTTGGCTGAAAATTTCAGGAAAGGTAGACCTTGACCTAATTAATACTTTAACTTCTTGTCTTATTTGCTCTAAATGCTGGAGTTTTTGAGATATAAGCCAAAAACTGCATTTTACCCAGTGTTCTATTTTTAGTCATGACGGCCATGTTTTTTGACGAAATAAAAACAAAATAAACAGTTTATTTTATACACCCTACTGATCATTCAGTTGAAGTTTGGTTGAATTTGGTTGAGTAGTTTCAGAGGAGAAAATTTTTGTAAGTTAGCAAATATGATGAACAAATTGTGCAAAATTGTCATTAAAGGACAATAACTCCTTAAGGGGTCAATTGACAATTTTGGTCATTTAACTTTTTTAAAGATCTTACTTTGCTGATCATTTTTGCTGTTTACAGTTTATCTTTATCTATAATAATATTCAAGATAATGACCAAAAACTGCAAAATTTCCTTAAAATTACCAATTAAGTGGCAGCAACCCAACAATGGGTTGTTTGATTCATCTGCAAATTTCAGGGTTAATAGACCTTGACCTAATGAACATGTTTACCTCATGTCAGATTTGCTCTAAATGCTTTAGTTTTTGAGATATAAGCCAAAAACTGTATTTTACCCCTATGTTCTATTTTTAGTCATGGCGGCCATGTTTTTTTACAGAAAATAAAACACAAACTTTATTCTAGATACCCTATGGATCATTCAGCTAAAGTTTGGTTGTAATTGGTTCAGTAGTTTCAGAGGAGAAGATCTTTGAAATAATTTACGACGACGACGGACGCCAAGTGATGGCAAAAGCTCACATTTCCTTTAAGGAAGCTACTTGACACTTTTTCCATAATTTCCGGCTCCCTTTGGGAGCTTATGAACCTAGTATTGTCCTTACCACAATCCTCAGCTACGCACAATAATTTACTTCTAATATAAGTTATAATTTTTATTTGTAAACACAAAACATGAAAAATATATAATACAGTATAAGGCACAATTCCCAAGAATTAAATAACACTTTTAAAGATGTATATATAACATAACAAGAGTGGATACACTGAAATGTCTTGCCTGTTCTAGTGTTCAAAATATAATTTATGTTGAAAATTTAAAAAGAAGTATTATTTATGTTGAAAGTATATAAAAAAAGTTTATACCACAAACATTACATTAAATTAAATATAACATTAAATGACCAATGTACATGAGGTCAAGGTGAGATAATCCCTTTCAGACAGACAGTTAACCTATTGCTAAAAGTATCTCCAAAATCAACCTCATAAAAAAATTAACTTGACCAATGAACCATTAAGATTAGGTCAAGATCAACTAACAATTGTTAAACAGACATACACATCATCCTACATTTATTCCCTACATCAAATGTAGTTCTACTATCCCTAACGTATCTGAAAATATATTTTAGACCAATAACCATGAAAATGAGGTCAAGTTCAGATTATTATTACCAGACAGACATTTTCACCTTACAAACATTCCATATACTAAATATAATTGACTGGATGCTTATAGTATCTGAGAAATAGACCAAAACACAAAAATTTAACTTTGACCAATGAACTATGAATATGAGGTCAAGATCAGTTGATTATTGCCAGATAGACATGTACACCTTAAAAACATTTCATACACCAAATATAATTGACTGGATGCTTATAGTTTCTGAGAAATAAAGCAAAACACAAAAACTACTTTGACCACTGAACCAGGAATATGAGGTCAAGGTCAAATGACACCTGTTGGGCAAGTACACCTTACAATCATTCCATACATCAAATATGGAAGACCTATTGCTTATAATTTCAGAGATATGGACCTAACCCTGTAAACTTAACCTTGTTCACTGATCCATGAAATGAGGTTGAGGTCAAGTGAAAACTGACGGACTGACACGAGGGCCTTGCAACATACGCACATACCAAATATAGCTATCTTATTACTTATAATAAGTGAGAAATTAACATTGCAAAAAAAATGAACTTTTTTGAAAATGAAGTCAAGGAAAATGGTCATATGACAGACGGAAAGTTCATAACAAAATGCATCTATATACAAAGTATGAGGTATCTGGGTCTTCTACCTTCTAAAATTTTAAGCTTTTAAGTCAAGAGCTAACACCGCCATCAACGCCTTCACCGCCTGATCACTATCTCTAAGTCTCGCTTTCTGCAACAGAAGTCGCAGGCGAGACAAATACTTACAGAACGCAAGAAAACATATTTAATTTGACTCTAGTAAATATAAACTAGAGGCTCATGCGAGCTTGAATCACTCACCTGGCTTTGATAAGATTAATTGAACATTTGTATGTATTAATTACCCTTAGGGTCCTATGTTAAACAAACTCCCCCTGCTGGCAGCCATCTTGTATGATGGATCGGCTACAAAGTAACAACACTTAGTCAGCACCTTATAATGATCATTCGTGCCATGTTTGGTTTCCATTTAGTGGCTCTCTAAAAGAAGACATTTGTAGTTTATTCCCATAGGGTCATATGATAAGCTTAGTCCCCTGCTGGTCACCATCTTGGGTGATGGATCAACAACAAAGTAGCAACACTTGGTCAGCAACTCATAAAAACATTCATTTCATGTTTGGTTTCAATTCCTGAAGCGGTTTTCTAAAAGAAGAAATTTGTAAGTATTTCCTATAGGTTCCTATGTTAAACTAAGTCACCCGCTGGAGGCCATATTGGAGTATGGAATAGGCTACAAAGTAACAACACTTAGTCAGCACTTTATAAGGAACAATCATGACATGTTTGGTTTCATTCCATTTAGTGGTTCTCTAAAAGAAGAATGTATGTATTTTCCATGGGATCCTATGTTAAACTAGGTTCCTGATGGCGGCCATATTGGGTGATGGATCAGATACAAATTAACACTTGGTCAGCACTTCATAAAGAACATTCATGCCATGTTTGGTTTCATTCCATTTGGTGCTTCTCTAAAAAGGAGATTTGCATGTATTTCCTATAGGTTCCTTTGTTAAACTAATTCCCATGCTGGCATTCATTTCATGTTTGGTTTCAATTCCTGAAGCGGTTTTCTAAAAAAAGAAATTTGTAAGTATTTCCTATAGGTTCCTATGTTAAACTAAGTCACCCGCTGGAGGCCATATTAGAGTATGGAATAGGCTACAAAGTAACAACACTTAGTCAGCACTTTATAAGGAACAATTATGACATGTTTGGTTTCATTCCATTTAGTGGTTCTCTAAAAGAAGAATGTATGTATTTTCCATGGGATCCTATGTTAAACTAGGTTCCTGATGGCGGCCATATTGGGTGATGGATCAGATACAAATTAACACTTGGTCAGCACTTCATAAAGAACATTCATGCCATGTTTGGTTTCATTCCATTTGGTGCTTCTCTAAAAAGGAGATTTGCATGTATTTCCTATAGGTTCCTTTGTTAAACTAATTCCCATGCTGGCATTCATTTCATGTTTGGTTTCAATTCCTGAAGCGGTTTTCTAAAAGAAGAAATTTGTAAGTATTTCCTATAGGTTCCTATGTTAAACTAAGTCACCCGCTGGAGGCCATATTGGAGTATGGAATAGGCTACAAAGT
Source organism: Mytilus galloprovincialis (assembly GCF_965363235.1). Taxonomy (NCBI): domain Eukaryota; kingdom Metazoa; phylum Mollusca; class Bivalvia; order Mytilida; family Mytilidae; genus Mytilus; species Mytilus galloprovincialis. The sequence continues at coordinate 28,220,366 of NC_134848.1, read as the reverse complement.
AACAACACTTAGTCAGCACTTTATAAGGAACAATTATGACATGTTTGGTTTCATTCCATTTAGTGGTTCTCTAAAAGAAGAATGTATGTATTTTCCATGGGATCCTATGTTAAACTAGGTTCCTGATGGCGGCCATATTGGGTGATGGATCAGATACAAATTAACACTTGGTCAGCACTTCATAAAGAACATTCATGCCATGTTTGGTTTCATTCCATTTGGTGCTTCTCTAAAAAGGAGATTTGCATGTATTTCCTATAGGTTCCTTTGTTAAACTAATTCCCATGCTGGCGGCCATCTTGGATTATGGAATCGACTACAAAGTAACAATACTTAGTCAGCACCTTATAAGGAACATTCATTATATGTTAGGTTTCATTCCATTTAGTGGTTCTGTAAAAGAAGACTGTATGCATTTTCCATGGGATCCTATGTTAAACTAGGTCCCTGATGGCGGCCATATTGGGTGATCGATCAGATACAAAGTAACAACACTTGGTCAGCACCTCATAAGATAATTCATGTCATGTTTGGTTTCATTCAATTTGGTTGTTCTCTAACAGAAGACATTTGTATTTCCCATAGGGTCCTATGTTAAACTAAGCCCCCCTCTGGTGGCCATCTTTGATGATGGATTGGCTACAAAGTAACAACACTTGGAACATTTATGCCATATTTGGTGTCATTCCATTCAGTGGTTCTCTAGAAGAAGTTAAAAATGTAAAAAGTTAACGGAGGATGCACGCAAATTGATGAGAAAAGCTCACTTGACCTTTTAGGTCAGATGAGCTAAAATATAAAAATATATATGCAGGAAAGGATTCAAATGAACAAGTTTCAGATAACTTACTAAATTCTGGCTAATGACGCTAACAGCATAAGGAAAAAAACATCCTAAAATTTTTACCAGTAGCATATTTTTTTCGTTGAATTTACAGAAAGTCAGTTCTGTGTATTTCTAGCTGTTTTGTTCTTCCTTCTTTTTGTAATTACCTAAAACAAACAAGAACAGATCTAGCATAAATTGGGTATTAAAAAAACAGAAAACATAGCCCAAACAATTTAAAACATGTAACATTTAAATCAAAAACAGGAATTAAGTGATTAAAATATGGGCACACGTCTTATATTATATGGTCCATGACATATTTGAATTCAACAATGATTAAGTTACATTTAAAGTAAAGAAAAATATCAGCTATTCACTATCAGTATTCATAAAAAAATATCTGAAGATGTGGTATGATTGCCAATGAAACCACAATGAACAGACAGACAATCTGTTGGCATGAACAATACTATATAATATATATACCCTCTCATTCTAGTTACCTACAGGGATAATAATGAACCATCACTATCATTTACTATCAATATGTGGAAATGTAAATGTTAAATTTTGATTGTGCTACTTGAATTAAAATCCATACCATATTGAATAAACACAACCATAACTTGTACCTTTACTTATTCCTATTAATATTGGAATTAAACTAGAGGCTCATGAGAGCCGGAATCGCTCACCTGGCTTTGATAAGATTATTTGAACAATTGTATGTATAACCCATTAGAGTACTATGTTAAACAAAGTCCCACTGACAGCCATGGATGATGGATCTGCTACAAAGTAACAACACTTAGTCAGCACCTTCTAAGGATTATTCATGCCATATTTGGTTTCATTCTATTCAGTGATTCTCTAGAAGAAGACATTTGTATTTAATTCCCATCTTAATTTCTGCAAATAGGTGAAACATTTCTTTGTGTTAAAAGTTTTTTGACTATGAAGATTAAAAGTCTCAGGCTAAAGCTGGAAAGTCAAACGCCGAGGAATTAGTTTGGCGCTGAAATTTAATTAGCGCTAAAATTTAAAGTTTACCAGCTGGGGTTGTGTAGTATTGCTCTGAATATGTTGGGATCAGCGCTAAAGGATTATATAGTCTAGCTCTGACGATATTGAGATCTGAACTGACGATTTAATGTCCAGCGCTGATGATGGTAAGTCTTGCGCTGAAGATATAACTGAAAACTCAAGCGCTGCAAATATAAAGTTGATCGCTGTAGATATATTTAAAATTCTGCAATGGATATGGAAAGACTGGCGCTACAGATGTGAAATGCGCGGTGGAGATAAAGTTCAGCGTTAAAAATATAAACCCAAGGGCTGAAAATGTAAAGTATAGTACTGTAGATTTAAAAGTCTAGAGTTCGAAATAGGAGTATGGTGCTCTAAATGAAACGCAGTGGTGGATCCAAAGGGGGGGGGTCGGGAGTTGGACCCCCCTTTTTTTGGTACGATCATTGCATTTGCATTACGTATGGTTGAAACCCCCTTTATCCTGTGTTGGGAACTTGGGACCCCCATCCCCCTTTTTAAAAATTGCTGGATGACTGCCCCTGTAACTTCTAGCGCTCGGTGTTTAACTTTATGTTTTTTTTAAACTGCAATGTATATTTAGTAATTATATAAAATCCACAGTTCTGTTTCGCCGATGTACAACCCACAAATTCTTTTATTTATGATCATTTATATCTGAATTATGAACTAAATTGAAAGAAGTATTTTTATTATTCTAAAAAGGTCCTGTGTATGAGAGGTCACCTTTAACAAACAAGTTAATAAAGCAATGCAATTGTTAAAATACTTTAATTGTCAGATCAAGAGATTTAGTTATATAACGTGTTTTTGGATGGCATTTCCCAATACAAAGTCTTGTGTAAAACCCATATCTTTTACACCAACACGAAATTGTTCTCCCAATTATATTCACGTATACAAACACCTTGTTTTATTTTTAGACTAAGCGGGAAATATAACTGCTTTAACCCAACTAACATTATTTAGATGGTGTCGAAAATCGTTAAACGAGCGGGAAATATAACTGTAAGCTATATACATAATGCTGATTATGCATTTCTCACGGATATTTGATACAGCGAAGGTCGTTGTTTTATCATCACTCCTACATCATGTACATTCCATCCTCTAGTTTCCGCCGTAATTTATAATTAATCTGACAGTGCTCGACATCATTTTAAAGTCACTGCTACACCGACAAAGTAGTTTGTTGCATTTTAGATATGACATAAAAAAACATTTTGTCAATATGATATTTTATATATTAACTATTCTGAGACAACGACAATGGAACCATGACGTTTCTTAAAAATAAAAAAATCATATTTCTGAAGTGAATTGAAATAAATATAAATTGTTTCTATTAGAAACATAAATTGTTTCTATTAGAAACAAGAACATTGATTTAAAAAAGTTTCATCCTGTGTGTTTTGGAAAAAGAAAGGTTTTTCCTTTATTTTTAATAGGAAAATAATGTTTGTCCCATGCAAGGATAACCATACCCCCTTAAACAGATGAACTGCCGGGCCAAAATTGTATTTGGCTTTCATTTATTTAATTTTAATCATGCCTTATGAAAAGGTGATTCAGCTTTTAGGCTCGGAGAAGATTAGCTCATAAATATTATTCCGTACTACAATCAGTATCTTCTAAGGAGGCTAATTAGCACCACACATTTTTTTTAAAATTTCTTCCTAGTTTTGCGTTTTCAATTCTTAATTTATTTTTGTATATGTTATTATCAGACACTATAATATTGGATTTACATTTACATTCATGATATAATTTTAAATTTTATAAATTTAACAAGAAAATAGATATGGTACAGCCAATTCTTATTGAAAGAGACAAAATAACAAAAAGGACGCGGGTATAGTAGATTAGAGCAAAAATAATGACAAACAATTGTGAAACTATAAGTCAAATAGAAACAATGATGTTTTTACTTTAAAATGAATTATTTAGAACAAAGATTTTTTTTAATTTTGATGTTAGAAAAAGTTTGTTGAAATTTCAGAATACGACAGATTCTTTGTTATTTCGAAAATGTCTGCGTTATTCCGCAAAAGTTTGCGTTATATCGCAAAGGTCTACGTTATATCTCAAATGTTTGCGTTATTTCACAAAGGTTTGCCGTTTAGCACAAAGGTTTGCCGTTTAGCGCAAAGGTTTGCGTTCAAACGCAAACATACATGTAGGAAGAAATGTGAGGCGCTGATAGGCTGCTGTAATCTTCCGCCTATACGTTAAATCTTTATTATAGGGAAATGAGTAGGTCCGGTAAGGGCCAGATTTGGCCTCAAATTTCAAGTTCATCTGACGAAAGATTTTGGACACTTTTTAAACACTTAAATGTCTATTTCAATTGATTCAATTATTTTTTTGTGAAAGATTTCAACTGATTCACTCATTAAAAACGCTCCTATTCAAGCTTAAATATGAAAAATCTATCAAATATGCCAAAAACTGTCACTTTTCATATGGTTTTTGTCAAAAATTAAAGTGGCCGCATCTGTGTTCATCCTCGACCTTTATACATGTTAAGTATTATCATCAAACACAACTTCTATTTCAATATCTAGAATGAACACGAATGCGGCCAATTTCATTTAAGACGGAAACTGTCTAAAATTTAACTAAAATGCTGAAATTGCGAAGATTTCAGTAATTTAGTATGACTTAATGATGCAAGTACCCGTTATATGTGAATTGTCAAAAAAACAGCCCATATTTATGTAGCAGAGGCATTATACCTTCCCAAAAATAACTCAATGTTTACATTTAAACAATTTTGTAAAACTGCTATATTTTGGGGCCGAAAAGGGGTCTTACTGAACCTACTCCTTTCTCAACTGGACATTCAGTTTGATTTATTCCACTCCCAATTATTTTATTACCTTTTAAAATAAATAAATGTAGATTGTGCGCTTATCCCAGAGATTCGGACACAGATCCAGAGTAACCAACAGTTATAAATAATATAACGCTGCAATATACCAAAGTCGAAATATAAGGCGTGCCGAGCGACTTTAGAAAAAGAGTTCTTATATTCAGTCATTGGCTGAAAAAGTTCAACCCCGCTGATACTTTTTTGCTTTACATATTTAAGCTTTGGTCTAAAGCATAAAATATTAGTAACACAAGCTTTACAAAATTAATTATTTTCATGACAGCATCGAATCGTTAATAAAAGGAGGACTTCTGTTCTATAATCCCTGAGAGTATCAAAACACATGTGTTTCGGTACTGACATACTTTTCACAATTTCGCCGATGATAAAACTTCGAAATTATTTTAATAGAAACTAGTGTTCTAACTCCATAAGGGATAGCTGAACTTACGTATATTTTTCTATTCTTTGTATGTTCCTTTTGGTCATAACGCTTAGCATATACCAATATATCTATACATTATAAAATTGAGAATGGTAATGGGGAACATGTCAAATAGATAACAACCAGACCAAAGAGCAGACATCAAAAGTGGCTTTGAACTAGCTGTCAGTAACTGTGAGTACTCTCAGATCTGTACTCAGTGTCTTTTTGTTGTTGGAATGTAAAAGTACACGGCCAAGTTCACTTGTATGTATAGTATTTGTATTTTTATCCATCTGATGAGTTAATAGATATAGGAAGACGTGGTGTGAGTGCCAATGAGACAACTCTCCATCCAAATAACAATTTATAAAAGTAAACCATTTTAGGCAATGCACGGCCTTCAATGCGTCCTAGCTTTGGCTCACACCGAACAAAAAGCTATAAAAGGCTCCAAAATTACTAGTGTACAACCATTTTACCGGGAAAACCAACGGTCTAATCTATATAAAAAACGAGAAACGAGAAACAAGTATAAATTCATTTACATAAATACACGACAACTACTGTACATCAGTAATCCTTTTATAATTTTCAACTGATTTTTTATATTTGTTCTTAAGTTGTACTGTTACACCACTGTCCCAGGTTAGGGGGATGGATGGGATCCCGCTAACATGTTTAACCCCGCCACATTCTCTATGTATGTGCCTGTTCTAAGCAAGGAGCCTGCAATTCAGTGATTGTCGTTTGTTTATGTGTTACATATTTGTTTTTCGTTCAATTATAGTACATAAATTAGCCGTTAGTTCTCTCGTTTGAATTATTTTACATTGTCATTTCGGGGTCTGTTATATATATAGCTGACTATGCGGTATGGGCTTTGTTCATTGTTGAAGGCCGTACGGTAACATAAAGTTGTTAATTTCTGTGTCATTTTGGTCTCTGCTGGAAATTTGTCTCATTGGCAATCATTCCACATCTGCTCTTTAATATCAGCCGAAGACCACCAATAGGTCTTAGTTTGCTTTCAAAGTTCTGGTTCTGGCCGTTCCTGATAAAAGTCATTGAAGTAAGGTGCTTCAGATGTAGACTTTTATTACCCTCTAGAAGACTTTTAGTTTAATGTGTTGCTGGATTGGTATCTCATCTACCGTGGTATGTCCCTCATCGCCTGTTATATGCCTGTTATACGTGTTTAAGCTAAATAATATTACACTATTAATTATAATATCAAAAAAATACAAAAACGGTAGTAGACATCGTTTTTGCATGAACATGCAGGTACGATGGTAAAGCCTTTCTTAACTTGATCGAATTCGAAATAATTTTAAATCAACGGACAATCGTTATACTTTTAATAAAATCGTTTCACTTTAATACATTTCAATAATCAAGATAACAAGAGAAAAGAGACAATAGCGTAGTCAGGGGCGGATCCAGCTATGTTTCAACCACATGTCCCCATTGGAAATGCATTGATTCTCCAAAAAAGGAAAGTTCCAAACCCCGCCCGCCCCCTATTTTGGGATAATCCACTAGTACTACACTTAAACCTATCGCCATTCGTATTTACTTGTTAGTTTTCAGTTACAAGGGTTGATTTCAATATCGTAGCAGCTACACGTAGTGCTACGTAGATTTTGACTATTGAACGTGTAGCTATAGACTAGTTGGTACAGAGATATTGATAGCAGCTACGTAGCCGATACGATATTGAACTCAACCCAGGGTTGACTTCAATATCGTAGCTGGTACGTAGCGGCCACGTAGCTGCTATCAATATCTATGTGGCAACTAGTCTATTTACGTAGCACTACGTAGCTGCTATATGATATTGAACTCAACCCAGTAGTTTATATTAGATAGACTTCTAAGTACAATTAACCCCAACTTTGTAAGGGGTATAGAAATATGGTTTCACCTGAGCCGCGTTCAATATAGTAGCTGCTACATAGTGCTACGCAGTGCTACGTAGATTTTGACTATTGAACGTGTAGCTATAGACTAGCTGCTACGTAGCTTCTATGATATTGATCTCAACCCAGGCTTTCACATTTCTTGATCGATGTAAGAGAAATATTTCCCATCACTTGTGAAATAGCCCTGGTTTGTGATCAATATCATAGCAGCTAGCATAGCCACTAACTATGTCTTTGATATCTATCTATGTTGAACGATCAGGGTTGGGTTAGATATCGTAGCAGCTATGTAGTGCTAGGTATATTTTGTCTATTGAACGTGTAGCTATATACTAGCTGGGTTATGTTCCATATTCGTAGCAGCTACGTAGCGGCTACGTAGCTGCTATCAAAATATTTGTTACAACTAGTATATAGCTACACGTTCAATAGTCAAAATCTACGTAGCACTACGTAGTCGCTACGATATTGAACGCAACCCTACTACATAAATATTGATAGCAGGGTTGAATACAATATAGTAGCAGCTACGTAGCGGCTACGTAGCTGCTATCAATTGTAGCAGCTAGTCTATGATCAGTCTATAGTAACTCGTTCAATAGTCAAAACCTACGTAGCAGCTACGATATTGAACGCAGCCTAGTTACGTAGCCGTTAGTAGCAGCTACGATATTGAACGCAGCCCAGTTACGTAGCCGCTAGTAGCAGCTACGATATTGAACTCAACAATGCTATGTAGCTAGCAAAATGGCGTTATTAGTAATAACCTTCCCGACGCCATTTTGTATTCGCTAAATAGAATGATTGGTTAATTGGGCCAGGGTTCAGTTTAATATCGTATCAGCTACGTAGCGGCTACATAGTTGCTATCAACATCTATGTAACAACTAGCTATAGGTAGCTACAAGCTCAATAGTCAAAATCTACGTAGCACTATGTAGCCGCTACGATATTGAACTCAACCCAGCAGTTTATATTGGATAGACTTCAAAGTACAAATGACCATAACTTTGTAAGGGGTATAGAAATCTACTTCGCGGCTAGGCTAGCTATGCGTGCAATAGCCAATTTCTAGGTAAATTTAGCGCTTCGTAGCAGCTACGATATTGAACGCAACCTGGGCGAATTGTGAAAAATGCCGGGTTGGGTTCAATATCATAGAAACTAAGTGATGCTACGAAGATTTGACTATTGAATGTGTAGCTATGGACTAGCTGGGTTGAGTTCAATATCGTAGCATCTACGTAGCTGCTATCAATATCTACGTAACTGAAAGTCTATAGCTAATACTCACACTATTCACTGATTAATCTTCTTTTTGTCAAATTTGATTGAATTCTCAAGGGTACAAATAGTCTTAAAATGTCTGATGTTGATGTTCGACGACAAAGGCTCGTTAATCATTATATTGAATTAAACAAGTGAATCTGTGAGTTGTAGACTTCTCACTTTAAGGACACCTCCGTCCACTAAAAGTATATTAAGGTAAACAGGAAGTTGTTGTGTGATGAATCTGAAAACATATCCGACTCATATAAACTTTAAAACCGAATTTCAGAAATCTTTGTAATGTAGTTCCTGAGAAAGATGCGACGAAATATATTCATTGGACGGACGGACAGACCGAGGTAAAAAAGTATACCCCCATTTTTTTTTTAAAGCGGAGAACAATTACTCGAGGTGATAGCAAGCGATAACATAAATATTACATATTTTATATATCAATATATATAGAACACGGTGATACATAGCTGGAACCTAGTCTACGTCCGGTCGGAATGGGAACGTTATCTCCGAAAAGTTTCTCAGGCTCCTTACGTTAAAGAACATTTGCAAGAACTCTTTGAGAGCTGAAAAAAGTTATGACTATTTTATATTTTTCTTATAGTATTTGTTATGACATATTGTATAACAATTGCATTATGAATTTACGTTCTTGTATTTTCAAATTTGCAAAAGTATCACCTCCTCCAAAACATCTTAATATATAGTCTTATAAAATATGAATGTTGTTTAAATTTCAATATTGTATGTTTGTAATGATTGTCATGTTATCCAATATTTGGATTTTACACAAGTAAAATGATTTGAATCATAATGAAACTTCTCTGTTTATATGATACAATGTATACATGAAAGTCATGAAGTGTGTGTGTACACATGTTTGCATTCTTTCACTTTCAAATGTCAGAAGGTGCATTTTAAATGACAGATTTTATTAGCTTGGCAAGAAATAATTACAAATCCAGTAGTTCATTACTGATAACAAAATTTTAGTTGTAACGGGCTGTGTGTTAGAGTGTATATATTATAATATATGCATTAAGGACTCAACAACCAATTTTGTTTATTAAAACAGTTGTATTTGTATTACACGTACAAATTATCTACTTAGGATTTATACAGTTTGGATTAATCGGCTGTGCATTGATATTAATCTATTTATGAAATAATAATTCACTTTTGAATCAATGATTGATCGATTTTTGGTTGCTTAACGTCCAGTCGCAAATATTTCATGCATGTTCAGGACGAGAACGTCAAGTTAACAATAAAAACAATGATGATGGTCGGGGAAATTTGGACCGCCACTGGAAAATGAGGTTGTATTGAAATTGTGCTTTGCAACATACCACCTACGGATCCCTCAAAAATCAAGTATTAATCTCTTTACACGAGGCATGCCCATTCTGACGATTGCATCGTGACTGCAAACTTGTACATCCCGCACAGCCCTAGTGACAATATTTCTTTTCCCCAGTCACCGGGGGGGGGGGGGGGGGGAGGGATTCAATCAAACACGACATATGATATTTATCAATTGTAATTGGAGTGACAGTTTAATTTGAAAAAATAGTGTTTTCCTTCGTGTTGCAGATAACGTCAAGTTCAGATATACCGCCAACATTGCGCAGGGGCGGATCCAGCCATTTTAAAAGGGGGGGGGTCCCATCCCAGAGTAAAAGGGGGGTTCCAACTATATGCTCCCATTCAAATGCATTGATCGTCCGAAAAAAGGGTGGGGTTCCAACTCCCGGACCCCACCCCACCCCCTGGATTGTGGCGATTGATTGATTGTTAAGACAGAATGCTAAAATGCTTGGTTAAGATTTTTGTCATGAAATATACTATATATACAGTCCTACATCTAGTAATAATTCTATTTCTACGGGTTTTTTTTCGAAGTACATTCGACTTGATCTAACAAAAAAAATCATTCCAAACCTGTAGCGTTATCTATTGTTCATTAATATAACTGAATTCTTATTAAGAGGATGTTGATTTATAAGTAACAGGTGGGATTATCGTGTGTTAAATCTAAGACTAGACATTCTAGAATTTCGGGCCCATTTTAATATTACATGATTATACAATCATTGACATTTGATTGAGGTTGATACATACAGATTAATAGAAAATGATAATGCTTAGATTATCAAGTTACTGTAAAACTAATGTGTATAATTGAAGTTCCTTTTCTATGTCTTTTATTCTTTTAAATGTATAATGTGTATAAATAATCTATTGAAGTTGTCCCATCATCACATATAAAAAAAAGAAGATGTGGTATATGATTGCCAATGACAGACATTAACAACTATAGGTCACCATACGGCCTTCAACAATGTACAAAGCCCTTACCGCATGTATATTATTTTCTTTCTTTGGATGGTTATCAGAAAAAACTTAAAACCTCTATTATTATTACGTTTACTGTTTTAATAAAATGAACGGTACTAATTTTCTTGCACCAGATGCGCATTTCGACAATATATGTCTCTTCAGTGATGCTCGTGGCCAAAATATTTGAAATCCAATTATGCATGTTACTATCTACATGCCATAACAGATTTATAGCTCTACTTTGCCATTTCAAAACTGAGAAAATATATGAATTGTAAGCTGTAACATGTAGATTTTGTTTTCACTCTCAACGGCTTAAATTCAAGACTGTATACCATTGAAAGTAAAGTTTTTCAAAATACTTGACAAGTCACCATTCTAAATTACATCACTTCGCTCCTTTGATGAAACTGTTGCATATAAACTTTTATCAATACTGAAATGTTACTAATATTATCTTTGGCGTTTTTCTGATGATATAAGTGCGAGAAGTACTATAGACAGTGCATCATTTAACTGAATTGACCTGCGTAGGCGTTAACGGACAATAAAGCTGCCATTTCACTTATCAAGCATTTAACCACTTAATCATTTCACCATGCTTGCATGATGTTGAACACGCGCGTCTTATCGATCAGCCCCTTTAACAAATACCGCTGCTTTAAAAGAAATAAAGCTTCTTTCAGCTATCATTCTTATTAATTTTAACTAAAATATTTATTTCTTCCGAATTATTATTAACAAGAATGTGTCCACAGTACACGGATGCCCCACTCGCACTATCATTTTCTATGTTTACTGGACCGTGAAATTGGAATAAATTCTCTAATTTGGCATTAAAATTAGAATGATCTTATCAAAGGGAACATGTATACTAAGTTTCAAGTTGATTGGACTTCAGTCAACTTCATCAAAAACTACCTTGACCAAAAACTTTAACCTGAAGTGTAACAGACGGACGAACGGACGGACGGACAAACGAACGGACGAACGGACGTAAGACCAGAAAACATAATGCTACTATCGTAGGTAGGGCATAAAAATGCTTTGTTATGTATACATTGAATTTCTGTTATCAATAGGTTTTTGTCGGACTATAGTTAAACTCAACATTTTGATTGCAACAGGCGATACACGTATTAATTAATAAACGTCTCTTAATATAAGATAAGATAAGATATATTTAATTTCCAATAGTGGACCCATTACAGGCATAATCAGTACATTGATTTTTTATCACACAATTGCAATAGACAATAAACAAAAATAAAAATAGAAATACGTTTGACAAAAACATGAAATATAAATTGAGTTAATAGTACATGTAGTCACATGTATATCAAAATATAAATATTTAGTGATTATTGACCATGCACTAGAACCAGCATGACATCCATTATAGAAAAGAAAAACACTTTGAGTTAAGTCCTTCCTCGTGGCTGGTGCAAATTAGCAAATAGTATTGTTGTTCATATTATATGGAATGTGATATAACTATTGTTTCTGCCCTTTCTACATATAGTTTCTTCGTATATTGCATCAACCCGTTTAAGAGCATTGTAAATGGTATATTTTCGATCTAATTTTCTTAGATGAATGTTTAATTATTTTGAGAACAAATGTTATTTTGAGGGTGACAAACAAATTCTGTCGCACACGTAATTTTCCGTATATCGTCAAGTTATACGGAATTCCTATGGCCGGCACTAAGTGTGCACCGCTTATTGGGGACCTGCTTCTGTATTGTTACAATTTATTACGAAAATAAGCAAAGACCTTTAAGAAATTTATCCTGCCGAACTGACTTTAAATAAAGGTAATGCTGTTGTCTGTTCTATGGTCGGGTTGTGTTCTCTTTGATACATTCCCCATTTCCATTCTCACTTTTAACAATGAACACTACACCCTTTCCTGGATCATGATATCTTTAACGGGAAGCTCAGTCATACCAAAATTTATGATAAAAGAGATGATTTTTCATTTCCCATTGTTAATTGTCCATTGTTACCATTGTACCTTTGTCACCATCTTATGGTGTTTATATATATCAACTTGTTCGATTCGCTCGTGTAGCGTATTTAATTTCAACGAAAGAAATCTCTGTATTACTGAAAAGTTATTACACCAAGGATTTTCGATATCACAAACTAGTCTACATTAGTGTAGAGTAGTATGCTGATCGGAACTGGAACCGCATGGGATTTTGTAGCCTCTGGCCTTTGATAGTCTTGTATATTTTTAATTTTACTACATTTATATATTTTGGAGTTTAGTGTGACGTCCATTTTCACTGAACTAGTACACAATTGTATTAAGGGCCAGTCGAGGACCACCTCCGGGTGCACCGGGAATTTTCTCGCTGACGGTTGAAGACCCATTGGTGGACTTCGGCTGTTCTCTGCTTGTTGTCTCTTCGAAATATTCCCTAATTTCCATTCTCAATTTTATCATAATATTAGAAGAGTTATCTGTTTATTTATGATTAAATTAAAATTAAAAAAAAAAATCTAGTTTATACCCTCAACATATTCCTGTGACAGTCCTTACCTCGTCAGTTTTTGTCTTAATAAGATATTTAATCCGGAGAATATGGTAATGATGATAGATATTTGATGTTAAATTATGTTTAATTATAACCTTCATATACTTGAGGTAATTTGCATGTGTAATTGTTTAAAATCCTACATTGATAAAAGCTGACTGACGACCTATGTCGTGTATTCTTTTAACTTGATAAAATTGAGAATGGAAATGGGGAATGTATCAAAGAGACAACAACCCGACCATAGAAAAAACAACAGCAGAAGGTCACCAACCTTCAATGTAACGAGAAATTATTAAAGTATTTTGTTGAAACACTATAAATCAAACACGGCTTATCATATTTTCCGAAACCAAACCATTATGTTATGCATTTATCTTTTTTAAATCGTGAACAACAGAAGTCTTTTTTTTTAAATCTCTGATAACCAATTTCTCTTACACCCCATTTACACTGGCAACGAAATTGGAGCGATCTTTATTTGAATTGATCTCAAAATGACCAGTTCGCGTTTACATTGCACAAGCAAGATCGTCTTAGTTAATCCAGTGCGTTTACACTATAACATAAAAAGCACCGATCTGACTAACTCGAATAATTCAGCGCCCTCTATCCACTACTTTTCTCGAGGAGTTAATGGAGTGATCGAAGTGATCGTAATATAACGACTGGATTATTCGGGTTACGATCTGACCTTTATTTCCATATCTAACTATAACATTCACCGGAAAAAAGATCGATCGCAATCAATCTAAACGTTTACACCAAAAAATAATCGATTCAAATAAGAATCTTTTTCAAACCACCTCAAGAGGTACAGTCGGTATATAGGTACAACCCTTTTCCGTTAATATTTCCTTGCGACCTGTCAGATACTGACAATATCAATTCAGATAGTGAAATGATGCTGCATGTAACCTTTTATTGTTAGATCATAACGGAAAGAAGTGTTACATTTTGTTAATTTTATTTGCTTTGTTTATCTGTACTAATATGTTTGCATTTTAACCCGCCAGGAATTCATGTTTTGCAATAAAGATTATTTATTTGATAAATTTCCTTTTTTTTTTTTAACTTGCCTATGTCTGCCGAAACATAGATGTTATAGTCGAAACAATAATACTTTCTACTCGTCTATATTACAAATATTCGTAATAAAGGTCAAATTACTTGTTTAAGTAATAGTACCCATCCAAATAATATTACACGAATACTTTATATCACGAACTATAAATGAGGATACACAAAATAAAAAAAACTAAGCGAAATTGTGAATCCCGCATTGCACGAAAAAATGTGTTGTATTTCAGTAAATAACACGTGTTTTGGTTGATTGTAACCACGTAGTTGTCCATCATGCATTGTGACTCATTTACTGGATTGGTAAAAAAAACTAGGTAAAAATAAATTGCGACACATGTAAATAAACAATTACATGTGCGAGAACATAAGTATGCTAATTTATGCATTTCCATGATATACATTGTAAGGTAGTGGTCCCGACCTGTTTAAAGTGTTTACGATGATTTAAACGTGTCTCTTCGAAAAGTTTTATGCACAAAAGCTTAGGGAGCTACCATTTGATTTTTATGGGGGGGGGGGGGGGTGGGGGGGGGGGGGCTAGGATGAAATTTAAAAAAAAAGGCAGGACAGGATTTTGAGTAAAAAAAAAGGCAGGATGAGTAACTTGGCAAAAAAAAAAAGGCAGGATGACAATTGTTGTAAAAAAGTCAGGATAAGCTAAGAAAAAAAGGCAGGACCGAATAGACTGAAAAATAAAAAGGCAGGACAGAGATTACAAATAAAAAAAAGGCAGGACACAATTTTTCATCCTAGCCCCCCCCCCCCCCCCATAAAAATCAAATGGTAGCTCCCTTAAACTGGTTTGTGACAACTCTTCGGGTGCTCCCAGAAAGGAGGAAAATATGACTCAATAGAAAAAAACTGGCGCAAAAATAGTTACTTCCGTCTGACTTTATCTGTGTATATACATTTACCAAGTGGCTAAATTACAAAATTTATCCTTTTTTTACCATTAATAGGATTGAAGACTGCAAGCTGTTCTTTAGAGAGGTACAGGTCCGTGTAAGAGGCAAATCAAATAAAAACTGATAAGTCCATAAACACGGAATATGGTGAAATTTTGGGAACTTTGTAATCATTTATAAAAGTGACAAAACCATAGTATTACATCGATGTATGCCATATTTGTCTTGAAAAAAATAGGTTGAATGCATTCGCCGTCCGCATATATACAGCAGTGTAATGGCATTGAAAGTACATGAAGTAGGTCAACATCGATATATTTGATTTTCTGTAAACAGCAGATGCCTAGCACACAATTTTTTTATATTTGAAATCAGTTGATACATATCTTCTCTTTCAATGAATAAAAAGTTTGGAAATTTTTCTTTGAAAAATGTTATTCACTAAAGTAAAGTCATCGAAACGCGTCATTCACCGTATTGTTTATCTCCCTTGCTTGGTTACCTCTTTTAAAAAAAAGGCGCGTAGTCTGCACAACAACAATAACAAATGGCAGACGAGATGGTCCCGCCAGACATGAAGGGCAGTATAAGTCTGTCTTAACCCATTCATGTGGGATTTAATCCTGTATGTAATCAGGATAAAAGTGTACGAAAGCTCGCTGAATGTAATGAAGACATAACGCCGCGGCATTGACAGACCTCAGACTGCATGGAGGTTGCCAGACTATCCACGAACCAGCCGTGGACAATGCCAATGAAGGAGAGTTGATTATGATATCACTGAGATGTGTTTTTTTCAGGTAAATCAATATGCTGTCTCTGTCCCCACACTCTGTTTGCACAATAAGTAATACCAACTGGAGTCTTCAACAAAGACATAGATGCCAACCATTACGATTTTTCCGTAGTTTTTCCGATTTTGCGATAAAAACTACGCTATTACGGTCAAAGTCGAATAGTTACGGATTCCCAATCATCGACGTTCCAGACTATGCGAATGAATTTTATTTTTACAGGACATTCGGTCTGGTAAGCATCCTAGCTTTACCAGACCGAATGAAATTTTACCAGACCAATTTTTTTTTACATCTAATTGTATATTATCCGACAAAAAACAACAAACATATGTATGACTTTGTTGTGCCCTACTCCTCCCCGAAATGCAAAAATTAAAACAAAATGATGTAACAAGAGGGGATATTGTTATGAAAGTTGTGCACAATTGCTTGAATGCATTTCAGTGAAGAGTAATGTCCCATTTTATTGGATTTTGACAATGTTTGTGAACTAAACATAATTTAGAGTTTCTGTATAAAATATTATTTCCTGTTTCTTCTTTCTTTTTCATATATCTTTTGGTTTTCAATTCTTGTGGTTATATTTCATAGCTAAATTTTGTGATCTGCTTGGATTTTTATTCATTTATTGTATTTAAATCGGCAAACCCGGAATTATCCTTATCCGTTCCCAGAATCTGATCCGGTTTTATTTACATTTCCGGTTGTGCCAATGATGGCATCCATTGTTGTTTTTGACAGTCAGATATGTTTTTACCCGGATTTACACATTACTGGTTGTCGATGTTCGGCATAAAGCTAGCGGTTGAACAAAACAAACATCGCTGTGGTGAATAATAAAGATGAAAATGAATTTGAGATCGTTTGGCAATTTTGCTAGAATGTTCCATAAAAAAAAACACCGGACATTCGGACCGGAATTCAACAAAATTTTACCAGACCGATCCATTATTCACCGGATTTGTCCGACGGTCCGACGTATTTCGCATAGTCTGACGTTCAATTTTGTAAAACACGGATTTTTATGATTACTTTTCCGTCCTGGTCCAGTATTTAGGAAACGCCAATGTAATGCTTCCGGTTTCTCGGGAGTTATTAACCTATTGTTGGGTAACTAACTGACTTCCGAAGAGGCAAACTTGCATTTTATTAAGTAGCTTTTCCCCTTTCTCTACTTCTCCTTGACAAAACAAAAATGTTTGAGTCGAGAACATCTGAACAATTAATGAATGGAATACATACTACAGACAACATGTTAAATGACAAATTTTAGTGTACATCACTTTGCAACCACTCGTCAGTAATTTTTATTGGTAAATGCACGTTTATGAATGATTACTGAAAACTTTTCAAAAATACGGAAAATTTGATAGTTTGTTACTGATTGTGTCAAAAGGGGGTTGGCATCTATGCAAAGAGCCTTGGCTCACACCGAACAACAAGCTATGAAGGGCCCCAAAATTACTAGTGTAAAATCATTCAAACGGGAAAACCAAAATATGCTTATTTCATTGTATTTGTAAAACATGTATAAGGTTGTTCTGAGTTTGAGACTGTTTAGCAATTTTTTTATATATATAAAACATGATCAATTGGAACTTTATATAATTTTTCATTGTGTTCTTACATGTATCACACTAACTATAAAAAACAAAAAATTCCTTGATTTAAGATTCTAATGGAATAGATTCTTATGAAATGAATATAAATAAATGTACATGTAGTCTTTTATTTGGAATGAATTCAGTATCAATTTACATCTATAAAAATTGTCTTGTGCATTTCTTTTTCAGCATACAATTTTCACCCATGTTTTAGAATCGATCTGTGAAAAGGATTGGTCGTGTGTGGCTTCACTTCTTGAGAATTTTATAATGACTATAAATATCAACTTCTTTAAAGTAAGACGTTGTTCTTCTATCAGATAATGCAGCATGCTACATGTACCACTGTGGACATATCTGGTTAACTTATGCTTACAAGAAGTAAGAGAAGTAAAAGAACAGGTAACATACAATGTATATTACAGAAAAAATTGTGCTAAGTAAATATATGATTTAAAATTTCAGTTTCTTGTGTATAATTCGAACGTCCATTATCACTGTACTAGTATGCATATTTTTAGGGGCCAGCTGAAGGACACCTACGGGTGCGGGAATTCTCGCTACATTGAATACCCATTGGTTACCTTCAGCTGTTGTCTGCTCTATGGTCGGGTGGTCGTCGCTTCGATATATTCACCATTTCCTTTCTCAATTTTACATGGTAAAAGCAGAAGACAACAATTGAGAATTAGCATGATTAGGGTCGAAATCAAAAGTTCAATGTAGGATAAACACTGACCCCCTTACTCTCCTCTTAACTTAATTTGGGAAAAATAGATTGATCACAGGAAAGTATAAAATCATTTCAATTAAAGAAAAATTGCAGCAATTTTTACCCCCAAAATTGCAGCAATTTTTACCCCCACCCCAAACTATTTGAATTAAGTTTATTATCCTTCATTGATTTTTTTTACGTTTTCCCTAAGCATGCTAAGTGACAGTAGTTTAATGTTCATCTTACAGCTAATTTCTTGTAGAGTAGAATTTTTATTTTGAAACGTTTACCCAAGCTTTGTACAACGTAAGACTGACATCTTCATACAATAAATATAGGCAAACGTAAACCTGTAAATATAATGGTTAAAAGCAATTGGATGTTATCTAAATTACTATTGTACAATATACAAACAAAGTAAAAAAAGTCTTGCCCTTCATGCATTAGGAAATTAGCTATAATCTTTATTTTTATTAAAGCACATATGTTTCTTGAGACATTGCTTTGGAAAAAACAACCTAGAGATATCATTTAAGTTATATCTATAAAATAATATAATTATAGTTTTGGGAAAACTAAAGTAGTAAAATTGTTCACCATGTCAAAAGCTTTCTAACAAGAAATTTAATCAGACAACACTTGAAGGGTTATTGCTCTTTTTCTAAAGAAAATTTGGGTGCATTTTGTTATAACCTTGATATAATTTTAGATGTACAAATGTACAAATGTTACATACATGTATGTATACTCATAAACTTATTTTATGCCCCATGCCATAGTGGAGGTGCTTTAAGTTTAACCCTTGTTTATAAAAAAAAGAAGATGTGGTATGATTGCCAATAAGACAACTCTCCACAAGGGACCAAATGACACATAAAGTAACAACTATAGGTCACAGTACAGCCTTCAAGAATGAGCAAAGTCCAAACCGCACAGTCAGCTATAAAAAGCCTGGAAATGGCGAGGTAAATCAATTCAAAAGAGAAAACTTACAGCCTGATAAATGAACCAATAATGAGAGAAAAACAAATATGTAACACATAAACACAGTCTGTGACGTTAAGCGGTAGCCTGAAGCCCGTGTCTAGTTTAATTAAGCTCGGACTAGTAAAAGTACACTGCCGATAGTCCGACCGGTCTAGTGCATATCTGTGTGCACTTTTTTAATCGTTACCGTAAGTTAACTGCCGAATGTGTTAATACAACGCCATCGAGATCAATAAACTGATACTCACTTCCTTGCAAAAGTAGCGTAAACCAGTTTTTACGGTCTCCCTAATAACCGATTGTTCAAAATAAATAAAAAAAAGCGCAAAAACGGTCAGTACCACGTGTTTTCAAAATTTCAAATTTCGGTAGTTATTGATTAATTTGTGTTGCATAAACTAAATAAAATATAATCATAACAGAAAATAAAAAAAAATGTTCATTTTTGCATCGGAAGACATTAATTCGTAACTGTCCGCTTGACATCTTGTGTATTTAGACGATTGGTTATTAGGACGACCTCGGTGACTGGTTACCGTTAATTTTATGAAGAAGTGGTGCCAGTTTTGTTTTCATATCGAAAGATAAAAGTACACACATAATTTTACATCGTTACATGGCTTCATTGTTGAGGTGGTCGGATAGTGCGAGACCTGGAAAGGCACCAAAAAGACCGTCTCGCATTTCCGACCAAGTTACAGAAGCAAAGAAAAAATACGAGGACAAGCGCGTCAGAGAGTTCAAAACCCATTGGACGGACGGTCGTCCCTGGCTCAAGTATGATAATGAGAATTCCGTTATGTATTGTACATACTGTAAGGAGCAGGGAAAGGGAGGGAAATTCGTATCTGGGTGTACGAATTTTAGGATTGACACCATCCAAAATCATGAAGTCAGTTCGCCTCACATCAGTGCAACATCTGTTACCGAGAGGCCACTTCCTCAGAATTCACTGTCTGCAAAGGCCATTAACTCTATAAAACAAACTGAATATGACAGACTTAGCATTCTCTTTCGTAATGCCCATGCTGTTGCTAAACATCATCTAAGCTTTAAAACTTATAATGTTATATGTAAACTGGATCAAGCTAAAGGTCTTGATGTTGGCAATAGCTACCTGAATGACAAAAAGGCCTGTGAATTTGTCAAAAATATAGCCAGTGTTTCCAGAAAGGAGACCAGAGACCTTTTGAAAAAAACACCATTTCTGAGCCTCACCTGTGATGGGTCATCTGACTTCATGGGGGATGAATATGAGTCATTGTGGGTAAGAAGTGCCCAAAATGGAAAGATAATTGAAAAGTTTTTAGATTTGGGTACTGCTGAATCTGCAGGATCTCAGGACATATTTAATTACATGAAAGCTGTTTGCTTTGAAAATTCAGAGGACAATACCAACCAACTGTGGAGTAAACTTATTGGCTTTTGCTCAGACGGTGCATCAAACATGCAAGGTAAATTTATTTTTTAATTTATTTATTATGTAATATACAATGTGGATGGGGTTGGTATGGGCTTTGCTCATTGTTGAAGGCTGTACGGTGTCCTATAGTTGTTAATGACTGTCAGTGTCATTTTGGTCTTTTGTAGATAGTTGTCCCATTGGCTATCATACCGCATCTTCTTTTTTATATTTACAGTAGAAAAAATGGTATCCATGTTGTAGACTGTACTATGACTATAATGGTTTACTTTTACAATTTGTGACTTGGATTGAGAGTTGTCTCATTGACACTCTGACTCATGCCACATTTTCTTATCCATATAGATAAAATAATGAGGTGTAGATACAGTTATTTATTTTCACCGGTGCTTGGCGCGTAGCAAATATGTATATGTTCTCTGTAGCTATATGTGTGACAGTGTATGTACGTACTAGTTTATAAACATGAAATCCTTCATTCATCATGTTCATATAATATAAAGAATACAAAATAATGGGTATAAAGAAAAGACAAATGACCTAAACAATTAAAAGAATATTATACTGAAACATGTGTAATGAAAGAACCTCAATCTAGACCTTCATATTGATTTAGAGTAGTAAACATGGACCGTGGTAAACATATAGAATTTGAAAAAATTCTAAACATGTTAAAGGAATTAAAACATTTTTACAGTATATGTCTATAATTAATTTAATGTACAATGTCAATGTAATGTTACAAAAATAGTTTGTTTTAAAGACATATTTTTTTTCAGGTATAAGAAATGGTGTGGCTGCTTTGATGAAAAGAGAAAACCCAGAAATAGTTGTTACTCATTGCTTGGCTCACAGAGTTGAGTTAAGCTTTAAGGATGCTATTAAGTCATCTAAATTGTATGATAAAACCATAACTCTTCTTCTTGGTAAGTTATTATGTTTGGCAATAAAACAATTAATAATTATCATGATTAAAAAGTCCTAGTTCATTCAATTCAAATTAATGCATTTAGCTTATTATATTTTACATGTATGCATATGCAATGTATGTCATGCATTGATGTATAGCAATTTAATGTCAAAAATTTATACATATACACCATGGCATACATTGTACCCTTATTTATTAATCATGTAAATTTATTTACATAAATTTGTCTTACAGAAGATGTCTTAAGTCAAATTTTCAAATAACTATTTTACAGGTCTTTACTACTTGTACCGCAGAGGTCCCAAACAGAAGAAAGCCTTAAAACGAGCTTTCAGTGCACTTAACATGAAGAAAATACTTCCAACCCATGTAGGAGGAACTCGTTGGATGCCACACATGCTTAGAGCAATAAATGTTATTATCAAAGGTTACAGGGGATTTAAAGCTCACCTAGAAAGTGCTTCACATGAAAATCCAAAAGCTGAAGGACTTACCAAAATTCTAACTGATGTAGCGGTTGTCACATTCATGTTAAATTTAAAGGTATACATGTAGAATAATAAATCATTATTAAAAACATACATTTAGAAGTCAAAATATTTTTAAGATTGCTTTATTGATTTTTGGTTTTCTTTATCTTGACATGTCTGTTTTGATTTTTGACAATTGTTACTACTCTTATATGTACAATGTAATTACTGCTTTACAAATAATGAATGTGAATATGAACTGCATATTTAAATTTCCATGTATATGACGAACTTATATATGTATTGAATTTTAATTAATTGCATTTCATTTAGGAAATCATATCACCTTTGAACAGACTATCCTTGATTCTGCAGAAACAGAACCTAACATTGTATAATGGACATGCACAGATCAAAGCAACTACAGAAGTTCTAAAAATATGCAAACCAAGTAAGTTATCTTGTAATTGCATATATGTCATAGCATAACTGTCTTTGATTGTACAGGTTATAATAAGGGCTATTCCAGAAAAAAATGTATGGGGGGGGGGGGGGGGGTTGGAAGGCACTTTGTAAAATAATACATGGGTGATGGGTATCAGAGCAACTTTTCACGCTATAATGCACTATAATTCTCAATTACAATTGTCTGGGTGGTGGGTGCTGACAAAAACTGCTTTCCAACCCTCCCATACATTTTTTTCTGGAATAGCCCTAAGTAATTAAATAAATACCTGTAATCATCAATATCTCAGTCTATAAGCAAATTGTGTTTTATGGTGCAAGCAAAAATATGTTTCTCATTTTTTAACATGTTTAATGAATAAGTTTTTTTGTCATTATAGAGTATGGGGACCATGAGATTCATCTTGTAAAGAAAAATCTCAAGTCCACCTTAATAAGGTCAGGCATGGATATAGAGGAAGTTAACACAGAGTGGGCCATTTTGAAATCTTTAATATATCAAAGGTAATTAATGTTTCTGCTCATTGTTTGGGTTGTTGTCTTTTTGGCACAATGTTTCCATTCTCTATTCTATAAAAACTAATTTTAGCTTAATGTTACCTATAGGGTAAACAACTCCTAACTCTGTATTCATTTACTCCAATTTTTTGCCTTGAACATCTTAATATTTTTAAAAATAAAATATCCATATATGTCTGATATTGAATATTTACAATTTTGTGTATTAATTTTTTAGGTACAGTAACAGACTTATAGATGGTGCCTTGACATGGGGATCTGTGTTTGAAACATTCAGGGATGGCCTTGACAATATAAAGCTTGTTATAGATGCTCTGCTCAGTCTACCACCAACAAGTGTCAATAACGAAACTATATTCAGCAGAACCAAACTCAGCAAAGGCAAGAGGCGGGGTCATTTGAAGATGGACACATTGAAGGACTTGATCCAAGTCGAAATTGAGACTGCTAATGTTGAGCAGTTTGACCCAAAGCTGGATGGTAATTGTTCATTCAAAATTATTTTTTTGTCTGCATGACAGAAAAAATTGGATAATATTAGCTCAAAGTTGAATTTATTCCTGTTTACTTATTTTCAATACTTACTGTCCTCAGTTCACTGTATCATTGTATGCCTTTTAAAACACATACTTAATGTCTTATGTATTTTCTCCCATGCTGTTAAGCTCTTTCAAGACAAAGTTTTAATAAGTTTAAGTTTCCTCTTTGATTACATATTAGTCTGAATAATTGTAAACTTAATTAAAATTTCTGACAAACACTGTTTATTTTTTTTGAATAATTTGTACTGTTTCAGATTACCCCTTCAGACAGAAGAAGGAGAGTTGGCTATTCCAGACCATCACGGTTAACCGAGACACTCCAAACAAACACAGTCGACCAAGAAACTGTTGTGGTTGGTCATGATGAGATTGATACACCAGCTGCTGGTCAAGACATCCAGGTATTTATTGTATTTAAAATACATCACATAGTTCATAAAAGCATTCAAATATTTGTAATTTAAAAAAAAAACATAAATACTTTTAAGAATGAGAACCAGCAAAGATATAAATTTCTGCAATATCTTAATTCTAATACACAACACAGCATAAATTATTTTTCTTTGTAGAGAACTAATTACTATATATCATGCAAATTATTATAGTCCAAAGTTGTTGTAATTATTATACCCCCGCTTTAAATTATACCCCCGCTTTAAAAAAGGGGGAGTATACTGTTTTACCGCTGTCTGTCCGTCCGTCAGTCCATCCATCAGTCCGTCCGTCTGTCAGTCAGTCCGTCCCACGAAACTTTCGTCACATTTTTCTCAGGAACTACACATAGATGCCAACCATTACGATTTTTCCGTAGTTTTTCCGATTTTGCGATAAAAACTACGCTATTACGGTCAAAGTCGAATAGTTACGGATTCCCAATCATCGACGTTCAATTTTGTAAAACGCGGATTTTTATGATTACTTTTCCGTCCTGGTCCAGTATTTAGGAAACGCCAATGTAATGCTTCCGGTTTCTCGGGAGTTATTAACCTATTGTTAACTAACTGACTTCCGAAGAGGCAAACTTGCATTTTATTAAGTAGCTTTTCCCCTTTCTCTACTTCTCCTTGACAAAACAAAAATGTTTGAGTCGAGAACATCTGAACAATTAATGAATGGAATACATACTACAGACAACATGTTAAATGACAAATTTTAGTGTACATCACTTTGCAACCACTCGTCAGTAATTTTTATTGGTAAATGCACGTTTATGAATGATTACTGAAAACTTTTCAAAAATACGGAAAATTTGATAGTTTGTTACTGATTGTGTCAAAAGGGGGTTGGCATCTATGCTAAACAAATATTTTGCAGGAGTACATGTTTATCACATCTTAAATAAAAAAAATCAATGTGGGAGACACAAAACATAGTAATCGTTTGCTAAAATTTCTACACTAAAGTGCTGTGTGATATTTGGATCAATATATTGAGAAAACTATTTGGTTCTAAGAAATCAAATCCTTCATTTATATCAATTCAGACTCTGTTGATGCTTGCAAGATAACAACACAATTATTGTGGACTTTGGCTCATTACTAATGTAAATCATAACATTTTTCCCCATGGAAATAGTTCAAGCGACCCTCCTCCTCAATCATACACAAACAAACTATATATTGTTCCACTCAAAATGCAAAATATTAACCCTTTAAACCCTGATATATCATATGTATAGGAATTGGCATGACATAAGTGAATATTTCACCTATATTTGATCAACATGGGGCGTAAAAATCTTAAATAACTCTGAAAAATTGACGATTTTGATGGTGCTGCCACCTACAACAGCAAAATATTTCCAAACTTTTTTTTGTTTCGATTTATTCTATAGGGCTTCTACTAAAAGGGAATATATAATAAAAGTGTGTATACTGTTGCTGTTTCTTAAAAAAATATAATGAAATTAGATGAAATTTGCATTTTTCTAAAATTCATTTTGATCACATTTCCATGGTTACGGTTGCTAGGGAAGAAAATATTTGAAATCAATTTTTAATCTGTTTTCATATTACTATACATATGAACTCTATTTAAAGTATAAACTTGCAACAAAAATTCTATTATTTAAGCAAGATAAATTACTTTAAAAACGTGCATTTTTGTAGTTTTTCTTGCTCATTTTTAGCGGCCATCAAGGGGAAATTTGAAAATGAATATTTTTAACACAAAAATAATTTAAAAAAAAAAAAAATCATATTCAAGTTCTAATAGGGTAAATCCATATCTAGACTATGAAATTTGATCAATTTGCCAACATGGACTTATCACTGTTTGCCTGATTCTTACATGGACCTGTACTTAATATATATGAGACAATATCTGAAAAAGTAGTTTTTGGCAATAAGAAAAAACCAAAAAAAATTCTTTAGACCGGGTATTTTAATAGCACAAATCGAAGAACACGCATTGGGGATCTAGGAACTGTTGTCTGTAATTCAAACAATTGTTTAAAAAGGAAACAATGGCAATTTTAAAATTAGTACAAAAAAATCCAGTTCTTTCCTGTTACCAAAGTGAATCAATTTAAAAAAGTTTCTATTGGGAATACAGAATAAGTTTCAGACACTATTTATGGTTTACTAGTATATCCTGCAATAGTTTATCAAATGCCAATTATTGATTTTAGCATTTGCAATACAAAAGGTTTAGAAATATACTTTAATATAGTCAGATATGTCGGTAACATGAAAGAATCTTGAGTAACAGGACAACGGTAACAGGACAGAGTTGGTAACAGAAAGGATTTTTCTGCTTTATTTTAAAGTTTAAGAAAAATACATCATTTTAGATTGGTCACAATTGGAAGATAACAGCAAACAATGTCATTTATTCTTTGAAACTGTATTTGCAAGATGAAAAATCTGCCTAGGTAATGAAAAATGCTAATATAAATTCCTTTCTGTTACTATCTACTATACTAGAATTGCACAATGTTCTCTGCTGTTATCAAAAGCAAAAAACCTATTTTTTTATTCAATATACTGTATATTATTTTGAAATTTATTTGATATGGTGGTGGTAACTTGTATTAAATGAAATGGTTGGCATATAGTAGATTAACTTTTCGATTCTTCTGTGAAAATGTCTTAAACATCCTTCCTGTTACTGATGATGGTTATGCTGTTACTTTTTATCAGGTAACATGACAGAACGTAACAGAAAGGAATTACCCGATAGTTTTTGTCCTTTTTATCACATTATTAAATGTAAGTGTATTTCCTGTGACATATAACTTTTAAAAAGATGATATAAAAACACACCTAATGTTGTGGTGCACACTTAAAAATATTCTCAGAAAGTGTAAGAAAAGGCTATAACAGGATAGGACACCAATAAGTATTTTTCTATAAATTCTTACGTTGGATGGGCTTGAATTTTCAAACTATTTCTTTGTACTAATGCATTCAGAAAATGATGCTCTTCACAATACATAATGGGAAAATAACTATTGGTCTTGTAAACGTTTCCACAAGTAAAAAAAACTCAGTGGTAACAGGAGGGAAATCACCCCTGGGGACAAATTTTTTTTCTCTTAAAATTTGCAAAATTTTATTACATGCTTTAGTTATAATATAAAAAGACAAATGAGGGGCAAGTTTATTATATAATATATCATATGTGAGGATCGGACGCCTGTTTAATTAATTTGGATATTATTTAAATGATTTAGTTTTCAAAAAAACACAGGGGACAACATGATTTTAGGGGGGGTTGAACATTTAAATTACTTATAGTATAACTAATCGCCGTATTTGAATATCAAAAATAAGACAACGTGTGACCGAACGACACATGGATTAAATGAGTGCGCATCACGAGTTTAATCCATAGCGGCGTTCGGTCACAAGTTGTTTTATTTTTGATATTCAAATACAGCGATTAGTTATACTTTTTATTACATTGGCTAATGGCTTTTTTTTATGAAATTAGTGTAGATAATGTAAGGAACTATATGTTTTTCCTACGCATTCACAATTTGTTTTGATCCGACATTATGGACGTCTTGACAACACCTATGGTTGTATGACGTCAGAGAGTGAAATAACCACGTTTATTTCACATGTGAAATTATCGGTTTTTATTTAACTGGGAAATCAATGTAATTTATTACAACCAATGTAATAAAATATTTTATTGGAAGAAATATGTAAGAATAAGTGTTTAATTGGCTAGAGTTGGTGCATTATATAATTTAGTTTATACTGAAACTTAAAATTTTCAAAAAAGATGGTTGAATAAAAAAATAATTGCTGGTGAAGTGCGGGACATGGAAATTAGACTTTTTCAGATATTGTCTCATATATACTTTATTTTACATGAAGGGCGAGCACTATTTTGTGAACCAGTGGCAGTGCTGCAGCCTGAATATCTCAGGGCAGAAGGGTGCAATAATCCATTTTCAGGGAACCATTCAAAACCAAAATAAATGCCAAAAATTCTCAAATATGTGCCCTTAATATTCATTAAAAATGTACTTTTAAAATTCTTCAAAATTAACCATTTTTATCAAACATTACTGTACAGAACTGTTAACACATTTTGTGTTATTAGCACATATATTTAGCCAGTTATTTTGGCTTCTTTTTAATGTTTGTTGTACATTGTTCAGGGAGTTTTAATGTCACTTTAAATTTACAGGGCTTCCAAAAAATATTTGAGCCAGCCGGACATTTTTTTTTTCAATCCCTTTTTTATCACTGTAGACCTTGGTTGTTTTCGGGTTATCTACATGTAGGTACTGTAGATTAACTGGAAAATAAAAGTCTTTCAACCGCAAATATTATGGGCTGTTTATTTAGCTCAATGTTCAAAGTTTTGGTTTCCAAAATAATAGAGCTGTGGATAATCCAGTTTTGTCTACTTAACTTTTAATCAATGTCATAATATTTTCTTACCAGTGTCCTTTTTCGCTTATTTAAACGAGTACCATGTTAAGTTTTTATAAGAAATGGCTTTTATACTATTCAAAACAACAACCTGAACACACTCATCCATTTTGTCATGCCAGGTATTTTCAAGGGATGACTAACATGACTAATAAGAAAAACACACAATTTTTGGACACTATTATGAACAATTTTTTGTTCATAAAACTTATCATTATGTTCCCTGTGTGAAAGATCAAATATATCAATCACTTCCTTGTTGAAGTAGTTGCATCAAACAATACCATACAACAGCTTTAAGACATGACAGCTATCATTATGTGAATAAAATCTGAAAATCATGAATACATGCAACTAAAAAATAAACGTTCATAAAAATATATCTAAATTTGGTATCCATTGTGACGACCTCATTTTCATGGTTCAGTGGTCTTAGTTAATTTTTTTTGTTTTGGTCAATTTCTCAGATACTATTAGCATCCAGTCTAATTATATTTGGTGAATGGAATGTTTGTAAGGTGTACATGTCTGTCTGGCAATAATCATCTGACCTTGACTTCATTTTCAGGGTTCATTGGTCAAAGTTAAAGTGTGTGATTTGGTCTATTTCTCGGATACTATAAGCATCAAGTCTTATATTTGGTTTGTGGAATGTTTGCAAGGTCCTCATGTCTGTCAGTCAGTTTTCACTTGACCTCGACCTCATTTCATGGATCAGTGAACAAGGTTAAGTTTACACGATTAAGTCCATATCTCAGAAACCATAAGCAACAGGTCTTCTATATTTGGTGTGTGGAATGATTGTAAGGTGTACATGTCCAACTGGCAGGTGACATCTGACCTTGACCTCATTTTCATGGCTCAGTGGTCAAAGTTAAATTTTTGTGTTTTGGTCTATTTTGCAGATACTAACTATAAGCATTCAGTCAATTATATTTGGTGTATGGAATGATTGTAAGGTGTACATGTCCAACTCACATGCATCATCTGACCTTGACCTCATTTTCATGGTTCAGTGGTCAAAGTTAAATTTTTGTGTTTTGGTTTATTTCCCAGATACTATTAGTTTTCAGTCAATTATATTTGGTGTATGGAATGATTGTAAGGTGTAAATGTCATCTGGCAGGTGTTATCTGACCTTGACCTCATTTTCATGGTTCAATGGTCTTAGTTAATTTTTTTTTGTTTTGGTCAATTTCTCAGATACTATTAGCATCCAGTCAGTTATATTTGGTGAATGGAATGTTTTTAAGGTGTACATGTCTGTCTGGCAATAATCATCTGACCTTGACCTCATTTTCAGGGTTCATTGGTCAAAGTTAAAGTTTGTGATTTGGTCTGTTTCTCAGATACTATAAGCATCAAGTCTATTATATTTGGTTTGTGGAATGTTTGTAAGGTGTACAATTCTGTCTGGCAATAATCATCTGACCTTGACCTCATTTTCATGGTTCATTGGTCAATGTTAAATCATCAATGATTTGGTTTTTTTTTCAGATACTATAGGGATAGTAGAACTATATTTGGTAAAGGCAATAATTGTAAAGGTGTGTATGTCTGTTAAGTAGGTGTTAGTTGATCTTAACCTAATTTTCATGGTTCATTTTTCAAGGTTATTTTTTAATGAGGTTAATTCGAGATACTTTTAACAATAGGAAAACTTTTGTAGTATGGAATGAGTCTATAAACTACATTTCTGTCTGAAAGGGTTTAGTTCACCTTCATCTCATGTACAGCTTATTTAATGTAATGCTTGTGGTATAAACTTCTTTTTTATACTTTCAACATAAATTATATTATGCGTGTCCACTCTTGTTTTAAAAGATTTCAGGCAATTTAAACAACTTTTGATGTTAAAATGATACAATTGAAACTTTCCTGAATTTCATTAACTAATTTATGAATTTATTAATTGCTAAGAATTACAAATGAGAAACTATATTGTTCATTGTTCATAACAACAGACACAGAAATATCGGGACACTGATGATACAAACATTGAAAATTTACCCTAAATGCCAAAATTAATTTATGTGTGACATGATAAAATAAAATCATAATACATCATTTACATGTAATATGTGCATTTGTAATCCATGGAATAAATACGTAGTTTATACATGTAAAATGTTTATTACTTTTGTTCATAACCTCCTTGTGTCTGAGTTATGAACACCATAATTCACCTGTTCAAATGGAGTTTATTGTACACTTGGAACTTATGCCTTGTTCACATGTAATGCAAATTAATTCTCATTATCGAATGCGCATTAGAAAATGATTAACATTTCAATATTTTCAATGTGCATTGAATTCGCTTTGATGTCTGTGTGAAAGCGTTTGACGTCGTCAATTCACATTTGAATGCCCATTCAATTCACATTATATGTCCGTGTGAACTCACAGACGCTTGTGGAGTGGACCCCCCTTTTTTATTTGTTACTGTTTATGTCAGTGAGTAAGTATATGACCTGATGTCCAATTACTCATATGGCCACTTGTTTGTTCATACCAATAATCATGAGGAATTGTTCAGCATTTAGTCCAGTAGTGTTTGTTCATACCAACAACCATGAGTAATTTTTCAGCATTTTTACCATGATTACTGTCTCTGGATCAGTATATAATGCTATCTCCAGTTTCTCATATACTAAGGCACTTATTTGTTCATACCAATAATCATGACATGACTGAGGAATTGTTCAGCATTTATTTCTGTTAATTTCTCTGAGTCAGTATTTGATCCTATGCCCATATAACCACTTGTTTGTATTTTACCAATAACCATGATAACCATGAGAAATTGTTCAGCATTTATTACTGTTTATGTCTGATCAGTCCATAGGTGGATTTTTGAAAGGTCAAATTTCTGATCATATGGGCTATCCAATTTACCAGCCAGTGATCATGGTGATAGTCCAAATTTCCTCCTCATCAAGTCCTATTACAGGACCTACCTGTTGTCTATTTATTTGTTCTTGTCTTGAAAGTGCATGAATTAGTTGCCACTGAACATTAAAGTTTTAAACAACCAACAATCAATTAAACTTAAGGTTAACAGGGGTAATGCCATCTGCGGTGTTAAAATACATGTAACTACGCTAAAGTCTATTTTTCTTTGCAATATAATGTTTTTTCAAATGCTAAAATTTTATCTTTGTATACATGTTTGCTAAAATTTTATCAATTTTCTGCAAAGCTAAAATTTTATCTAAGTTGTGGATGCTAAAATTTTAGCTTTTGGTCTGAAAAAGAACCAGCTAAAATTTTAGCTCTCCTTTACATTACTTACTGATTTAAGCTAAAATTTTATTTTTTGCTTCAGGACTGATGAAGATTGTACAGCAGAATAAAAATGATTGCTCATTTGGGATTATCTCTTGTCCTTGATATATAGTTAAACAAGTGCAGAGATATTTTTGCCTGAGCTTTTGTTCTTTTTCATCAATGTTCAGAAAGAAGAAATATAGAAGAATAAAGAAAAAATTGGTAAGTTTTTGAATATTGATAAAGTTATAAAATTTTGAGGTAAAATTTTAGTTTTTTGCAATTTTCTTTAAAAAATCTACTCTTGAGAAAATGAGACAGTCTCAAAATATAAAATCCTCCCTTTATTTTAAAAATTTGGTTCATTTAAGGTTTCATCTGATACAAGAAACTAGAAAGTGGCTAAATTAACTGAAAAGTGTATTTTTTTTTTTAATAAACCTGTAGTTGGTTCAATTTTAATTCTAATACAATTCTCAATACATATTTAAAAACTGTCTTGATCAAATGACCGATTTGAGGTAACATCATATCGTTTATCATAAAAGTTGTCAAATTAAAAGTAAAATGTTGAAAAATTATCAATATAGGTAAAATCTGAATGAATATCCTAAAAGTAGTAAAATTTACAGAAAAAATGTTGCAATTTTTAAATAAAGCTGTGGTTTGTTCAAGTGTACTTGTTATCAATGTGAGAACATATAACAAAATTATATTAATCAAAAGACCGATTTTTCCACATTTTACTGTCAATTTGACAACTTTTTTTTAATAATTGTAAAGGTAACATCATTACAATTATTAAAAAAAAGTTGTCAAATTGACAGTAAAATGTGGAAAAACTATCTATAAAGGTAACATCCCAATGAATATCAAAAAAGAAGTAAAATTGACTGAAAGAATTGAAATTTTTAAATAAAGCTGTGGTTGGTTCAATTGTACTTGTTATACAATTGTCAATACACATATGGAAATTGTCTTGATCAAATGACCGATTTAAGGTAACATCAATTACAGTTATCCAAAAACTTGAAAAATTTACAGTAAAATGTGGAAAAACTATTAATAAACCGACGGCAGGTTAAGTGTATATTTTATATAAATATTTTAAAAGTTTGGTTCATTTAAGGTTTCATCTAATACAATAAACCAGAAAGTGGCTAAATTAACTGAAAAATGTATTTTTTTTAATAAACCTGTAGTTGGTTCAATTTTAATTCTAATACAATTCTCAATACATATTAAACAATTGTCTTGATCGAATGACCGATTTAAGGTAACATCATATCGTTTGTCATAAAAGTTGTCAAATTAAAAGTAAAATGTTGAAAAATTATCAATATAGGTAAAATCTGAATGAATATCCCAAAAGTAGTAAAATTTACTGAAAAAAAATGTTGCAATTTTTAAATGAAACTGTGGTTAGTTCAAGTTTACTTGATATACAATTGTGAGAACATATAAGAAAATAATACTAATCAAGAGATCGATTTAAGGTTACATCATTACAATTATAAAAAAAGTTGGCAAATTGAAAGTGAAATGTAGAAAAACTATCTATAAAGGTAAAATCCCAATGAATATCCAAAAAGAAGTAAAATTGACTGAAAGAATTGAAAATTTTAAATAAAGCTGTGGTTGGTTCAATTGTAGTTGTTATACAATAGTCAATACATATATGGAAATTGTCTTGATCAAATGACCGATTTAAGGTAACATCAATTACAGTTATCAAAAAACTTGAAAAATTTACTGTAAAATGTGGAAAAATTAACAATACAAATTTTTAAATAAAGCTGTGGTTGGTGCAAGTGTACTTGTTATCAATGAGAGAACATATAACAAAATTATATTACTCAAATGACCGATTTAAGGTAACATCATTACAATGATTAAACAAGTTGTCAAATTGATCAAATTGACAGTAAAATGTGGAAAAACTATTTATAAAGGTAACATCCCAATGAATATCCAAAAAGAAGTAAAATTGACTGAAAGAATTGAAATTTTTAAATAAAGCTGTGGTTGGTTCAATTGTACTTGTTATACAATTGTCAATACACATATGGAAATTGTCTTGATCAAATGACCGATTTAAGGTAACATCATATCGTTTATCATAAAAGTTGTCAAATTAAAAGTAAAATGTTGAAAAATTATCAATATAGGTAAAATCTGAATGAATATCCCAAAAGTAGTAAAATTTACTGAAAAAAAATGTTGCAATTTTTAAATAAAGCTGTGGTTGGTTCAATTGTACTTGTTATACAATTGTCAATTTTACATAGCACAGTCCAACTCACCACAGATCTGCAAGCAGTTGCAATTCGTTTATCATTAGACAAAACAATTACTTTATGTTCGATAAATATTCCACCCAATTCAATTATAGATAAAGCAAAACTCAATAACCTCACTGATCAATTACCCTCACCATTTATACTTATGGGCGACTTCAATGCTCACAATCCATTATGGGGTAGCAAGACTCATAATGCCAAAGGTAAGATCATTGAGGTCTTTGTCTCTCAAAGAGGATTATGCATTTGTAATGATGGATCTAATACGTATCTTCATCCTGGAAACGGGTCTTATTCTTCTATTGATATCACTATTTGCGATCCCTCTCTGCTTCTGGATTATTCATGGCGTTTTCATGGTGATCTATGTGGAAGTGATCACTTTCCAATAGTACTTGAACATCTTTTTACTTCTGCCCAACAGAGAGTACCACGTTGGAACTTGACAAGGCGGACTGGTCCTTGTTTGAGAATCTCTGTCAAGCGGAACTTCAGTCAAAGATGTTTGAGACTGTACAAGATTCAATTTTAACTTTTAATACAGTTTTAACGTCAATTGCTGACAGAACTATTCCCAAGACCTCGGCAAATCCGAAACATCCCAGCAAACCATGGTTTGATGACGCTTGTGATCAAGCCATAGGTGACCGTAAAAAATCTGAAAGACGGTTCAATCAACAACCAACGACGGAAAACTGAGTAATTTCCGTATTTTTCGCGCTAAGGCACGGCGGACTTGTAGGCAAGTCCGACGAACATCCTGGAAAAAATTTGTCTCGGGGAATACATCTCGCACTCCGATGACAAAAGTTTGGAATATGGTAAACAAAATAAAAGGTAAAAATTCTAAAGCCACTGTAAAACATTTGAAAGACGGCAATGATTTAATAACATCTGAAAAGGATATTGCCAACAAGCTTGGTGAAACTTTTGCGAAATCTTCTTGTAACAACTACAGGTAAGACTTATTTTACTGTTGATTTTTATTTGTATATTTGTATATTATATATTTGTGCTAATGCGGCGTTAAAGCAACCAACAATCAATCAATCAATCATTCCCCCTTTCCATTCTCAATTTAATGTATCAAAATAACGTGAGCCATCGCCCCCTAAGATTTATTCAAATCAATCTTAAACATTGCCATGAACTCAGTGCAAAGGATAAAGGATAAATCCCAGAGATATTTTAATTAGTCTAAATCAGAGGTTTACGGCATTTTTTCATCAGGTCAACAGCATTACTATTTAAAGGTCTGCCATTTTTGTGAAAGAGGTCCAGATCGTCTGATTTAGTTTTGTCTAAGGTTTCTGAAGAGTCATGTGCATTTTTCAATATAATTGATATTGAAATTTATCCTTGCTCCATCTCCAGGATGTAAAATGATCCTTTTAACAAATCACTTATTGAACTAGGATTGCCTCCACATGTATATGCACGTCGCTCTTCAATTCAAGGAATTGATATCTTCCTATCAGTTGTTTCTAGTTTAACCATAGGTAGCTTTTCCTGGTCTTTGGAATGACGGCAGACGAGTTTGAGAAACAGTTGTTCTGTTTCTGGCAAAAGAAAACTGCGATAATCTTGTATTATAAAGAAACTTTATGTTAGCAATTAGATTTTGCCTGGTCATTAATCATGCATATTCATGATATTGGTACACAGGTAACTTTTATTTATACCAATAGTCAAATCTTCTGGAGTTTCGTAAACAACAACGTTAAAAGATATATACTACTTCATAACGTGACCTCTTGTGTGTGGTAAAATTTTTGATTGACGCACGTGGCTATTCTAGTAAATGAATCTATCTACAAAGCGAGAGCGCCTTCCATTTTCATCAGCTAAGAGTCGACTAGCCCTTTTTGAAAGGCTAATGCTTGTTGTATTTTTTGTTAACATGTTCTCGTCCTGAATATGCATGAAATATTTGCCACTGGACGTTAATCAATCAATCAATCAATCAACTTAAAGTAGACGAAACACGCGTCGAGCGTAACAGATTAAAAGCCTTTTGCCTATGAAAACTGAATATTTTTTGTCGTTTACCAATTAACATTTGCGTACTTCCAACGACACAATTATTTAATATTTACCTGCGTGATTTTGACCCTTTCATTGTATCCGATACTTTCCAAGCAGAATACCTGTTAACTATGTGTTTTTTTTTATCTACAATTCTTGCTTCGCTGATTCTGATTAAGTTTGGTTCTCGGTCATTTATTTTGCCACTGGTAATGTAAAATTACACGCTATATTTGACCGCAATTACAACCCGAGGCTGGTACATTTTTTTTAACAACCTTCATTTTCATATGTCATTGAGAATTTGAGGTGATGGTCACTGGCAATGGCTGAGTTGTCTGGGGAGCCGTTAGTGGACTCGGAACTGTCTGGTTCGGTCTAGGTCTATCTAGCAAACTAATTAATTCTACAGGACTTCCTGTCTGTAATGGTCTTCCCAGGAACAGCATCTCTTCATCTGGGGTCAGATTAAACGTTGGCATGTTCACATAAACTAGTGTTGGACTTCTGAGAGGCGTCATCTGACAGTGGCTGACTGTTGAAGTATTTGGCTCTACTGGTGTTACTTTTTTGGCAACCGACTTAATCTTTTTCTTGTTTACCTTCTGACTTGTCTTCTTAATACCATGCCGTCTCTCTTCATGGAATTTCAAATTTCATATTTGCTGGAACCTCGTATTCACAGAACTGGCACTGGACAAATTCCGAGCCATGTGCATACCTTGTATGCCTCCTCAAACTGGGTAGGTCCTTGTAGGTTTTGTGGCATATCTGGGAAGTTTCCATCTGCAGAAAAGAAGATAACTATCGTTAATACTTATAACTAACAACTAGTTTTGGATCATCGGGATATTGAACCAGAGCCATGGGTATTACCAGTATGACAGGGTAAGTATTTTACATGAAAATCATCATTTAACATAACTTAGTAAATCAGTAACATCTGGGCATACTCTAGATAAACAGCTATCTGCTCAACTTAGTAAATCAGTAACATCTGGGCATACTCTAGATAAACAGCTATCTGCTCTTCACCTAAAACTGTAAAAAGTTATGAAAGGTACCAGGATTATGTTAGACACAATTATTTTATATTATATGTAAAATGATTTGTTCGATTATGGTGTGATTATATTATTTGTATTTACCAAGCATGGACACCACTTGGAGAGGATTCTGTTCCAGAAAGATTATTGGTAAAGGTTGTATCAAATTTGGATTTTTTTTCTCTCAAGTATGTTGTAGAGGAGCTTCTGACTCAGGATATAAAAAAAAAGGTTGTACACACAGAAACATCAAGAAGAGTTATACAGACAGCATGCCACTCTTGGCAATAAATACATGTAAACCAACAAAACCAACACAAGCTAAAGGGAAAAAGCTCATTAAAAGACGCAAAAAGGTTGAACCAAACCCAATTTATCTGTGCGGCTCATGTCAGCAGACATGTTTGGAAATTGATGAACTGGACAACAGTTGTGAATCTGACTACAGTATAGGATGTGACAAATGTAGAAAATCGTTTCACTGGGGATGCATTGGTTTTGATGGTATGTTGAACATGGATAAATGGTACTGTGATGACTGTGAAGCTAGTAAGGAAAACAGTTTATGAATAAGGTATATTTTTATGTCTCGCCTACAGTAGTAGAAGCATTGTTTTTTTGGCTGTTTTGGCTGTCCCCTTCCATGTTAAACAGTTTGGACGTCCACATCATAAATTTCGGCTTCTTTCCCAATTATGTGGTTAACGATTTTTACGTTTGCATCTATTCGGCTAACATAATTCTAGCATTCCTAGTTGTTTTACGAATTACGTTGATCATATTAACAAATTCACATTCAACGAGTTCAGGATCACTCTTGTTGCTAGCATCATTGCCTCCTACTTGTACAAATAAAAATATTTTATTAGCAATAACTCATCAACAATAAATGGTTAAGGCTCATGGTATATCAATTACATAGTTGGTCAAACATAATAAGTATTGCAAATAATGACTATATTAATATGCAATATTATAAACAATGATTATGAATTAGACATATTGACAATTTTATAGAGTTTGTTCTGCTTTAAGCAGGTTCAAACTGTCTGCGATGAAAGAGGAAGTCAATTTTAGGATTGTGTATGCATTATTATTAAATAAAAAGATTATATTATTTTCATGTTTTTGAAATTTTATAGGATCAACGATTATATTTGAAACTTTAGTAAAATATGGCCCTTTTAGTTGAGTATTTTTTACAATGTAAAAGAAAATGTTTTTCATTTTCAATTTGACCAGAATTACATACAGAGCAGTATCTCTCATTTCTTGGAATATTTAGATGTCTCCCTCTTTCAATCATCAATAAAGCTTATAATCTGAAACTGAAATAACTTTGTTGAAATGGGGGTCATTGATCTTGTCAGTGGTGAGACCCTCAATATTCCAAACAGTAGTTTTTAGTATGAAAAAAAGTTTTAAAATCCTTTAAATCCATATTTTCTAGTTCGTGTCTAATGTGTAATGTATTAGCCCCACGAATTGTCTTAACGGCGGTATTTTTCATAAGTCCCCGAGTCCGTATCCTTTGTAGGATCGAACTACCAATAATAAGGGTTTCTTTCGGGTCATCTCTAGCATGTCTAGGCTACTAAAGTCTCTCTTGTTTTGAATTATTTATTTTTGGCATCGTAAGAATTTTTGAATAATTAGTAGAAACCGTTTGAGTGTGGTTATCTACACTCGGTACACTTTCTTTAATTATTATAATTGGCTGATTAGTATATTCAGGTTCCGTTTGTGTCCCCATGTGGTGTGTCATCCTGATGTTTATATTTGATTCATTTATATCTAGCATTGTTTGTGTTTCCATGGTGTTAGTGGATAAAATGTTCTGTGAACTTAATGCAGATAAATTTGATACTTGATCTGCTAGAGTGTTACATTGTTCAGTGAGGTCATTGATTCTTGTAATTAGACTTTGGATTAATTCACTGTTCTCATGGTGACATAATCCAGATGTTGACCGATTTGTTTGTGGTGTAGAGATAAATTTGGGTTTTCCATAACCACAAGATATTTCAATAGCACTTGTGTACATAATATTACTTAATATTGTATGTGATTAAGATAAAATTGAGAATGGAAATGGGGAATGTGCCAAAGAGACAACAACCCGACCATAGAAAAAAACAACAGCAGAAGGTCACCAACAGGTCTTCAATGTAGCGAGAAATTCCCGCACCTAGAGGCGTCCTTCAACTGGCCCCTAAACAAATATATACTAGTTCAGTGATAATGAACGCCATACTAATTTCCAAATTCTACACAAGAAACTAAAATTAGACTTTCTGTGTTTTCCAACATCTGTTTTGGATCCGTTTCAGATTCATCCTGATCATCCGTTTGTAAATT
The DNA here is from genome assembly GCF_965363235.1 of Mytilus galloprovincialis. Classification (NCBI taxonomy): domain Eukaryota; kingdom Metazoa; phylum Mollusca; class Bivalvia; order Mytilida; family Mytilidae; genus Mytilus; species Mytilus galloprovincialis. The sequence goes on along the minus strand of NC_134848.1, from coordinate 28,180,780 downwards.
GGGAGAATTTTCATGAATTTATTTTTCCAAATTTTTAAAAATGTTTTCAAACCACAAAATGCAACCAACCTCCTCCCTGGATAGGAAGTAATTTTGTAGAGTCATGCAAATAAAGCACCACTTTTCTATTCTCAAATTTAGTTTCATGTACTAATCCATTTTTGTGACGATTTTCAAAGCGAAATTTTTCAATTTTATTAAATAAAGTTTGACTTAATATCTGGAATACTTCAGCAGTTGCAAATGTTATTGTAATAGATGATTTTTTTTTGTCAGTATAATCAGTGATATCATAAGGCAGCAACCATTTGATTGTCCGGGGAGGGGGGGCTATGGATTTTTTTGGAAGTTTTGTTTCCAGTTTTTGGAGAAAAAAATAATTTGTTTGTGACCCTGAGAAAAAAATGTTTGTTTCACCTCAGCTGCCACTATATGTAATGCTAAAATTGAGAGAAAAGAAATGTTTTCGCCTTGTCGCCAAAAAAATAAGTTGTTTTTCGCCGGATAAAAAAAATCCATAGCCTGTTCAACGTATATATCCTTTTTTATTAAATTATGAAATTTAGTTAGATACATAAATCCAAGAGCGTTTGAAAACACGTCTGCCTCCATTGCATTAACATTTTTTGGTAGGAAGAAGAATGTTTTCAGTGGAATGATGAAGAGTGCGTCTGATTGCCCGCAGGATATCAAATGTAATTTTAAAATAATTGTTATGTTTACCACCGAGCTTCTTCAGAATCTCCATATTGTTTTTTTTTTTTTTTTGTTATATCTACGTAAACTTAAAGTAGATATAACAAAAAAACAGACTGAACAGTAAAAGAAATAATAATAAATAAAATAATTGTGTGGTTCAAAGTATGACGGGATACATAAGTACAGAGTCACGTCAAATGTATATCACAAAAAAAAGACAACAGAAAAGTAGTATTAATATATAAAAAGTTTTTTCATTCAAAGTATGACGAAATACATAAGTAAAAGTTATATTATACTTTATTGAAAGGCACTTGTATGTTTTAATTTATCTATATCATTTAGGTTATTATATTTATTTTCATTTAAAAATTCTTTTCTTAATTGTTCATTTATTTTACATTTAAAAAAGAAATGAAACTCATCATCTAGTACATCACAATGTGTACATAGTCTTAAATCTCTGGGAATTTTCATGTATCTACCAGTTTCTATTAATAAGCAGTGGTGACTTGTTCGAAATTTAGAAACTAGTTGCCTATATTCAGTTTTTGAGAAAGCAGGTATGGTTCAAAGTTATAGCTTTTCTTTATTTTTTTAAAAAGTTGGAGTTTGCTATTCTCTTGTAAATTTAATATTTTATCATTATATAAATTTTCATAGGAGTTTTCCAAATTTTGTTTGTATTTTAGCCTATTATTTTTATCCTTATTTTGGTTAACAATTTCTAAATCATTTTGACTTCTGACATGATTTACATAGGAGTACCAAGAATAAATACCTGCATTATGTAAAGTTTTTGCCAAATTTAGTGTCTCTTTTAGTAAGGGGCTAGTTTCTTCCCTAAATAGTCTATCATGAAATTTTTAAGAATCCACAAATAGTTAATTCCACTACGGGATTGAATGATTTTGACGTTTCTGGTTCAACGTAAGCAATTGAAGTTCAAATCATTGTCACAGTCATTTGAATGTCAAAGTTTTGTGATGCCTGAATCTGTAGGAAGACCTTTGAGTGTTATTGATAATGTGCATATTTGAGACGTTCGTTTTGATTTGATGAATAAGCACTGGTCCCAAAAACGTGGGACATTCACCTGTTCTGCGATGAATTAGCTTTAAATCCTGGTACACAATGGGCGTTACTACGAATTTGCCTAGGTTAAAAGTTGGGTCTATATTCATAATTGTATACTCTAAGGGATAAGTAAGAAACTTATCAATTTCTATAAGTTGCAAATCTGATGAACAAATACAGCAGAATTCAGGTGCACATTCTACTAGTCTAATGTACGGATTTGCAAGTGATTGTTGAAACTTGCATGCTTTTATCAGCTGAAAACTACTGTCCCTATCCTTTCCGGCAACTGCGCTTTTCTGTGTTTGCTTTACATTGTAAATCGGTTTAGTGTTTCTCGGCAATTCTAAAGGGCTACTGACATGCTTTATACCATCTGCATCTTCAAAAATACATCGAAAGTTTCTTTTGCGCGTTTTCCAGCGTCAAGATGTTCACCTATATTAGCCAGTACGTAAGTACGGCGTGTTTCCCGTCTTTGTGTTACCATGCACATTCGTGAAAATAGGAACATCTCCTTCGACTACAAACTGCTAAATTTCAAATCTAGTTGGTTTTGCAGAACTGTCATGCAGTTCATACAATCTTCTCTTAAAACCTTTAAGTGTTCTTATACATCCAATATGTTCTTGTTAGTCTGTAGACAGAATTTCTCATTACTGAAGGTGTTTTCTTTAATACACTTATATTAGATATTTCTTTATCAGAGATATGTACAGAGACATAATCACGCTGGACTGTATTGTTTCCCATGGCCCCTGCAAGGTATGCACATACCAAATATAATTATCCAATTCCTTATGATAAGAGAGATTTTAAATTTTACAAAAAATATTCACTTTTTAGCTTACCTAAAAGTCCAAGTAAGCTTTTTCCATCAATTTGCAATTTCCAAACCAACCAAGTTGATCTTCTCTATATTTGCGAGGTAGATACTTCATGGCCCAATCAAATACAACAAAAACTTCATCTTCTTTCATTGAATTGAAAAGAAATTATTTCGCAGCTTCTTGGTTTCTTGCTCTTAAGATATGACTCGTCCAAAGAAAATGCTCTCCACTGCTTGCTGAGCTCTATATACAATATCATCTTTTGTCTGTTGATCTGTAAAATTAGCTATTTCTACCTCTTTCAAAATTTCATGTAATAAATCCTTTAGCTGCTCACAAGATTCACAAACCTTATTGTGATCATGGTTGCATTTATCCTTTAAGTGTTCCTCTTTAGTACTTGATAAAGCAAATTTTCTACTATGGTCAGCTACCTCATTCTCCCCTGACACATGAACCTATGAAAAATGCGCAAATTAAACTTAAAAGTAAGGTGTTGTAAATGAAATGATTTTTAAAAATATAGGTTAAAAAAAAAAGGAAAATATAGGTGAAAAAAATAGGTTTATAATTGCACAATTTGTAGTCACTTACCAAAAAAAGAAATTTTAATCTTGCTAGTAAATGATACAACATTTAAATGATGTTCTTGTGGTCCCCAAGAATGAACAAAAAAGAGAGCTGTATAAGTGTAGGGTTCGCATTATTCATATAATGATTAAAAGTGACAATATTTCCTTTTTTCATTAATATTAAAGCAACTAACAATCATTCAATATTTATTTCTGATAAACGTGTCTTATATACATAATATGTGAATATATTTTTATTTAAATAAATGAAATGGAGAATCCCCAAGGGTTACTGGGGTATAGAAATATGGTCACTTGGTCTTTTCCCGACCGGCAATAAAACACTTGCCGAACACGAAATCAGTAAAAGCGTTGAATAATGATAAAGATCCGAAGCACTTCCGAGATTATTAAGTCTATTTTCAAACCAATGACACAAGTTTACGGTTTAACAATGGATATATTTCCCTTTGATGATAATCGAATCTATTCCCGGGATTAGAAATTCAATAGTTTTTCGAAAATTCAAAGCTTTATAATCAGGAAATTTATAAAAATGACCACATAATTGATATTCATGTCAACACCGAAGTGCTGACTACTGGGCTGGTGATACATCTATAATACTAAAATTACGAGGTCCAATTTGTCAGCCGTCATCACGTAAAAACGATGAATCAAAGAATTCAACTTTATATATAACTAATATTATACCAAGGTGTAGATTAAAAATTACACCACTCCAGGCCCTTTTGTTTTCCACGTAATTAATATTGCCAATAATTAAGAAGTTCCGGGTCGAGTCCGATACCAATAGTATATTCACCTGTTACCTATTCCCTTATCTGTACGTTCCTCATCTGACAGGCGCATCAACAAACGGTGTATTCAGGATTAATATGCTATATACACGGGTCATAATCACAGGATTGACACTACTAAATTGTCAAATTGTTACTTATTGTAGTATTTTAATCAGTAAGACTTTCTAAGATAACAATACGAATACTAAAAATCTGGACTAAAAATAAGGCGTGTAGGTACAGTTTTCAATTTGTTAGCGGACATGACGTAAAACAGCGAATCAAAAAAATCAACTTTATTTATAACATATATAGGACAATGCTGTTGATTAAAAAATACTCTATTCCAGGACCTTTTGTTTTCCAAATAATTAATATTAGTAATACCAATAATTGATAAGTTCCAGTTCGACGGGTTCAAACAGAAAGATTTGAAAGCAGAGAAAACTGTGTATCTTATAATCGGCATGACTTTATCAGATGACAATACTAATACTAAAATAAGGCTTGCGCATAGTTATATACTTTAATTCAGTCACGGACCCGCGATATCACTGTTGTGTTCTAGTAATATATATTTTTATTTAAATAAATGAAATGGAGAATCCGCAAGGGTGACTGGGGTATAGAAATATGGTCACTTGGTCTTTTCCCGACCGGCAGTAAAACACTTGCCGAATTGGGGCGTCCGTTTTGCTGTGCGGGATGTATCAAGTTCGCAGTCACGTCCAGTAAGAAGGGGGACGCCAAAAAAAAATTATGGATTACCTACCTGAATGTAAATACCATTGTCCATCCGAAAATGCAAAAAAAGAGACCTTGACTTGTCCATCAAACAACATTGCCCTGAGCGAATGTTGGGCCACTAGGCAAGCAAAAGACAATATCTCCAAATATCAACACATCAACAATACATACAAAACTTATGATGAAAAATGAAGAAGACAAAATTCAAATTACGGCAAAAGCAAGACAAGAGTCCCAACTACTAAAAGAAAAAGAAATATCAGATGAAATTAATCTAAATAACGAGAGAAGAGCAACACTTCAGCAAAGAATTGATGAGAAAGAAGCTAAATGTATAAAAATTAATCAAGAGCGCAAAGAATTATTAAATGAAATAGATAAAATGGGAGATAAATGGAAAAGTGAACCAGAAATGACATCATATATTGATAATTTGAAATTTAAGAAAGATAAAATCAGTGCAATTAAAAATCAAATCATGTATAGGAGAGATGGACAGTATGCAATCAGTGCCTGACAAATCTCTATTTAGGCGTAATTTGGACATTAATTCTTTAAAGCAAAATTTGATAAAGTTAATTCAACTTGAAAACACCCAAAATGTACCAGTTTCAATGGAAATCAATGAAAATGACAATGAGCGTTCACATGAGCAGGACATTCCACTATTTTTACCAGCTTCAACATCAGCACCTCTTGATTCACCATCAATAGCGTTCACACATTCATGAGTCACTATCAACTGAAACACGTTAAGAACCCATGCAACAACTCTTTGAGGGGTCCGTAGGTGGCCTGTTACAAAAAATCTGGATACAGAGGAGGTACCGTTTAAACAGTATGGACCACACATTGACATTTTGCAGGTACATGATAATTTAAACATGTTTAGCTCTTATTGTGATTATGATTGATTGATTGTTGGTTGCTTAACGTCCAGTGGCAAATATTTCATGCATATTCAGGACCAGAACAAGTTCACAATAAATACAATAGGTAGGTTGATACGAAATAGGCCATCTGCGATGATGGTTGGAGAAATTTGGACTGCCACCGGAAAAGGAGGGTATATTGGATAGGGACAGATATTTTGCCATGCAACAGGTCACCTACGGACCCCTCAGAGAGTTGTTGCAAGGGTTCTTAACGTGCAAAGAGCGTGGCATTTTCTTTACACGAGGCATCGGATTTATCGTCCCCCTTCTGACCGTACGTGACTGCGAACTTAATACATCCCGCACAGCCAAACGGACGCCCCACTTCGGCAAGCGTTTTACTGCCGGTCGGGAGAAGACCAAGTGACATTATTTCTATACCCCAGTCACCCTTTGGGGGGGGGGGGGCACCTCAAAGGATTATTATGATATTATTGTAATAAGCAAACACACTGTACACTGACGCGTGACTTCGGGACTCTTGTATTTTTGGGGTATTACTCAACTCATCAATAATAACATGGACATATCTTTATTGCAGACATGAGCCTCTTTACACAGTCTACACAGGACCAACAGAAGGCTACTGATGATGGTAAGTCAATGAATTTTTTTAGGATGAACCGTCTTACTCCCTGATAAGACACTATTCACGCACGCGAAACTGTCAATCCATGTAGGTGCCGAAAAGGTGTTATCACTGTATTATATGTATGCGATCACAGGTTCAAACCTCATTCTTTCAACTGTAGATCAACAACTTTCATTATTTTGGCATAAATATATATTTTACAGGAAGAAAAGAGAGGGACGAAAGATACCAAAGGGACAGTCAAACTCATAAATCTAAAACAAACTGACAACTAAGAAGCTGTTAGGCTACAAAATATATGTGTTTTTTTTTAAATAAAGGACAACACACATATTTACTACCAATCAACTCCATTATTGATTACGAAAGTTATTGTCTGACAGTACAGTAACATGGCCTTGTAATAAAAATTGTTCAATTGAGGTGTAAAGAACAGTTTATTCGCCGACTCTTACCATAGTCTACCAGTAAAGTATACGATAGCGGGTACATGTCTAAGCACTTGTGATTAGTTAGCATTTTCATAGAAATATTCAATACAAGTAAGCAACCATTTCACTTCTAAAAGGTAGCGGTGGTTATTCGATTATTTTTTTTTTGGTTCGGATTCAAATGCCTTTCTCTTTGTTTTATCGACGATTTCAATTACAAAATTAAACGCTTATAGTATTTTCGAAAACCTGTTAAATGAATACGTTTTTCGTAAAATTAGGGAGGAAAATAACACGTGGCCCCTCCCCTTCAATGCATTAAATGGTCGTTCACTTTACTTTAAGGAGATAGCACAATCACATACTGAATATGGCCTGTTTAATTAGAATCAATGTTTTTCAAACTTCGGACTACTGATTACGTATCCGCTTGTGCTTTAGAATTATAATTTGATATGTTTAAAATGTTCTCTAGGACAAAAGGGTAAACACAATACATGTTTAGTAGTCCGGTTCATATTTAAGTTATCTAATGACCACGTGCGTTGCCTGTATTAAGTTATGCCTGGATATCCTAATAAACATAGCCCACGTGACACAGGTAGACTGAAAATAACTTTGTCGTTGATAGTATTGAACTGTGGACGGAAAATAATTAAGTGTATATATATATAATTAGCAGCACATGACATACACATCTATGGGATTGTGGATTAATCAGTACAGAGCTTAATTTACTTACACAAATAAAATTATGGATTGCCTATCAATGTAGTTTTAACACACTAATTAGTATGTAAATATAAGAATGTTTGAAATATTTACACAATGATGAAAATCTACGCAATATTTCGCTAGACCAACGTACATCTATCCAGGTGAAATCGGATGCAGATGATAAGACACTTTTGCAGCTCAATGTATATGTTGCACTTGAATTTTGCTGCCTTGAAAATAAGAAAATTTTTGCAGCTCAATGTATATGTTGCACTTAGAAAAATACATAATTAGTAGTTGAAGTTAGCAACGTCCATTCATTGGCTAATATTACGGGATAAAAAGGACGATGCTTTAATTATTCTTTCCTACCGACCGTGCAAGGGCTGTATAGCCAGTCAAGGTCGTTAAAAACTTCCATTTGTTGTATTCTTTCCTATATCTTTTCTCGTCTTTTTCGTTAAGACCTTTAGGTTCTAAAGTGTGGAGTTGGTGGATCCAAAAGTTTTCTCTTCTCCTTTTCGCCGTGGTGTCCCACTCTGGGTTGACTTCTATGATCTGGAAAGAAACATCAAAAGGATGTTTCGTTGAACGAAGATGTCTTGTGAGAGGAGTTTTTGTTGGTTTTGTACGATGAACGATGGTTATTAAGCCGAATATTAAATTTGTCCATTGTTTCTCCGACATACTGAATGCCACAAGTGTCACATGTTATTATATAAATTGACTTCTCCGTTTTACAGTTGGAATTAGAGTAGATGGTATAATTTTGTTTAGTAACGGAGCTGATGAAAAAACTGCTTGTATTGGCAGCTTTACAACACAAACAATTCCTTCGACCACATTGTTGGTAGTAACCGGGAGATGGAGTAGGCTGCTTTGTTAATACAGATGTCACTAATTTGTCACGGATGTTTTTGGGTCTTCTAAGGCCATGACTGGTGGTGATGAAAATATTTTTTTTAGATTTGAATCATTTTCTATAATTTTCCAATGCTTCTGAACAATGGATGGTAAGTGAGTACAAGGGGTGTTCTGTTAGCTGCTTTATTCTTATCTTTGTACTCTAGAAGTTCTTGGCGACTAGTTATGTTATTATTGTTGTTTCATCCCTGTAGATATAATTTCTTAACATGACTGAATTTTCTGTCTTCATGGAACTAAGCTTTTCCTCATCGTTAACAATAGCTTGACTGCTGATGACACATCAGCAAGCCCCATAATTGTCCAGGATTTATCTTTTCCCTCCTTTTTGAATTTCTTTGTCGAGGGACACTGTCATAACTTTCACTTTCAGAGGTGTGGTATATGGCACAATTCCTTTATTGGATTTAATTTAATATATTATTCATCTTGCAGGTTTCTGAAAAAATAAATATATAAAAATAGACATATTGGTTAACAATCTACATGAATGTAATAAGGCATTGTTAGCATACTTTTATCAAAATTAATATATTTAATATAGCTTAATTATCACATGTTCATTTAGTTAAGACAAGTTTTATCAATTTACTTGTTTTTTTCCCTTATAGAAGCTTTTTTTTTTTGAATATTTACATAATAGTATTTTGGCAAATGATAGACAAATTGATTGCACATGTAATTTTTGAAAACACTTCAACTGAAGGAAATGATACAAGGATGGGAGGATTTATACTTGAATTTGCAAGTCTTTTACGATCTGAATACTTAATAATTACATATTAGTTTGAGTGAAAAATCTGTTGTTAACCTAGTGGAAAATAAAATAGAGGAATGATAATGGGAGGGTTTAAGGGTGACAAACATGATAAACCTCAGATATTAGTGTATGCTTAATTTAATACTTAAGTTAAATTCTTCGATTTTAGTACTTCAGATGATTATTAGCCAAGTACAAGTACCACTCAGCTTTAGAAAAACCCTATTCAGTTCTCAAGGACATAGAAAATTAAAACTGGGAACAAGACGTGGTCGCTAAGGACCTATTTCTGAGCAGTTCGTGGCAGATGCATAATTTTTTTTTTAAATTAATAGATTTAGACATTCAGACAAAGATGATAAATAGAAACCTACATTTTTGTTTCCTTGATAACAAACTGGTCTTGATTTTTTTTAGTAGGGTTCGGAAGGCATCTCAATTAGAATTACATGGTTTGGATTTATGGGAAATATTAAAATACATTGTTTATGATGTTATGCTGAAAATTCAAATGAACTGTTTTAACAGATCCAGCCTAGTATTGAATTTAATAAACCTATATAAAAAAAAAAAAAAAAAAAAATTAGGGGCATTGACGTCCTTGCCTTTTAATAAGACCGTGACCTCTTCCGAAAAATCTTCCGAGAGCGAATAAATTATGTCGTAATGAAAAATGAATTGTTCACGTCATTACAACCACATGAGAAAAAGAAAAGTTCCTGATGTTTGCAAATCTGAGGTATATCTAGATTTCTCCAAAAGAGACCAAATGACAAAGACGTAATCAACTACAGATCAACGTATGACCTTCAACAGTGAATAAAGCCTAACGTATAGTATATTTCCATTCTTATTCTATTATCTCCACGATGGTGTACGCTCGAATCCAAAAAAGTTAAAGGCCCCAACATACGAAGTTGAAGAGGTCATGGAGGACCACAACATAAAGCTACTGTACAATTATACTTAACTCAAGAGTAAAAATTCAAATCGGAAAGACCAATACCAAAGGCAAAAGCTTTACCTTATCAAACGAATGGACATCTGCATAGATTTATTTTTAGATTAACATGCAGGTCATTATACTATAAACGACAAATTAATTTTCCATTACCTGTGTGACGTACGAAAAAATATTGTTACTTATTGTCCTGTAATTTTCTGTCCTCCATTCTTTAATCAGATTTATTTACAGCTAACCTGTTTGATGTTGGTATTGCGTATAGCATTGGTAGATGTACACATGTAAAATTGAATTTTAAACTTATATGTCTCATGATCTCTTATGTAATGAGATCCTAATAGAATTTGAATATTTAATCATTAAAAGATTTAACAGCATTTGTTGAATTAATACTAAGAAACAATGAATTTGAATTCAATGGACAATTATACAAACAAATTATAGGAGCGCCTATGGGTGGTATATTTTCTCCGACATGCACAGATTTACATCTGTCTGTACTATAAATAAATATTTTAGATAAGTTCCAATGGAGAGAAAACATCAAATTACACTGTCAATACGGAGATGACGGTTTTATGGTCTTTACAGGCATGATAGCGAACAAAATTGACCCTCCACTTAAATTCACATTTGAGGTGTCTAATTCTAGTATGACCTATTAAGTTACCGAAGTGTACAAAGGTGAAAGATTGTAGTTGATGTGTCTTCAATCCAATGCACAATTTGAAGTATCCAATCTTGATATTGGTTTGGAACGTAAAATGATCTGTTGTTTCAGTTAACAATTTGTGTGCAGGTTTTTACAGTATTCACCAATTTGTTTTCAGTATTAACATCCCCCTAATGCTGTCTGACTTGACACATGTAACAGCTTGCAAACTGATGGTACATCACAATGATAACTTTAACCGTGCTGCTTAACAGGTGTTAAAAAGTTTAGATTCAGATATTGTCAATAGTTCATCCATCATAAATAAAGTCGCAACGTGGACTTTAAGGTAGCTATACATTTGTTCGGGTTACTTCCATCTGTAAACAAAGCTAAAGGACCGGTACAAGTTTCAAAGGTACGATCAAAATAGTTGTAGATCGTATGAGCACCGACATTATTTTTCAGTGCTTGCCTCTATTTGAAAAATAAGGCTAGAAAGTGATATATACACGATTTTGAGTCTCCAATTTCGTCGCTAGTTTTCTTGTTAAATGATGGTTCGGGTCATCAACCTCTTGTTCCTCGTCTTTAGCTTTTTTTTCTTCGGCTGTTTGTGTACGTTTTTTATTCCCGATTAGACCATTGTCGTGTAATAAATTCATGTTGGTTTATCTTTCAAAAACTTTCTGATCAACGCATATGCCCTAGATTGCACATTTTTAATTCAACTGTTTCAGATGTCACACCTCTTCTTCGGAGATACATAATATTCATAGATATGTTGTGTTCCCAGATATGGTATATATGTTTAATCTTTTAGAAAAGTTAAAAGTAAGAAAAACACGGTGTACATATATTTAAGATGTATTTTTAATACATCAACTTTTATTGACGATACATTTTGAAAAAAAATCTCTTGTGAATGGAAAGGCATTTTTATTGACTGCAACTATTAATGACAGAGTCACTTCTCTTGTTTTAACAAAAACAGACATGTTCACATGCGGTCGGTTTTTCTGATATGACATATGTTGTAGCATTGGTGTTTGGTTCAACTGGTAGTTGTTTGTTGGCTGTGTGGTTCCACTGGTTTTAATTAATTTATCTGTGTTGGTGGAAGTTGTTCAACTGATATGATATCGATAATCTTCACCAAAGCATTGGTTTCTAGTGACTTTCTTTGAATTGCTTCCTCTTTGAATGTCAACACCGAAACGTTTTGTTATAGATTTGATGATATCGTCGCGATCAAGTGTATCTAAGGATTCTTCAGTAAATTCATGTAATTCCTCCCTCTTACACATGTACATAATTTTGAAACTTTGCAAGTTCCATTAACATATCCGAATTAACTTTCTGTCACTAATGAGTTTCATCTAGATAACAGCTCACTAAATATGAGCACGCTGATAATACGACACAACCTTTGAGCCAAACTGATGACCAACTAAGATACGGTAATCTTATCATTATATATGCCTATGGTCAACCAATAATAATAGCCTTTTGCGCTCATGTGGCTGAAAGCACACACCAATCAGTCAATGAACGAACACAACTACCAAAAAGGTTAAATACCATGTCTGTTTGTATCTATTTGTGGATAAACTTACTACTCTTCTTCTGTAATCCTTGGATATCGAACCCTGAAATAGGAAAATTAGTTGTGAAATTGTAGTTATCAAACCTTTGTAACGTTTGTTTCCAATTAGCTACCATACGTTTTCAAAATAACTGAAATATGACATTTTAATGGTCAACGATTCATACGCTTCGAGATTTAAAGTGTTTTTTTCCATTGCTTGGTAGAAATAAAAATAAGACTCATTTGTGAAGTTACAAAAAAAAAAGAAATATGAAATAATTTTGACGATTTTCCTTGTAGATTTTGGGACTGCTAACGTATTGATATATATGTCCAGTTAAAGGTTGCAAACACTTCCTGATGTCAATTCTGTAATTTAAATAAACTTTAGACCGGGGATACGAAGTCACCTACTGAACTGCCTGAGCCTGAAAGAGCCTATAAAGATATCATGTCCCCTACTTCGAAAACTTCAATTTCATAAGACTTTCAAAATTTATTATTTAATGATCGAAAAGAGGATTGTATCGTTTTTATGAACCTTACACCAGGGACATGCATAATCACCTACTGAACTGCCTGAGCCTTGAATAGTGATAAAATTCACTCCCCGCCTACGAAAATTGCAATGATGCAAGACTTGTGCATTTTAAGTTATTTAATTGATCGGAAAGAGGTTTACATGTTATTTTAAATTGTCATACTTTTCATCACACTTTTCTTTGACATCTGTACTTATTATGAATAAGAAAGATTTTAATCATCATTTAAAATGGGTAGTGAAAAAAATACATAATTAAATATATTTTAGACTCGAGCACCATCAACTGAAAATCTAATTCGATATTTATCTGAATTTTGCCCCTTATTGAATTCATCTTTTATTAGACTTTTAATGTCACTATTTACGTTAATCATAACGCCTGGTTTATTTCCTGGCAGTCTTTCTATGTGATGAACTTTATTGATGTTTTCCCTACACTGAACTACCAAATATCTCCTTGGACGATCACGGAAAACTCGTGATATGCTGCATCACTTATACAAAAGTTAGCAAATAAAAACACAACATGATGTAAAGTCTTAATCTTCACAGTTATTATTTCATTAGAAGTTTTATTTAATTTTTCGGCTTTATCTTCGCCTAACACAACAGAGACACATTTAATCTTTTAGATTTTAAGTGGTTTAAAATTTCAGCAAATGCCAAAGCTTGCTCTGAAAAAGTAGTAACTGTTTTTAATTTTCTAAGTCGTTGCCTTTGATGAATTTCAGTAATCTTTTCCCCTTCAGTTTCAAACTGTTTAATTATTGCATTGTTAATATATTCCCAAATTGATTTATTCCTAGTTTTGAAGTATGTAGTTTCTTCTTTTAAAGTTGTAACCTAATAGTCAATCAGCTAGTTTTCAAAAGCGCTCTAGTTAAGAAGTTTGTGTTACGCCCCAGGGTACTGCGATTTTTTTTTATATAGAATTGATAAAATACAAGGTGTTATAAAAAAAAAGTGTCCAAAAGAGGTTTTAAAACGTCCCTTTCAATGGTCCCCTCATTTATTAATCACGACTAGGTAATTGTATTTAAAATAAAAATAATGTAATAAAAGTAAAGGTATAAACAACCAAAACAGACATAATACTATCATATTTAATGTTAAACTGACGATTTTTTGAGCTTGAATTGTTTCTTTATGTGCGATTTCTTTCAAAATAAGCTTTATATTAATGTATGTAGGTCTGGCCTTACATTTTTGTGTTTCTAATGCATCTAAAAGATCGTCGATACACTGGAAAAATTATCTGCAGTTTTTCTATCTGGTACAGATTCAAAGCGATAAAAATCGCTCGTCTATTCTTTTGTCTCGATTTCATCACTTGGAGCAATACTTTAAGGGTATGTACAGCAAAATAGGCAGTTTACAGCCAAATTATGGGAATGATGTTTACATATCTGCGTTATTTGTAAGATATAAGTATTGAAATACAGAGTAATCTATATTTGTTCTTGCTTTGTAGGTTAGGTGAAGTATGCAGCCATGTTGGTGCACTTCTCTTCAAGATTGAAATGGGAGTAAAAATGGGGCTAACTCTGTCAAGCTCGACAAGCAAGCCATGTCAGTGGAATAGTACATTTAGAAAAGAGGTTATTTAATTATAGTTTAATAAAGTGTAATCACTATTAAAGGAATTATAGTTATATACATGTACAATGTATCAATTTAGGTATAAAAACAAAGATTTGGTATGATAGCCAATGAGACTATTAATACATGTACATGATTATATTTTTACAATATTGTATTTAATCGATTGAGATGAATGAAATAATGAATCAAAACAATGCTTTTTTTTTTACTAGAAATCATGATTATATATTTAAAAGCATTCCGCAATTATGAATAATAATAAGTTGTTTATAAAAAAATAAGGTGAGATGGGCAACAGCCCTCCATTCCGGACCATATTTTCCTAACAATTATAAACAGTGTGTGTGCACACTGCAAAAGTGCTGAGTCAGTTACAATGTATGATGTGAATAAGGAAAAATATTTCTCTTTTTTAAACTATTTGATCTTAAGGTAGATTCATGGTATACCGCCATCTTGGATTGAACAATCACAGTAAAAAAATCGGTCTAGTTATTTGCCTAAATCTGCAAATTGGAAGACAGATTTGCAATTTAATGGTTAGACTGTTAAATAATATAAAGAAAACTTGGCAATCTATTGTATAATCCAAAATATTTAAACAAATATAATGTTTCTTGCTTTTAGAATAATTTTTTTTAAACAAGCCATTTAAGGGAAGATAACTCTTTTAGTAAAAAAATTATACCGGACAGATAGGGAATTTTTTTCTTTTTACTTGTAGCAAGAAAACAAGTTCGGTGACACCGTTTTTTCTTTTTATTTTCTTAAAACATATTACAAAACCTATCTTTTCACAATTTATTTCAAAATTCTATCTCATAGATTTTTTTTATGCACACAAATGTGTTTTTCCATGAACAATCTAACCAAATTTAGGCAATTTTCAACGACTCATAGCTTGAAAAATAGCACGGTGACCCCTCCTTTTTATTATATTTTTGAAAAGAGCATATTAAAATCTTCATTCTGGCTAAGTATAAGAAAATTCTGTCTCAAAAATCTACCTTAAATACTTATCATTTATTTTAATCTTTCAGGTGATACCTGCTACAGTGACAGAGATTTGTGACAAAATCAAAGGCAAAAGAACCAAAGAAGTTGTCTCCATTCAAGCAGATGGCTCATCTTTTCTTCCACAACCTGAAGTCCTTGATGAACTATATGCTCTGGTACCAAATGCTGCATTTTTTACATCAGTGACAGCACCCTCACAGATTGTAGAGAGTCAACCAGTAGCAACTTACACAGAAAAGTATCCTAAGCTATTGCAATCACTACAAGATCCAGATATTTCAGACATCAACATTGACTGTCATTGCAAAGACATTTTCTCTGGCTACTTGTGTTCCGACTACCAAGCTACAAATTAAGAAGCCGCAACAAGAAACCAAGCCATTAGCCCACTATGGTTTCAACACCGTATGGGGCGTGTTACAGCATCTAAGGCCCATGACGTTTGGACACGCAAAGACACCACATCACCTGACGTTTTAGTAAAGCGCATTGTTGGGTATTCATCATATGACTTGTCCAAAAAAGCTGCTGTCAAGTGGGGAGTCGACCATGAAGAAGAATGCAGACAAGCCTATATCACCAACCAAAGCACACAACACATTGATTTTGAATGTAATTTGTCAGGTTTTACTATTAACAATCAACACCCATTCTTGGGAGCCAGTCCCGATGGCATTACTAACTGTCAGTGTTGTGGTAAAGGAATAATTGAGATTAAGTGCCCATACAAGCATAAGGACATTACTGTTATGCAATCTGCATCATCTGATAAAGACTTTTGTTTGGACAAGTCTCTACACCTCAAGACCAACCACAGATACTACACACAGGTTCAATGCCAGATGTTCATCCTCCAACTGACATTTTGTGACTTTGTTGTGTAAGCCTTCACCCAGTATGGTCATAATAAGAGTGCCCATTGATGTGAACTTTTGTCATGCCTTAATAAGCAAATGTGAACTCTTTGTGAAAACGTATGTAATAAGAGAGTTAGTCACCAGACAGCTGGAAAACCAACAACAAGCCACAACACAACCACCAGAAGAAAACAACAACGAAAAAGAGACATGGTGTTCATGTGCCGAACCAGAATACGGCAGAATGATCTAGTGCGACAAATCTGAGTGTCCGTATCCGTGGTTTCACTACAAGTGTGTAAATATCCGACGAAAGCCAAAGGGAAAGTGGTATTGTTTGATCTGTATTGAATAGACTTGTACTGAACATTGTGTTATTTTGACTTTGTTATGTAAAGATTAATGCTAATGGTTGTAACCAATGTATTTTGTGTTTTTTTTTTCTGTACACATACTGTCTCATTACTGCTTGCATGATTTATTGTGATAAAACTCATCAAGAAAGATGAAGACCAATAATAAATAAACATCATTTATTTTAACATAATACATGTACATTTTTAATAAAGTTCACATTGCACAGTTCCATTACGGCAACATGGTATACATGTATTATTTCTTGAAAAGGGTAAACTTTTTTCAATTTAAATATATCAAAACTATTGTTTTATTTAACCAATTCTTTTTTATTTCATACTAAATTTGTACTATAGGTTTAATATTCCATATCAATATTGAAATAGTAACTGTTTTGAAATGTTTACATAAAGTATATAGTATGTAAGTACAATCAGTAAATCAAGAAACAAGTTGAGGATGTAAATTACACACTGCTGAACATAATGTAACAATACTGTCTGACTGAGGCACCAAATAAATGCTCATATTACTACTGAAAATGTTGAAGTTTTTTAACTGTTCAATTGCCCTCTCCACATGAATGCGCACATGGGCAATTTTTCTTGTCTGTTCTACTTCTTTTGCACTAAGTTGGGATTTACCTTTGGTGAAAACAGGAATTACTAATGATGCATGGCGACTGGCTAACTCCGCTGCGATTAAAAAACCTCGGTCGGCTAGAACTTGGTCCCCATGCTCTAATTTATCCAAAAAACCACTACGCTGAGTTATAACTTTGTCTGACGTTCTACCTCCAAAGGCTTTTGAGTCTTTTTTGACACAAATGATATTGCACCGGTAGGTGTTATGGACACTAAAAACTTGATGGTGTTATTATGTTTATAATTCGACCAGGTTTGTGCCCTTGTAGTTAAATTTGCTGGTCTTTGGATGAATACTTCGAAACAGTCTATGATGCTGATGCACCTTGGATATGAAAGTTTAAATACTATGGGCATGTTCTTAATGAGATTGTCTTTATCTGGCCACTGCACTAGAAATGACAGTTTTTCAGCAAGTTTTGGAATACCTTTATTAAATATATCGGATACAGTAGTGACTGACACTTTGAACCGATAAGCTATATCTTGGTGTTGAATGTTCAGTCTCAGCTTCATTAAAATAAACAATAAAATATTTGACGGAGACATTAATTTGCTGGATGGTAATATTGTCAGGCAAAATGAAACTAACCACATGAAAATGGCTTTATTTGGCACACCTGTGTAAAATAGTGTTTTACGGTCACTGGATATTGCTTGGTCACCAAACCTTGATTCATTAACTTCTTTTCTTAGCGTAATATTTGATGCTTGTAACCTGCCAAGCTCTTCATGAAGTAGTTCATTTTCAATACGAAGGGCTGCTATTTTCTTGATGCATGGACCATGTAAATCTGAAAATTAAAAAAAATCAATTAAATGACAATGAAAAAAAGACAGTATGAAAACTTCACTTACAGGAACATAAAAATTCTAAATGTATCACAATTTCAATACATCACACTCAATTTAATATCTAATATAACAAAACATTTCACCATCTTTACTATAATTAAATTATGCAAATAAGACAAACAAGATTTTTAATCATTGCAATACCCAAATCACTGTGATGATTAAGTATAATCTAATAAGTCTCATAAAATACAAATTGATATAACAATTTAATTGGAATACTTTGACTTGGTAAAGGTCTTCTTATTAACATAGTTCAAAAATTTATAATTGCATTAATCAATATAAGTGAGATTTACTATGTACACAGCAAGCTCATAAAAGGAATGTTCTCTCACATTGATTAATTGGTAAAAATTATTATCAATTATAAAAATTATTTATTAAAAAATGCAATATAAATCATAAATAAATTACCTTCTGTTGTCTCTATACATGTAGGTGGTGGAAGGTTTTCTGATATGTCCAGAAGTACTGATGCTGCCTCTTGTTGATCTTTATCAGCCTTTCTCTTTTGAAATCTCTCAAAGCGGGCTGCACGCAACTGTCCATTTGTTGTTGTGCCCTCATATCCCCCCATGTAGATGGATGGGACATAGTCAGGATTTGTCTGATCATTGCTCTTCTGACCTGAAATGGAATATAATACATGTAATCACAAGTTATAACCCTAAGCAGGCATATGCATTACAAACAAAATGAAAATCTTCATTGAATAAAACTTTGTAAAATGAAAAAAGTACACATATGCATGTAGTGTAAAAAAGAGACATTTAAATTATATTAAATGCGGTTCCTTCTACCAACATACGTAATGAATCTCAAGACTTTACACCGTTTTTTTTAATTTCATATAATGAAAGTTTGTTGCCTATAATTAAAATAATATTAAACAGTGTTTCGGGATTTTTTGCTTATACTATTAAAGCATGGGTCCCTTTTCAAAAGTCTCCCAACTATTTCCTTGTGATTTAGCAAGGTATTCTTTGATATTTTTGTTACGTTTATACGCTATGATAGGTACTTGGGTGAAGATTTCACTACATTGTTTGTCTTTTTGCAGTTTGCTCCAATGTTTTCTTATAACCTTACTAAGGTTTTTTACCATTGGATTATATTTAGTAATGAGAGTGAGTGGGACATTTTTTGTCCTATCGGCCTTTAACAAGGTTGATTTTCTGCTTGTGGTATTTTTAACGTTTCTAATAACATTCTCTGTTTTATTTTTACAGTATCCTCTTTCAACTAACTTATCTTGTAAGTTAGTTAAATGTCTATTTAACTCATTGGTGTCACTATTATTTCTAATATGACGTATAGATTCACACACTGTAATACTTGTGAATGTGTGTTTCGGATGTGCACTAGTGATTGGTAAATATTGATACGTTTCAGTTTTTTTAATATGTGATTTAACATCAAGGATGTTATTATTATGGAATCTTTCACCTTTGTACACTTCGGTATCTAAATAGGTCATACTAGAACTAGACACCTCAAATGTGAATTTAAGTTTTTTTTTACCTTACAAAGAGACAATCAATAGAAAGCCAGCCCAGGGTGCTTACAAACCCAAGGACAAATTTAAAAGAAAGTTCTAAACTGTTTCCGAAAGTGCGACTAGTATACCAACTTTAAGGTTATATTCTTTTCCTTTGATTAGTAATAGCAGGATTAGTCTTTCGAAGTATACGTGAGTGATACAGTACATTTTACTTAGTTCTAGTGAAAACTTTAATGAATTTTATTTCCAGACTTTAATATCTCTGTCGTGTGCATATAGTTTTTTCGCTATGGGATATTATTGTTGCACTGCCTTGGATCTATTAAATCATTTTATAACTATTCTGTGTGCTTCTCTTTTTTTCTATTGGTAAGGTGTAATATTTTGCGCATGTCAATTACAGGTAACTCCTCCCTTATCCTTTCTGCCCGACATGTTCTCATTTTCTTGGTGAAAACATGGCGAACAGATCGTTTAAAAAATCTGATAAAAAGAAAAAATGCAGAAAACGGGACAAATTGAGATCCCAAATAAAAAACAAAAAAGCGACTCGAGCTGAGTCTTATAGAAAATTCGTTCTGAACTTGTCAACAAAGTCATTGACGAAAAATGAACTCCTCCTATTAGGAAAGGGAATGAAATTTATTCCTAATCCAAAACATAATAATCTATGAAAACAAATATTAATGGATTTTAATGAGCTAGCTAGAAAAATGAGATGTAGATTCCATTACTCTGGAAAAAACAACAAGAAACATATTCATCCATTATATTTGCAATCTGGACATATACCACCCAGGGGAAATATTGCCCTAGAAAATTACTTAATTGATACAAAACTGGAGGTTAAACAATTTAGAGACAATTTGTCAAAACTTGAACGTAAAGCTCTAACAGAACTAAAACATAATGACAGCATTTATATATCTAAAGCCGATAAAAATAACACAACAGTAGTCGTTAATAAGATCGATTACATCAAAGCAGGAACAAGTCACCTTAACGGTAATCAGTACTTGAAAATAAATGAACCAACTACTAACGTTGTTGTCAAATCTATAAAAAATATTGTTGAAGATCTATATAGGAAAAAAGAAATAGATTCACAAACTTATAATTTCTTGAAGAATAATAAAGAATCAAAACACGGACACATGTACCTTCTTCCAAAAATTCATAAAATTAATCTAGAAATAATTAATGAGGCATTTCGAACTGGTCAAATAGTTGGAAACATAAACATTCCTTACCGACCAATCATAAATAAGTGTAACTCTCCCACGAGACGCATTGAAAGATTACTGGATCTAATCTTAAAACCATTACTGAAGAGACATAACTTTTACATTCAAGATACAAAAGACTTTATTAATAGAATAGAGTCACATGAGGTCAGGAAAGATTGTATTCTTATTGCCTATGATGTAACGTCTATGTACACAAATATGAACATTGATAACTTAGAAGAAACGGTTATCAATGCATTAGAGTCAATTGACACACAAGAATATACTTTTTAAATTCCCAACAAAAAAGATTTAACGGCATTTGTTAAATTAATACTAAGAAACAATGAATTTGAATTCAATGGACAATTATACAAACAAATTATAGGAGCGCCTATGGGTGGTATATTTTCTCCTACATGCACAGATTTACATCTGTCTATTAATAAATATTTTAGATAAGTTCCAATGGAGAGAAAACATCATATTACACTGTCAATACAGGGATGACGGTTTTATGGTCTTCATAGGCACATTAAAACAGGTTGAAGATTTCTTTAACATAGCGAACAAAATTGACCCTCTACTTAAATTCACATTTGAGGTGTCTAGTTCTAGTATGACCTATTTAGATACCGAAGTGTACAAAGGTGAAAGATTCCATAATAATAACATCCTTGATGTTAAATCACATATTAAAAAAACTGAAACGTATCAATATTTACCAATCACTAGTGCACATCCGAAACACACATTCACAAGTATTACAGTGTGTGAATCTATACGTCATATTAGAAATAATAGTGACACCAATGAGTTAGATAGACATTTAACTAACTTACAAGATAAGTTAGTTGAAAGAGGATACTGTAAAAATAAAACAGAGAATGTTATTAGAAACGTTAAAAATACCACAAGCAGAAAATCAACCTTATTAAAGGCCGATAGGACAAAGAATGTCCCACTCACTCTCATTACTAAATATAATCCAATGGTAAAAAACCTTAGTAAGGTTATAAGAAAACATTGGAGCAAACTGCAAAAAGACAAACAATGTAGTGAAATCTTCACCCAAGTACCTATCATAGCGTATAAACGTAACAAAAATATCAAAGAATACCTTGCTAAATCACAAGGAAATAGTTGGGAGACTTTTGAAAAGGGACCCATGCTTTAATAGTATAAGCAAAAAATCCCGAAACACTGTTAAATATTATTTTAATTATAGGCAACAAACTTTCATTATATGAAATTTAAAAAAACGGTGTAAAGTCTTGAGATTCATTACGTATGTTGGTTGAAGGAACCGCATTTAATAATAAAGTCTCTATACATGTAGGTGGTGGAAGGTTTTCTGATATGTCCAGAAGTACTGATGCTGCCTCTTGTTGATCTTTATCAGCCTTTCTCTTTTGAAATCTCTCAAAGCGGGCTGCACGCAACTGTCCATTTGTTGTTGTGCCCTCATATCCCCCCATGTAGATGGTTGGGACATAGTCAGGATTTGTCTGATCATTGCTCTTCTGACCTGAAATGGAATATAATACATGTAATCACAAGTTATAACCCTAAGCAGACATATGCATTACAAACAAAATGAAAATCTTCATTGAATAAAACTTTGTAAAATGAAAAAAGTACACATATGCATGTAGTGTAAAAAAGAGACATTTAAAATCAACCTAAGGAAGTGTATTGAGACTATGTTAAGTATATATTCTTGGTTGTGTCACTTGTTACTGACAAAAGCTAGCCATGAAAAATTCAGAGACAGATGAAAATGCATGTTAAATTGGTTTTTTGTTATCATCAGTTCTTTATCAAAGCCTCTTTTACCCCCCCCCCCCACCTTTTCATAAAAAAAACGGCTTCAACGGCATTTATGTACCCAAAACGAAAATATTTCAGGACAAATTGAAAATTAAATATTCTCTACGGCAATGTAAAAAGAAAAATAGCTTACCAGTTATGAAATGTCGATAGCACACTCTATTATGGTCTGCAGGCACCCAGGGCTTCCCTTCAGCTGAATCCAAAGATGTCTGCGTGTGTCAGGCTTTTTTGGTACTCTGTAAAAGCTTTAAGGGTCACCATTATTAAATCTTGTTGTACAGTTGATTATACAACAAGACACAACCATCGTAATTAACCGTTAATCTCATTATGATCGGCCTTACAATGTAAACAACTTACTTTCTGTTTTTCTGTATACAAAACTTTGAATTTTTCGAAAAACTAAGGATTTTCTTACCCTAGGAGTAGATTACCTTCGCCGTATTTGGCACAACTTTTTGGAATTTTGGGTCCTCAATGCTCTTCAACTTTGTATTTATTTGGCTTTTTGAACTATTTTGATCTGAGCATCACATGTGGTTATCTTTCCCTGTCGTTCGCACTGGTTTATAGCAAATTCATACAACAATCTCTGTTACTGTACTTTTCATGAATTTTATGTTTTAAACACCTGGTACAATAAGAGTCAATTATTTTTTGTCTGTCACACAGGTATTTGAAAATATTTTTGTCGTTCCATGTTTTTATGTACTTTGTATGTTTGTTAGCTCTTCTCCCTATTTTATGGAGATTTTAGGCATTTCCTGTGCCAAAAACCATACAGTTTTATTCTTTAATTACAAATGATTAACTACACATATAAAATAAAGTGTCGTATAACTGAAATGCCAAAATCACTTAAAGTAATCTACTCTTACAAAACCAAGGGGAGGATGGTTGGTGTTTACTGTCAGTAGTTTTACAGATCAGAACATCACATCTGTTGCATATGTTGGCAGTCTGAGGATTGGATTCGTTCACACTGGCCATGCGAACATCTGTTTGCTGTGACTGCAGTTTCATGAATCGAGCTTGATTGATTTACCCGTCCTTTATAGAGACATTCAATGTTCATCTTGGATCAACCCCAAGGGTGACTGGGGAATAGAAATATGGTCACTTGGTCTTCTCCCGACAGGCAGTAAAACAAATGGCTTCTAATATGATTGATTGGTGGTTGCTTAACGCCCATTAGCAAATATTTCAAGCATATTTAGGACGAGAACAAGTTCACAATATCGACTGTTGTTGATTGTTGTTTGCTTAACGTCCAGTGGCAAATATTTCATGCATATTCAGGACGAGAACAAGTTCACAATAAATACAATAGGTAGGTTGTTGTAATAGAGGCCATCTAACAGTCTAAACAATGAAGATGAACCACAATGTGTATCTTGCAACTGCAAGTATACTATTAAACATGTTTTAATTAATTGTATTGACTTTGCTGATATTCGTAAGAAGCATTTCAAGTCAATAATATGTATGATTTATTTAATAATGTTCCATTTACAAATATTGTTGCATTTTTAAAAGAAATTGGAATTTATTATAGAATATAAAAATGTTAATATATTTAAGTCGTTTTTAATTTTTATCACGTTATTTTACTCATATTGATTTTTATTTGTAAATAATCAATTTGCTTTAGTCTAGAATTTTAGAATATTGAAGGACTTTTTGTCTTATTTTAAAAATATGCTTTAAATTGTAAAAATATTCGAATTAGCTCTCGCAGCGATATAGCCTTTTTGTGCTAATGCGGCGTAAAGCAACCAACAATCAATCAATCAATCTAACAGTGTAAGATGATGGTCGGGGAAATTTAAACTGCCACTGGAAAATGAGGGTATATTGGATAGGGAAAGAAATTTGGCCTTGCAACAGGCCACCTACGGACCCCTGAAAGAGTTGTTGCAAGGGTTATTAACGTGCAAAGAGCGTGGCACTCTCTTAACCCCCTTCTGACCGGACGTGACTGCGAACTTGGTACATCCTGCGCAGCCAAAACGGACGCCCCACTTATGCAAGCGTTTTACTGCCGGTCGGGAGAAGACCAAGTGACCCTTGGGGTGTATTATATTAATATGAGCATACACACATTGTTTTTTGTATTATAATATGAACATTATTTTTTTTATATTATAATATGAACAAGAAGTTGCACACAATATTGTACTAATAAAATTAAGAATGGAAATGGGGAATGTGTCAAAGAGACAACAACCCGACCATAAAAAAAACAACAGCAGAAGGTCACTAACAGGTCTTCAATGTAGCGAGAAGCATATCTCACCTTGAACTCAGAAGAATGGCTGAACATAATGAAAAAAATCAAAGTATCAGGAAACCTGAAGTTGGTAATTAAAACCTTTGAAAAATTCTCACATTTTACAACTCATCACTGTGAAACTGGTGGCCAAGTATAAAGTCATTCCAAGCATTCATATTGGAGAAGTTTTTGACGAAAAATTTTAAAAGTCCATTTACATATTGATTTTTTTTTACAGTATCGGCAAACAAGAAAAATCTATATTCATCATTGTTCATGTATTAACTTCTTCAAGGTCATACTTGTATTATTATTTTTTTTAAAGATTTAAACATGCTTCAAAAAATCCAGACTTTTATGTTCATTTGTTGTCTTGCAGCTTTTTTCATATCCAATTTGAAATTAAGAAGTGTTTTTGAAATTAGACTCTGGTTAAAACTATGTTTGCATGAACCATGTACATGAGTTGTATAAAAACAGGATGTTTACGTATTTGAGAGAATATCCTAAAACTAAAGCTTATGTGGACCAATAAAGCATGAAACAGAGGTCATATGAACTCTGTCACATTTTGTATACCGTATCATTATTCTGTTCACCGAACATTATGTACATGTATATTAAAATTAATTGTTTATGTCAAGTTTAGTTGCTTTCTGTTCATAGGATCACTATATGCATGGATTAATAGTGGACTCAAAGGATAAAACAACCTGTAGTAGCCAGCTAGGAATGCACTTTGATTTCAGAGCTTCGTGATACTAAATTCCATTTGCTGATGCGATATATATATAAATAGTAAACATTGAACAATTGCTATCATATTTGAAAGCAATCCAAGTAAACCTTGATAGAATGCAAAAAAAAAAATAGAAGGCAGATTTATCTTTTCAAATATTGTCATCCAATTCTCCCAAAAGATAATCATCAGAACTAAACAATTCAACACCATCATCAGCTGCAGCTCAAACTCAATTGTGTCACTATCACTATCATGTGGCACAGTATCAACATTTTCAATTAAAGATTCGATTTGTAGAATTTCATCATCCCAACATGACCAATATTTGACACAATTATCACAAGTGTGCTTGTTAGATTCTTTTTTTTTCACAAGTTCTTCCAACTCAGTAGCTTACAAGAAATTACTCATCAGCACCTGTCTTCTGCAAGTATTTGCCCTGACTTCCTTGTTGACACTTCTTAAACGGAAGAATTGTGCAGTAAAATTGCAACAGAGTTGGCATTCTCCCGGCCCACTCTGCCTATTTCCTGAACTAAATCCAGTATACTTTTCGGTGACCCGTATAGTATGATGCTATGAGCTACTACACCAATACCCATTCCTAATGCAGTGGTTGCAAATACAATTCCAGTATCAACACATATCTATTATTAGCTCACCTGTCCCGAAGGGACAAGTGAGCTTATGCCATCACTTGGCGTCCGTCGTCGTCCGTCGTCTGTCGTCCGTCGTCGTAAACTATTTCAAGAATCTTCTCCTCTGAAACTACTGGGCCAAATACATTCAAACTTTAACTGAATGTTCCTTAGGGTATCTAAATTATAAATTGTATCCGAAGTTTTGATCTATCAACAAACATGGTCGCCATTGCTAAAAATAGAACATAGGGGTCAAATGCAGTTTTTGGCTTATAACTCAAAAACCAAAGCATTTAGAGCAAATCTGACATGGGGTAATATTGTTTATCAGGTCAAGATCTATCTGCCCTGAAATTTTCAGATGAATCAGACAACCCGTTGTTGGGTTGCTGCCCCTGAATTGGTAATTTTAAAGAAATTTTGCTGTTTTTGGTTATCTTGAATATTATTATAGATAGAGATAAACTGTAAACAGGAATAATGTTCAGCAAAGTAAGATTTACAAATAAGTCAACATGACGGAAATGGTCAGTTGACCCCTTTAGGAGTTATTGCCCTTTATAGTCAATTTTTAACCATTTTTCGTAAATCTTAGTAATCTTTTACAAAAATCTTCTCCTCTGAAACTACTGGGCCAAATACTTCCAAACTTTAACTGAATGTTCCTTAGGGTATCTAGTTTGTAAATTGTATCCGAAGTTATGATCTATCAACAAACATGGTCGCCATTGCTAAAAATAGAACATAGGGGTCAAATGCAGTTTTTGGCTTATAACTCAAAAACCAAAGCATTTAGAGCAAATCTGACGTGGGTAAAATTGTTTATCAAGTCAAGATCTATCTGCCCTGAAATTTGCAGATGAATCAGACAACCTGTTGTTGGGTTGCTGCCCCTGAATTGGTAATTTTAAGGAAATTTTGCTGTTTTTGGTTATTATCTTGAATATTATTATAGATAGAGATAAACTGTAAACAGCAATAATGTTCAGCAAAGTAAGATTTACAAATAAGTCAACATGACGGAAATGGTCAGTTGACCCCTTTAGGAGTTATTGCCCTTTATAGTCAATTTTTAACCATTTTTCGTAAATCTTAGTAATCTTTTACAAAAATCTTCTCCTCTGAAACTACTGGGCCAAATACTTCCAAACTTTAACTGAATGTTCCTTAGGGTATCTAGTTTGTAAATTTTATCCGAAGTTATGATCTATCAACAAACATGGTCGCCATTGCTAAAAATAGAACATAGGGGTCAAATGCAGTTTTTGGCTTATAACTCAAAAACCAAAGCATTTAGAGCAAATCTGACGTGGGTAATATTGTTTATCAAGTCAAGATCTATCTGCCCTGAAATTTGCAGATGAATCAGACAACCTGTTGTTGGGTTGCTGCCCCTGAATTGGTAATTTTAAGGAAATTTTGCTGTTTTTGGTTATTATCTTGAATATTATTATAGATAGAGATAAACTGTAAACAGCAATAATGTTCAGCAAAGTAAGATTTACAAATAAGTCAACATGACGGAAATGGTCAGTTGACCCCTTTAGGAGTTATTGCCCTTTATAGTCAATTTTTAACCATTTTTCGTAAATCTTAGTAATCTTTTACAAAAATCTTCTCCTCTGAAACTACTGGGCCAAATACTTCCAAACTTTAACTGAATGTTCCTTAGGGTATCTAGTTTGTAAATTTTATCCGAAGTTATGATCTATCAACAAACATGGTCGCCATTGCTAAAAATAGAACATAGGGGTCAAATGCAGTTTTTGGCTTATAACTCAAAAACCAAAGCATTTAGAGCAAATCTGACGTGGGTAATATTGTTTATCAAGTCAAGATCTATCTGCCCTGAAATTTGCAGATGAATCAGACAACCTGTTGTTGGGTTGCTGCCCCTGAATTGGTAATTTTAAGGAAATTTTGCTGTTTTTGGTTATTATCTTGAATATTATTATAGATAGAGATAAACTGTAAACAGCAATAATGTTCAGCAAAGTAAGATTTACAAATAAGTCAACATGACGGAAATGGTCAGTTGACCCCTTTAGGAGTTATTGCCCTTTATAGTCAATTTTTAACCATTTTTCGTAAATCTTAGTAATCTTTTACAAAAATCTTCTCCTCTGAAACTACTGGGCCAAATACTTCCAAACTTTAACTGAATGTTCCTTAGGGTATCTAGTTTGTAAATTTTATCCGAAGTTATGATCTATCAACAAACATGGTCGCCATTGCTAAAAATAGAACATAGGGGTCAAATGCAGTTTTTGGCTTATAACTCAAAAACCAAAGCATTTAGAGCAAATCTGACGTGGGTAATATTGTTTATCAAGTCAAGATCTATCTGCCCTGAAATTTGCAGATGAATCAGACAACCTGTTGTTGGGTTGCTGCCCCTGAATTGGTAATTTTAAGGAAATTTTGCTGTTTTTGGTTATTATCTTGAATATTATTATAGATAGAGATAAACTGTAAACAGCAATAATGTTCAGCAAAGTAAGATTTACAAATAAGTCAACATGACGGAAATGGTCAGTTGACCCCTTTAGGAGTTATTGCCCTTTATAGTCAATTTTTAACCATTTTTCGTAAATCTTAGTAATCTTTTACAAAAATCTTCTCCTCTGAAACTACTGGGCCAAATACTTCCAAACTTTAACTGAATGTTCCTTAGGGTATCTAGTTTGTAAATTTTATCCGAAGTTATGATCTATCAACAAACATGGTCGCCATTGCTAAAAATAGAACATAGGGGTCAAATGCAGTTTTTGGCTTATAACTCAAAAACCAAAGCATTAAGAGCAAATCTGACGTGGGTAATATTGTTTATCAAGTCAAGATCTATCTGCCCTGAAATTTGCAGATGAATCAGACAACCTGTTGTTGCCCCTGAATTGGTAATTTTAAGGAAATTTTGCTGTTTTTGGTTATTATCTTGAATATTATTATAGATAGAGATAAACTGTAAACAGCAATAATGTTCAGCAAAGTAAGATTTACAAATAAGTCAACATGACGGAAATGGTCAGTTGACCCCTTTAGGAGTTATTGCCCTTTATAGTCAATTTTTAACCATTTTTTGTAAATCTTAGTAATCTTTTACAAAAATCTTCTCCTCTGAAACTACTGGGCCAAATACTTCCAAACTTTAACTGAATGTTCCTTAGGGTATCTAGTTTGTAAATTTTATCCGAAGTTGTGATCTATCAACAAACATGGTCGCCATTGCTAAAAATGGAACATAGGGGTCAAATGCAGTTTTTGGCTTATAACTCAAAAACCAAAGCATTTAGAGCAAATCTGACATGGGATAATATTGTTTATCAGGTCAAGATCTATCTGCCCTGAAATTTTCAGATGAATCAGACAACCTGTTGTTGGGTTACTGCCCCTGAATTGGTAATTTTAAAGAAATTTTGCTGTTTTTGGTTATTATCTTGAATATTATTATAGATAGAGATAAACTGTAAACAGCAATAATATTCAGCAAAGTAAGATTTACAAATAAGTCAACATGACGGAAATGGTCAGTTGACCCCTTTAGGAGTTATTGCCCTTTATAGTCAATTTTTAACCATTTTTCATAAATCTTAGTAATCTGTTACAAAAATCTTCTCCTCTGAAACTACTGGGCCAAATACTTCCAAACTTTAACTGAATGTTCCTTAGGGTATCTAGTTTGTAAATTGTATCCGAAGTTATGATCTATCAACAAACATGGTCACCATTGCTAAAAATAGAACATAGGGGTCAAATGCAGTTTTTGGCTTATAACTCAAAAACCAAAGCATTTAGAGCAAATCTGACTTGGGTAATATTGTTTATCAGGTCAAGATCTATCTGCCCTGAAATTTTCAGAAGAATCAGACAACCTATTGTTGGGTTGCTGCCCCTGAATTGATAATTTTAAGGAAATTTTGCTGTTTTTGTTTATTATCTTGAATATAATTATAGATAGAAATAAACTGTAAACAGCAATAATGTTCAACAAAGTAAGATCTTCAATTAAGTCAAATTGACCAAAATTGTCAATTGACCACTTAAGGAGTTATTGCCCTTTAAAGACTTTTTTCACAATTTGTTCATCATGTTGACTTACTTTAAAAAATCTTCTCCTTTGAAACTGCTGTATCAATTTCAGCCAAACTTAGGCTAAATGAGTTTCAGAGTATCTAGTATAAATTTTATATTTTATTTCCTTGTATGTCAAGAAACATAGCTTCTATGGCTAAAATAGAACATAGGAGAAAATGATTATTTTTTTTTGGCTTTTGAAGAAAATAGGACGATCCAAAAAACATTTAAATAAATTGAAAAGCCAAAATAATCATTGATGAGAGATTTAACCAAAAGAATTAAGGTGAGCGATTCAGGCTCTTGAGAGCCTCTTGTTATGTTCTTATTTTTGTCGGATGTTTCAGATTGAAGCATGTTGTTGCAGATTAGCAAGTTCAATATTTCTATTGTCTCAATTCTTGGGCAATCTGTAAATTTCAATAGCTTCCATCGACTCATCAATTCGCTAAATGTATTTATGTGAACACTGTCTTTGTACGGTACATTTGCTGAAAGCATCCAACCATCTGGTTAGTCCCTTAGAAGTTGTTTTCAAATACTTAAACGCTCTTTGCACTTTAGGAACCTTTACAACAACTCTTTGAGGACCCGTAGGTGGCCTGTGGTAAGGCAAATATTTTCTGTTCCTATCCAATATACCCTCATTTCATAGTGGCAGTCGAAATTTCCCCGACCATCATCCCTTATATTATGACAACACCTACCTATTGTATACATTGCAAACTTGTTCTCGTCCTGAATATGCATGAAATATTTACCACTGGACGTTAAACAACCAACATCCAACCAATCAGATACTTAATTTGGTCTTCCAGACTCGTGTGACTTCAGCATAGTGAGTGTTTTTGAAATAGCAATACAAACTACATTTTTGATTTTGAAAGTGACACCATTTGCTGTTTTGAATTTCTTCTAGGGTCTCTTTGGTGACAATGAATAGACGGAGTTGGAGAAGCAACTGATGTGAAGGCAGAAGAAACAATAGGTGTGTTGATAGGAGAAATTGAGATGGAAGTTGACACAGGTGAGTTTTCTGTGTTTTTGGTTACTTTTGTTGCTGGCTCATGTATAAAGGGTAGACCACGCTTCACAGTTGCGGATTGGCATTTCTTCACTCTCACCCCATTTATTGTGCATAAATCTGGAAAAATAACACCTTAACCACTTTAAATTTTGTACCGTTAATCCACAGGGAAACCTTTTGGTCGGACCCAGACTTATATAAAATTTTAAAAATGTCAACAATTGACACAAGTCCGACTAATCTATTCAAATTGTCCAATATAATCAACCACAACTGAAGTGTTGGGCAATCTTTGGAGTGTGAATTGTTTGTTTTTTTTACAAAAACAGCACAGGATTATTTTGATAATTCATACCGACATACCAGGTTCTCTAATACAAGGATATTTGTTATGTCTTGGGTGACTTTGTTCTAGTAGTATTGCATTTAAGAAAAAGGCTCCCACAAGTGTCTACAGATTCTTCCAATATTCATATCATTCGGATTAGTGGTGCGTACAATAAATCAGGTTATTGTAATTTGCAGATGTTCCCAAGTCCTTGACATTGATAACAATAGTTGTGTTTTTTTTTTTTTTTAAGTTTCAGCTCATGGTTATTATTTTTCTTTAGGCAGAACTTTTTAATGGAAGATACAGTCTGTAATAGGTAATTTCTTTGTTTAGAAGAACATTTTTAATTTCTATTAATCCTTGGTTGTTATGCTCATCTATTACTTTCCAATTTGGGCTAGCACCTAAAAACTAAACCTCGTCATCCATAAGGAGACCCATGTTTGAATGGGTGTTGAATGAATGTACGTTTTCAGCTCACCTTGCCGGAAGGGCTAAATGAGCTTTTCTCATCACTTGGCGTCCGTCGTCGTCGACGTTAACTTTTTAAATATTGAACTTCTTCTAGAGAACCACTGAATGGACGAAACCAAACATGGCATGACTATTCCTTATGAGGTGATGACCAAGTGTTATTACTTTGTAGCTGATCCATCATCAAAGATGGCCGCCAACGGGGAACTTTTTTTTACATAGGACCCTATGGGAAATGCATACAAATGACTTCTTTTATTTCTTAACCATATCTAAGACATAGGTTTTGTCAAAGCTGACAGCTGCTATACTAATTCCTTTGTTAGTGTATATCACGAAGGCACATACTGAATGAATATGTATGCCAAGTTGTCCTTGGATTTGTTCATAATAAGCTATCTCATTATGTTCCAAAAATGCCTTTGCTAATTACATGCAGATGTTTCCTTAAATTTGTCATTTGCTTCGGATCATTTTCAAGATGTTAACTTCAACCACAAGCACACTATAGTAATTTCAAGAAGACCAGTTTAATTACACAAGTAATGAGTGTGATACTTTTGAAGCAATACTAAACTTTATTGTTAAATGTGAAACAAAACAAACTTACTTTAAGTATTCTTTTTATTAATGACAGAAATTTAAACTTTTCTATATGATTGTTTTTTTTATAGTTATTCGTAACAGAGGACGAATTATTTGAAGTTTCCTCAGATGAAGAGGTCAATGATGAAGCAGCACATGTTTCAATGGCAGTTGGCACAGTAGAGGCTGTCTCTGAAGTTGACTCGTATTTGTCATGTCCAATTGAGTCATGTAACAATATTAAAATGGTAACTGTGAAAGGAGAAGATGATATATGTATAAGATGAATTGCAAAAAGTGCCATGGGACATTCAGAGCAAGTTCTTGAAACAAATACATGAGAGCTGCTATGCTTTTAAAGACAGAGTCTGAGCTGGAAAAGGTGGTGATGTTTATAACTCAGATTCAAAAGATGTTCGGTTCCTGAGGTCTTGGTTCTACAATTCTGTTTGAAAAGATTGACATTATAAAAAATAACAATTTTGCCAGTGGAGATCAAGTACAGATTGGTGAACAACACGGTCCGAGAACTAATTTGCAAAAGAGTATATTAATAAATTGTGCAAGACAGGAAGTGTTGATTGACATTTACAGCAAAACAAAATTACTTCTTAAAAGCTTTATATTTTAGAAGGTAGAAGACCTGGATGCTTCATACTTTGTATATAGATGCCTCATGTTACGAAGTTTCCGTCAATCACATGTCCAATATCTTTGACCTGATTTTCACGGTTCAGTGACCACTTGAAAACCAGGTGCTCCGCAGGGCGCAGCTTTATACGACCGCAGAGGTCGAACCCTGAACAGTTGGGGCAAGTATGGACAAAACATTCAAGCGTGATACAGCTCTGAATTTGGATTGTGATCAAATTTTTGACATTACATGGTTTTTTTTTACACAAAACAAATGTCAAGATTTTACAAATCAATTAAAGATTTCTTCTTCAAACTTTTTAAATCTAAAATTAAATAGTTGACACAGCATAGGTTTCTGACACAGAATGAATGTGGTCTAATGAACTTAAAAGTTTTTTTTTGCCTTTCAGCAATTCACTATGCTGTTGAATATTAATCCTCTCAAAAAAATGTTTGAAGAAATTTTCTTTTTATTTATGAAATCTGAAATGAGAAAAATTTAACCCCCCCCCTTTTTTTCACATCCCCGTTTCCCTTTCTCCAAAACTGATATCAATTCAAATTTCTAATGGAGTTTGCAACAATAACTACTCTTTTAAATACATCATAAAATATTAAAATGTAAAATAAAGTGCTTGTTATCACTGAATGGTAAAGATTGGTTGGTAGTAAAAGTGAATATACATTGTTTATTGTATAAAACAATAAAAAAAACTTCATCAGCAACATTTTATATTGGCAAATTTCCAATGAAGTTATTTACATAAAGTTATTGGCAAATAAAAATAGAAAATGACATCATAGTCATGTCTGGCAAATGTCCAACATACATTATCTAAAAACATTTTAGATAAGATAATGAAAAAAAGCTTCATCAGCAACATTTTATATTGGCAAATTTCCAATGAAGTTATTTACATAAAGTTATTGGCAAATAAAAATAGAAAATGACATCAGTCATGTCTGGCAAATTTCCAACATATATTATCAACTACTATTCTATACAAAGAAAGATAACTCCAATTGAAAATTAATTGCTATTGCACAATATTGTGCAATTAGATATTTCTTGCTATTGTGCAATACTGTGCAATT
The DNA here is from genome assembly GCF_965363235.1 of Mytilus galloprovincialis. Taxonomy (NCBI): domain Eukaryota; kingdom Metazoa; phylum Mollusca; class Bivalvia; order Mytilida; family Mytilidae; genus Mytilus; species Mytilus galloprovincialis. Next base: position 28,146,173 of record NC_134848.1, on the reverse strand, counting down.
GAAATTTCTTGCTATTGCACAATACTTGATATGGAATCCTGATTTGGACCAACTTGAAAACTGGGCCCATAATCAAAAATCAAAGTACATATTTAGATAAAGCATATCAAATAAGCCCAAGAATTTAATTTTTGTTAAAATCAAACTTAGTTTAATTTTGGACCCTTTGGACCTTAATGTAGACCAATTTGAAAACTGGACCAAAAATTAAGAATCTACATACACAGTTAGATTTGGCATATTAAAGAACCCATTTATTCAATTTTTGATGAAATCAAACAAAGTTTAATTTTGGACCCCCATTTGGACCAACTTGAAAACTAGGCCAATAATTAAAAATCTAAGTACATTTTTAAATTCAGCATATCAAAGAACCCCAAGGATTCAATTTTTGTTAAAATCAAACTTAAGTTTAATTTTGGACCCTTTGGACCTTAATGTAGACCAATTTGAAAACGGGACCAAAAATTAAGAATCTACATACATAGTTAGATTCGGCATATCAAAGAACCCCAATTATTCAATTTTTGATGAAATCACACAAAGTTCAATTTTGGACCCTTTGGGCCCCTTATTCCTAAACTGTTAGGACCAAAACTCCGAAAATCAAACCCAACATTCCTTTTGTGGTCATAAACCTTGTGTTACAATTTCATTGATTTCTATTTACTTATACTAAAGTTATTGTGCGAAAACCAAGAATAATGCTTATTTGGGCCCTTTTTTGGACCTTAATTCCTAAACTGTTGGAACCAAAACTCCCAAAATCAATCCCAACCTTCCTTTTGTGGTCATAAACCTTGTGTCAAAATTTCATAGATTTCTATTCACTTAAACTAAAGTTATAGTGCGAAAACCGAGAAAATGCATATTTGGGCCCTTTTTGGCCCCCAATTCCTAAAATGTTGGGACCAAAACTCCCAAAATCAATCCCAACCTTCCCTTCGTGGTCATAAACCTTGTGTTAAAATTTCATTGATTTCTATTCACTTTTACTAAAGTTAGAGTGCGAAAACTAAAAGTATTCGGACGACGACGACGACGACGACGACGACGCCAACGTGATAACAATATACGACGAAAAATTTTTCAAATTTTGCGGTCGTATAAAAAGGTTCAGATTTTGTATAATGTTGAATTCTCTCTTATAAGTAATAGGATAACTATATGTGAGTACCTTGCAAGGTCCTCATGTTTGTCAGACAGTTTTCACTTGACCTCTACCTCATTTCATAGATCATATTTATCATTGTTATCATATTTAAGTCGTTTTTAATTTTTACCACGTTATCTTACTGTTGATTTTTATTTGTAAATAATCAATTTGCTTTAGTCTAGAATTTTAGTATATTGAAGGACTTTTTGTCTTATTTTAAAAATATGCTTTAAATTGTAAAAATATTCGAATTAGCTATCGCCGCGATATAGCCTTTTTGTGCTCATGCGGAGTAAAGCAACCAACAATCAATCAATCATTTCATGGATCAGTGAACACGGTTAAGTTTTGGTGGTCAAGTCCATATTTCAGATACTATAAGCAATAGCGCTAGTATATTTGGTGTATGGAAGGACAGTAAGGTGTACATGTCCAACTGGCAGGTGTCATCTGACCTTGACCTCATTTTCATGGTTCAGTGGTTATAGTTAAATTTTTGTGTTTTGGTCTGTTTTTCTCATACTATATGCAATAGGTCTACTATATTTGTTGTATGGAAAATCATTTGATTGATTGATTCTATCCACAAAAAATTATTCTTAAACAGGTAAAAACAATGATAAGCATATATTTTTAATCTAGTATATGAAATTAAACAGACCAGAAAAATTTAAATGCATGACTCCAGTATCTATTTAAATTTATATTTAAGTCTATATTTCTTATATGCTTCTAATAATATTTTCGGTCAGATGAATTCCAGGCAAATACATGTCTGAATACTGTGCAAATATTGCGGGTAGGTTCTTTGATGATTTTGTGTTTGTTGTTCCTTTTAGTAGAAAGTTATTATACAAGTACAGATGTTCATTTTAAACAAGTTCTATTACAATTCTTAGTCTTATTCCTGATGCTTTAAATTCTGATTTATGTGCAAAGACACTTCCGCATGATGGGAGACAATTGCCATCACTGCTTACTTTACAGGGAAATAATGCCCTTGTATCTGGAACATCATCTGGATAATTATCCATTGCTTTTGCATCAACTTCCATTCTTTGGTCCATGATATTAACCATCAATGGGTTACTTTCCAAGGTCCCAAGGTCTTTTATAAGTTGGCTACATCTACTCTTTAACTGTCTGTGTGATTTCACATTCTTAAGGCAATATATTGTTTCATTCATGTCAAATGGCAATTCAGTATTTGTCTGTTCCTCTGTTTTTGCTTTTTTTGGTTTTTGATATTTTTTCTGAATTATCCTAATTACCTCTAGTTTTTATTATGCTCCTGGCAATTTTTTTGGGGGAGCCTATTATACATATAGTCAGCATTTTGTACTCCATCTGTCTGTCTGATATATACAAACGATTTTCAAGATGATACTTCAGAATGATAAAATCAATTTGGATTGATGATAACCATACATGACCATAAGAAGAGGGAAACCATATATAGATTTTAAAGTTAATAGGAAAAAAATAAATGTAACTGAAAAAAACAATTCCATTAAAAACTGGTTTCCAGGTGATTTCGTAGGTACAATAATCTGACCATAAAGAATCTTCTTTCCAAGTTTAATGAAATTACATGACGGTTTAATGAAGTTATTCCAGATTAAAAAAAACCTAAACATATGGGTTAACCTAATAAAATTTGCACAAAAAAAATGAAAAATGATATTTTTTTTTTTTATGAAAAACGATTTTTGAACCCAATTAATTTTAAATAAGAAGCTGGTAAGTAGTTAAATTTCATGAACATAATTGAACTCTATATAAATTGAAACGAGAGGAAGTCGTCTAAAGTAGTATTTTATCCAGACATTTGCAGATAAAGTCTTTAAATCTGCAATACGGAAAACCAGGGAGAGGTGTTTGAGTACTGAAAACATCTACTTCTGCTTGCAGGATCTTAATTATGTTTCGGTGCATATATATACATATTAATACTTAATTTGGTGGGGAAAGAAAAGTTCTCTAGTCTTTACAACATGGGATACATTTGTCCAAAGTATCATGCATGTACAGTTAAAAAATGCTCCAAGATTTCTATAAAAACCTAAAAATAATATTTTCTTTTAGTCTTGTAAACAGTAAAGTATCCTTTTAAACTATACAATCATCTTCTAAGTAAGGAACATGCCCATACCAAAGAAAATTCATGTTATCAGACAGGTTGCACAAAAAAATAGACACATCATCAAATTTATAATGAAAGATTTTCTTTGCTTTGGTTTGTTCATTTCCCAGAAAAATTCCTTTGAAATTTCAGTAAAGAATACAATACTACCAACTTCTTATGCAATTTAAATGTAATTTAAAGTCAATGCAAAGCATGAAAATAAAGAAATTTTTTGGGTATATTTTTCGTTGAATGTTTTTGGTATTTTTATCAAACATATAACCATGTTAAACTCTTCAAACATAAAATTTTAGGTGATAAGCTGTTGTTGATTCAGAAAAACATGCCCCTGCTCGCCAAATTTATAGAAGGAAACTTTTGTCTGTTGTAACATTGTTTACCATCCACTTTAGGAGTTTTGATGGGGATGTGTGATCCATCAATCGCACCTAACACACCAGAGAAAACTTTGTGTTGAAAAAAACATGTCAACTGTCTCTTGCACTTTCATTCCAGAAGGCTATTTGACTAATGCAGGAAGTAAAATCTGAACAAATAATTGAAGATGTTCGAAGTAAAACAGTATAAACGGTTGCTTCACATACACCAAACCTGTTTTTCGAAAAAATTAAAGTTTTGTTAGCAGGAAATTTATAAAAATGACCATATTATTGATATTCATGTCAACACCGAAGTGTTCAATATCTGAGGTTAAAACTATACCAATAATTGTGGTTAAAACTAACCAGATCTTATTCAGAGACTAGAAAACGTTCATGCTCTCCTCCCAAGAAATCAAGTTCAGTTCACAGTACGTCTGAAACCTTTGTAAGACCACTGTCTCCAGACAGCATGCCCGTTTCCACAGACCAGTCTAACAGGGAACGTTGTTTTGGAGCCACTTAAACAGTTATTTGTGTCATATTCACTAGATGTTTCAGATAACACAGTCAAATATATGACTTGTGTAGAAGAGGAGTCTGATGAGCAGCATTATGTTCAAAGATTATCAAAATTGTCTATGTCAGAGCTTTTAGCAAGCAAGCTTTCCTGAGATTCCAAATTGATCCAATATATTTTTTTTCGTTTTTTCTTACGGTTTTATTGCAGTATATATCTACTCAATAGATGCGCAACTGTTCTTTTGAAAACCATTTTTCGTCAATTTACTTTTCTTTGTACCTTCCATCTTCCTTTTTATGTTTTCAAAAGAGTTATCATATACTAGTTCATTTTTTTTTAAAATTTGGGCTGCATATTAAACGTTTTGTTAATGCACTTTTCTTACTTGGTATAGCTTTTCTATTGTAGACGAAAGAAGAGTAGAGAATTTTCGTGGAGAAGATGGCATCTTCTGTAAAATATACTAAAACTAATCGGTGTAATAATACATAAACTATCGAGGTTAAAGGGTAAAGAGTCTGTAGTTCAGTGGTTGTTGTTAGTTAATGTCTTTTATGGTGCTTATCTGCTTATGTTATTAAATTTCCCCATATCACATGTACATAGTCCTTGACCACATTCATACAGTTCAGTGACTACATGAAAAGAAGAAAAAAAGATAGTTTGTAATGTTTATTTCTCTTTATTATAAGTAATAGATATATAGAATGACCATATTTTCATGGATCAGTGAACAAGGGTTAAGTCCATATCTCAGATCCTTAAAGAAATATAGGGCTACTTTATTTGGTTAATAGAATTTTTTTAAGGTGTAAATGTTCAAAGTTGAGTTTTTTTTGTATTTTTCCCTACCCCTGGTAATACAATGTATTCCTAGAATTGTTTTACAATGTCAATTTGATAGGTTTTTTTTAACCCTGATCTCCTTTCCATTGTTCATTGCTAAATATAAAGTTTTTGTGTTTGTTTAGTTTTTCATAAACAATTATAAGCAGAACATGTAAGTCAACTACATTTGGTGTATGTAATGATTGAACAGTGTACATGTACAATGTTTTTTTGGTTTTGTTTACCTTACCTTGACATATTTTCTTGGATCATGTTAAGATAAGTTGAAGCTTGCAATCAAGCTTTATATTTTTAAGACAATCACGTAAAATTAATTGTGAGTTAAGTAGACGATTCATTTTATGATTGGATTCAGACTGAAAAACACTTTTTTTTTCTTTTTTTTTTTACCATGTTTACCATGGATTATGAGTTTTGAACAGCGGTATACTGCTGTTGTCTTTATTTTATGCGACCGCATAAAATAAACAAGAGGCTCTCAAGAGCCTGAATCGCTCACCTTAATTCTTTTGGTTAAATCTCTCATCAATGATTATTTTGGCTTTTCAATTTATTTAAATGTTTTTTGGATTGTCCTATTTTCTTCAAAAGCCAAAAAAAATAATCATTTTCTCCTATGTTCTATTTTAGCCATAGAAGCTATGTTTCTTGCATACAAGGAAATAAAATATAAAATTTATACTAGATACTAGAAACTTATTTAGCCTAAGTTTGGCTGAAATTGATACAGCAGTTTCAAAGGAGAAGATTTTTTAAAGTAAGTCAACATGATGAACAAATTGTGAAAAAAGTCTTTAAAGGGCAATAACTCCTTAAGGGGTCAATTGACAATTTTGGTCAAATTGACTTAATTGAAGATCTTACTTTGCTGAACATTATTGCTGTTTACAGTTTATTTCTATCTATAATTATATTCAAGATAATAAACAAAAACAGCAAAATTTCCTTAAAATTATCAATTCAGGGGCAGCAACCCAACAACATGTTGTCTGATTCATCTGAAAATTTCAGGGCAGATATATCTTGACCTGATAAACAATATTACCCAACGTCAGATTTGCTCTAAATGGTTTGGTTTTTGAGTTATAAGCCAAAAACTGCATTTGACCCCTATGTTCTATTTTTAGCAATGGCGACCATGTTTGTTGATAGATACCAACTTCGGATACAATTTACAAACTAGATACCCTAAGGAACATTCAGTTAAAGTTTGGAAGTATTTGGCCCAGTAGTTTCAGAGGAGAAGATTTTTGTAAAAGATTACTAAGATTTACGAAAAATGGTTAAAAATTGACTATAAAGGGCAATAACTCCTAAAGGGGTCAACTGACCATTCCCGTCATGTTGACTTATTTGTAAATCTTACTTTGCTGAACATTATTCCTGTTTACAGTTTATCTCTATCTATAATAATATTCAAGATAATAACCAAAAACAGCAAAATTTCCTTAAAATTACCAATTCAGGGGCAGCAACCCAACAACAGGTTGTCTGATTCATCTGAAAATTTCAGGGCGGATAGATCTTGACCTGATAAACAATATTACCCCATGTCAGATTTGCTCTAAATGCTTTGGTTTTCGAGTTATAAGCCAAAAACTGCATTGGACCCCTATGTTCTATTTTAGCAATGACGACCATGTTTGTTGATAGATCAAAACTTCGGATACAATTTATAAATTAGATACCCTAAGGAACATTCAGTTAAAGTTTGAAAGTATTTGGCCCAGTAGTTTCAGAGGAGAAGATTCTTGAAATAGTTGACGACGACGGACGACAGATGACGGACGACGACGGACGCCAAGTGATGGCATAAGCTCACTTGTCCCTTCGGGACAGGTGAGCTAAAAAAGTTTTGGTCGTATATTGGTTTCACATTGTCAGCGTCGTCCAAAGACACATGATTCCCAGATAATAACTTTAATTTAGTTTTAGTAATTAGAAATCAATAAAATTTTAGCACAAGGTTTATTATCACTAAAGGAGGGTTGGGATGGATTTTAGGGGTCATGGTCCCTTATGTTTATGATTTTTTGATTATTTTTTTTCTGTTGACTTTTGTTTGGAAAAAGGGGAGACTTTTTTTCGAGGAAGAGGGAGAGTGTCAATTCATAACAGCAAAGTGAATTGCACTATTTTTTTAAACTGTTCATATTCTTTTTTTCTCATTATTTTTCAAATTTCAAATTTTTGAAAAGTTTTATAAAGAAATTTTTAATTGCACAGTATTGCTTATTAGCTTACCTGTCCTGAAAGGACAAGTGAGCTTATGCCATCACTTGGCGTCCGTCATCGTCTGTCGTCCGTCGTCGTCTGTCGTCGTAAACTATTTCAAGAATCTTCTCCTCTGAAACTACTGGGCCAAATACTTTCAAACTTTAACTGAATGTTCCTTAGGGTATCTAATTTATAAATTGTATCCGAAGTTTTGATCTATCAACAAACATGGTCGCCATTGCTAAAAATAGAACATAGGGGTCAAATGCAGTTTTTGGCTTATAACTCAAAAACCAAAGCATTTAGAGCAAATCTGACATGGGGTAATATTGTTTATCAGGTCAAGATCTATCTGCCCTGAAATTTTCAGATGAATCAGACAACCTGTTGTTGGGTTGCTGCCCCTGAATTGGTAATTTTAAGGAAATTTTGCTGTTTTTGGTTATTATCTTGAATATTATTATAGATAGAGATAAACTGTAAACAGGAATAATGTTCAGCAAAGTAAGATTTACAAATAAGTCAACATGACGGAAATGGTCAGTTGACCCCTTTAGGAGTTATTGCCCTTTATAGTCAATTTTTGACCATTTTTCGTAAATCTTAGTAATCTTTTACAAAAATCTTCTCCTCTGAAACTACTGGGCCAAATACTTCCAAACTTTAACTGAATGTTCCTTAGGGTATCTAGTTTGTAAATTGTATCCGAAGTTATGATCTATCAACAAACATGGTCGCCATTGCTAAAAATAGAACATAGGGGTCAAATGCAGTTTTTGGCTTATAACTCAAAAACCAACGCATTTAGAGCAAATCTGACGTGGGAGATATTGTTTATCAGGTCAAGATCTATCTGCCCTGAAATTTTCAGATGAATCAGACAACCTGTTGTTGGGTTGCTGCCCCTGAATTGATAATTTTAAGGAAATTTTGCTGTTTTTGGTTATTATCTTGAATATAATTATAGATAGAAATAAACTGTAAACAGCAATAATGTTCAGCAAAGTAAGATCTTGAATTAAGTCAAATTGACCAAAATTGTCAATTGACCACTTAAGGAGTTATTGCCCTTTAAAGACTTTTTTCACAATTTGTTCATCATGTTGACTTACTTTAAAAAATCTTCTCCTTTGAAACTGCTGTATCAATTTCAGCCAAACATAGGCTGAATGAGTTTCAGAGTATCTAGTATAAATTTTATATTTTATTTCCTTGTATGTCAAGAAACATAGCTCCTATGGTTAAAATAGAACATAGGAGAAAATGATTATTTTTTTTGGCTTTTGAAGAAAATAGGACGATCCAAAAAACATTTAAATAAATTGAAAAGCCAAAATAATCATTGATGAGAGATTTAACCAAAAGAATTAAGGTGAGCGATTCAGGCTCTTGAGAGCCTCTTGTTGAATTTGTAAAACTTTTGACCACATTTAAATATTTTGGTGTCAGGAGCCTATAGTATGGCAAAAACTTTATCACAATCCAAATATGACCAAATGTTCCAGGTTTACCCACTGCTGTAGCTATATATAGTATCAGGCTGAAGCATCAGTGAAGCATTTTATTATTTTATATTTTAAACCTGTCATGATTTTTTTCTTCAGAGAAAGACCTGCAAGTATTACTTTCATTGCACCATCCCATTTTTTTCAACTAGATCACCAAATATTGATAAAAACCATTCCTTCTTCTCACTATCATTTGTAAACTGACTTGGTGGTTCATGTTTATTTATTGTTGGGGCAGAAATAGGGTTTTCCATTTCAAAAAAAGTCATAACAGCTTCTGTTATGTATGCATCTGTGAAGGATATTATGAAGTCTTTGTCAGCATCATTGTGTTCATTTACATTGACATTAACTGGTTCTTAAAAACGACGTGTCTCACATTTCATAGTGCCATTGCCCATTTCATTAACACATTGAAACCCCATGAGCCAGAAATCGTAGAGGATGAACCTATTCTTTATAACACAAGAAATAGTTCAAATGTCAAGAAAATAATACGCAACAAAATCGACTTTCAGTCATGTGTCAAAGATATTTTCCTGTTTGAGAAAACTATCTGATTGATCATAGTATAAAAGGAAGAAAAGCCAATGCAAAGTCAAGCCAGTATTAGATAGGCCTACATATGAATTTTTGATCATGATACAATTTTAGAAAAATTCCCAGATAAATGTGCAAAAATATCATTGCAAAATTACAAAATGTTCAAAAAGCTATTAGACTTAAAAAAAAAAAAACATCTGTGCCAGAAATCGTAGAGGATGAACCTAATCTTTATAACAATTGGCAATTATGCCACATCTTCGATTGTTATATCCATGGAAGTTTATCGGTTTTTAATTAAACTCAGCTAAGGGCCATAATTCAATGTTTTTTAACTAGAAAAAAAAGGATATTTATTCTGTAAATTCATTTTTACTTTCAATTATTTTTTTTATTATGCTAAAGGAATAGTAGAGAATAATCACAGACGAAACACCATCTATATTGGAAGAAGCCTGGAATGAGGGATTAAGGTCTACAAAGGAGAAGGTAAAGACACATCAAAATAAAAAAATTGAGGTAAAGTAAATTAGTTGGGTCTAGGCCAGGCATTCAGTATTAACAGTGTAAGTTGCCTCATATGACACATTTCGGATTAAAGTAGGATGTTAGAATACTCAAGTGTTGGATTAGGCAAGTTACATTGTATCAGGCTGTTCCTCTGAGGAATTATTTTCAGAAAAGAGTGATTTCATACAGCACTGGCTAGGATAGTGAAATAAGTAGTCAACAAACTTTGACCCCTGCCGTGAAAGATGCAGAAATTTAAAAAAAATGTGATATGAAAATATATCTCCCGCGCCATACGCTGAGGAGACTATTCCAGAAAATAGTCTGGAAGATCTAATCCACTTCCAACAAATGAACTAAAATAAATTTCAATGCCTTTGTGTTGATAAAAATAACATTACAAACATATCTTCTTCTGTCAACAACTACCTGTTAAAAAATAGGTTAGACCTTAATTTTTTAGTTGTATTGACTTTAATTTATAGATTAAAAGTGTCTACTTTACTTGCGTTGGTTTCCCAGGGCTTAAAAGAGCAAACCGGAGGTGGACTCCCTCGAGTAACTCTTGATGCTGTTACTCTTCTATAGATAATTTGAATATAGGACAGAAAGTTACAGGAAAAAAGTAACAGACAAAAAGTACCGGACAAAAAGTCGCAATTCATTTTTCCCGACTATTTTCTTTTAATAAAAAACGCTTATTTCTACAAAAATATTTTTATATAACTCTTGAACTAATGTATAAAAATCTGACTTTGAAAGCAAAATTTATCATAAAAATATCAAAGTAAATCAAATAATGGTTAAAAAACTAAATGTAAAAGTGGCTTGGCAATTAAAAGGCTCCATGGTGCCAAGTAATCTTGCCTTCATTTTTCAAAAATACGGACACATTTCCTAAACTTCAATATGAAGATATGTATGAAATTTGTTAACAAATAGTTGATTTTTTGTCACTTTGTTATTTTATGTCCTGTGACTGTTCGACCGTTTACCTTTCAATTTCGAGTAGAAACTATACTCTCATGCTGTAAACGACAAATTCATTTCCCCTTACCTGTTATTTAAAGTATGTAAGTGCATCGCACTACAAATTACGCACGTTAACAATAAATTCAATAAAATTGATTAGCTGTCAAAAATCAACCTCACTTAGACATTTCTGCAACTTATATATCTCTAAAGATTTCTCAGGTTGATGGTGAAAATACATGTGACTAAATTATTCAAGGTAAACTGTGACTAATAATTTTTTTTACGTCACACAGGTAATGGAAAATAAATTTGTCGTTAATAGCATGAACAATTTCTTCACGAAATAAAATCAGTGTTAGAAGTGTTTACGAGCATTCAAGGTCGTTAAATACTTCCATTTGTTGTTACCAACAGTGTTATGTCGTCCATACATTACCCAACATACTCCATTTTTACAGTCATGTGCCTTCAATAAATTAAAGCAGCAATGTTTGTCTTGTGGGCACATCAAGATTTGAGCATTTACAAACTACATCTTCCCCTAGCTCTCTCATCATCACTACAGTAACATCAGAACTACTTTTTTTTAATCTCAAGGCCCTTTAGGGATTTTGACCCATATGGTTAAATGCAGTCACTTGTTTAAAAAACCTTATGTTCGCTATCACTGCACAGAGGTTTTTTATTAACGCACAAATGTGTGTTCATCCATTTTGAGTCATATTAGTGATATTTTCTTGTGTCTAACATTATTCACTCATTGCGCTTATGTTACATAATATAAATAACCTTTTATCGTTTATCCTTACAAATTTCAAGCAGTATATATTTAAAGTTGATATGGATTTTGAATCTATTTACAAAATATATTTGATGTTCTTGATTGTGGCGAAATTTTCTCACAAGGTTTTCTACATCCTCCATTTTGCAGTTTTGTACCACAAAGTGCCCTCAATAAGTGTGCAGCAATGTTTGTCTTATTGTGGTCAGTAAAAGTTTTAAGCACTTAAAAACTGCATCTTCCACTAGTTCCCTAATCATCACTACAGTAACATTAGAACTAGTTATTTGATGAATTTGACCATAATTAATCTGAAAAAGAGCATATTATGCCCTTCTTTTAACAAATCATGATTAATATCATCAAATGGATTAAATGAGTCAGAATAGTCTAAAAGGTGTTTTTTTTTCCAGTTTCTTCCTGTGAAATTGGAGGAACGATTCAATTCCCTTCTGTCTTGGTATCTATGCATTATTTCTGTTCAGCAATAATAAATTACCCTTCCGAAGCACCTGTGATCACCCCTAGTTTTTTGGTGGGGTTCGTGTTGTTTATTCTTTAGTTTTCTATGTTGTGTCGTGTGTGCTGTTGTTTGTTTGTCTCTTTCATTTTTAGCCATGGCGTTGTCAGTTTGTTTTAGATTTATGAGTTTGACTGTCCCTTTGGTATCTTTCGTCCCTCTTTTACATGAAATTAAACCTAATTTAGGCAAACCTTTTAATAATTTTATGTGCAGAAAAGATCAGTGTGTTATTTCTAGATGTCGTATTGGTCATACTAGAATAACACACGAGTATCTTGTTCGCCGCGATATAGCCTTTTTGTGCTAATGCGGAGTAAAGCAACCAACAATCAATCAATCAATCACGAGTATCTTGTAAAAAATGAAGATGAACCACAATGTGTACCTTGCAACTGCAAGTATACTATTAAACATGTTTTAATTAATTGTATTGACTTTGTTGATATTCGTAAGAAGCATTTCAATGTCAAATATAGATCAAATGTTTAAAAAACAATTGTTAACGGTATTTCCCCTCTGAAACATGATTGATTTTTATTAATTGCTTATTAATTGATTGATAGATTGGTTGGTTGGTTGGTTGATTAATCAGTTGGTTGATTAATCAGTTGATTGATTGATTGATAGATAGCGTTAAAGCATCACGGAACACGTTGGAAAGGATTTGATAGCGTAATTCCCGTGTTTAAACACTTAATACCAGTTCCCTGTAACCATCAAAATTGTGTGGCCACGCATATTCTTCAATTTTCTTTATATTGCACTTATATGATAATATTTATGTCTAAAAAAAAAACATAACTAATTAATCGAAAAAAATACGGTTGCCATGGTAATTTGACCAAAATAATTTCCTTCCATTTTTGCAATGCAAAAAGGCGGAAAATGGCATTTTTGTGTGTGCTATTTTTTATATGTTGTGTTTCTTTGAATATTTTCATCTTATGTTCTTTCAATAGACTTTGCCTGATTATTCAATAAATTCAAAATGAAAGATTGTTACATCTTCATATATTTTGATTACAACTACACCAAAAAGACTAAATTTCCAGATTTGCCAAACAAGAAAACTATTAAGAAAGGTGATTTTTCAATTTCTGCAAATTCTATTGTTGGTGGAATGCTAAACTCTGTTTCACCAATCTCTGCAAATTCTATTGTTGGAATGCTACACTCAAGTTCACCACTCTCTGCAAATTCTATTGTTTGAATGCTATACTCCAGTTCATCACTCTCTGCAAATTCTCTTCTTAATGGAATAATACAATCCCCTTCATAACTCTCTGTAACAATAATTGACTTATGGTTTCAGAACTATATAATCAATATATGACTAGAAGCAGTGTGATTAAAAAAAAAGCTTAAATGGGTACATAGCACATACTAAATATATCATTAACAAAGCATAAATGTTCCACTTTGGCTTAAAATGAATCTGTACACAAGGGAAAAATACAACAGCCATCTAATTTAAAAGGTAATTAGATAGACAAAAAAGTGAAGCCCAAACTATTTCATTTTCACTAAATCTATTGCAATATTATATGTAGTTGAAAAGATTATGTCATCCAACTCATTTAAAAATTATAACACTCTTACCTATGTTTACACTACCATATGCTATGTCATGTATGTGTTTGTCATTCTCATCATATGAACTCCTCAGCTCCTACACAGGTTCTTCTGTTTTTGGTACCTATCAAGATAAAAGAGAAAGTTTTTCAAAAACAAAAAAATGATTACCTCCCTTTATTTTACACGGATGAAAAAAAGACAAAAAAGTCAAACAAATACATCAAGTTCACCTCTTTAATGGATAAAACTATTAATTCTGTTTATTTTATGACTTAAATAAAGATATAACTTTAAAATCAATCTTGAATGTTTTATTATTTTGTTGTTTACTTTATCAAAATATACCGTACTTGAAAAAATAAATTGTACTAATCAAGTAATGTCGGACAACTTATCTGGCTGATGTTAAAAAAAAAAACCAACAGTGCAAGGGCTGTATTATCAAGAGAAAAAAAAAGTGCAAGGGCTGTACATAGCCAGTAAAGGGCGTTAAAAACTTCCAATTGTTGCAAAATGCATTACTCAATCTGTTATAAATTACAATTAAAGCACAGTGAGAAAACTAATTACAGTATCATAATACAAACACCAACCAAAACCATATACAATCAATATAAAATAGTGTAGACGAGTCTAAGATATATATCCAACGTGTGTTATAAGTTAATTTTAGTTATGCCATACAAAGTTGTGTAGTCGTGTTGTGTTAGACTGGTCAGTCCGGTCACGGTCTGTCATATATATATATGTAATACATAAAAAATACCTTCATATTTTGTCAGCTTTACTCAACACTGTAATGCTATTTGCAGTGGCTGTTTGTATTAACCACGAAAGTTTGGATTAAACAGACCTTTACAGAAATTCGTTATTTCGTCAATTTTTCTAGATTGGGGACTTATGAACAATTAGTAGATTTATAGAACCTTTTTGTAAGATTTTATCCAAACTTGAATTTAAATGTGTACAATATGAGGGCACATTGGTACGGAAGCCGGTTAGTGTCAGGGTGGAGTTTTGTTTTTAAGTCGTGATAAAGTCTTTATCACGACTTAGCTAAGTTGTTTTAACGACTTAACATATCTCTCTCGTTAAAACAACTTAGCTTCCATGTTTAAACAATTAAGCTAACTCGTTTAAGAGACTTGCCTAACTTGTTGAAACAACTTAGCTTACTCGTTTAAACTACTTACCTTACTTGTTATCAACGAGTTAGATTAGCTAAGTTTTTATAACAAGTCAGCTGCTAAGTCGTGAACTTAGTCATTTTAACAAGTTAGCTAATTCATTTAAACGACTTAGCTTACTTGTTATAACGAGTTAGCTTGGTTGTTACAACGAGTAAAACTAGATAAGTCATTATAACAAGTTAGTTTAGTTTTTTAAACAAGTTAGCCAAGTGGTTTAAACGAGTAAGCTAAGTCATATAAAACAGGTTAGCTAAGTTATTATAACGAGATAGGTATTCTAAGTCGTGCTAATGACTTAGCTAAGTTTTTAAAACGAGTTAGACTAGCTAAATCGTTACAACGAGCTAGACTAGATAAGTCGTTATAAAAAGTTAGCTAATTTGTAAAAACGAGTTACATAAGCTAAGTCGTTATAACAAGTTAACTAAGTCTTTATAACGACTTAAAATAAAAACTCCACCCTGACACTTACCGGCTTCCGTACATGGGGTATGTGAGCTTGCTCACTAAAGTTCTTTGATTAAAATAGAAATTATTTTTTTCCTAATTGGCCCTGAATGTCTTCCTTTTGACATGTTAGCATATATGCATTTTCTGACAATTTTTTTTCTTCATCATTTTAAAATGGTTAAGCATTACAACTGCATTGTTTGCAGTAAAAGAACAAAGCCAAAGGAAAGAAAAAGTATTAATCCAGCAGTTAAGCGGCTTTTACAAAACAAATGGTTTATTACAAATATTTCACAGAATGATATAACATGCAGCTCAGAAATAAGTTGAACTAAATTGTTCTAATCGTTAAACATTCATATTACATTTTGAGAATCACTTAAGGTAGATAGGGTGTCTTCCTCCATCTTTGATTTAAAATACAAGAAAACAAGGTCTAAATCTTTAATAGAATGTGTAAATTTTGAGGGTATTAGGAAATTCATGTGTAAGAACTTTCATTGCAATATAGAAAATGACATGTTTTATCATATTTATGGTTGTATTTTACAAAGAAACAGAAAACTTTGTTTTAATTAAATTTTTTCAACTTTGCCACATAAGAGGAAGCAACTCAAATGCAAGGGCAGATAATTCAAATAAAGGTACTTTATCAATAAGACAGCAATGCATACCAAATATCTTATAGTTTCTGTTAATAAATCCCAATTTATCATCAAATATTAATAAATAATCACATTTTGCAAGCATACAGATGCTGATCAATTTACATATATTGACACTCGTCTGGATGACATATTGACCCTAAATGAACCAAGTTTACTTAAAAGAGAGGAGTTTTATGATATCGTACAGGTTTTTTCTGGAGATAATCCAGCTCGCCAGTTTAAAGCTGGACAGCAAAGAGGTGGGGATTACAGCCATCTCTGTGGAGTTCATTCAAAAAATCATATCAATTTCGAAGCTTGCCTAAAAATTAATTTACTAGATCTAGAAGAAAGGCGGAGGTTGGTATCGGGAGGAGAGGTGTGTTGAAATTTGGTAACATAAAAAATGCAGAGCTTATTGAAGAACTAGAATGCAGGAATGTAAACACGGACAATATGGACAGAAATACATTGAAAGATGAGTTAACAGAACTGATGCATGGTGTAACAAGACCTCCGGCATTACTTATGAAAGATCCTAGAATCTCAACCAAAAACCTGAATTTGAATAGTTATACTGGATTTGTATCAATGACCATGTTCACTACATTTTTTTAATTTCATTAAACCTGCTGCTAATTCCATGACAAGCTATTATTATAAATCTGTAGATAATGTTAATCTAACTATTGGAAGACAAAGAAATATGTTACTTATTGATGAACTTTTTATGTTTTTATGTAGACTAAAGTGTGGGCTCCTTACTCAGGATTTGGCGGTACGATTTAATTGTCATATATCTACAGTTAGTCGTAAGATAATTACTTGGTCTAATGTTTTATATTTTGTATTAGGTAGCTTTAATATATGGCCGAATAAGTATAACATTGAAGCTAAAATGCCAGCTGTTTTTAGAATGTTGTATCCAAGCACTAGAGTGGTCATTGATTGTACTGAGATAAAAGCAGAGAGACCCGCATCCCTTGCACTTGGTTCAAAATGTTACTCTTCATATAAGAGTTCCTATACATGCAAAGGACTTGTTGATATTGCATCCAATGGTGCTTTAACTTTGGTTTCTAGTTTATACACTGGTTTAATGTCAGATGTAAAAACCACTAAACTGTGTTTAATTTAGAGAGTGGGATAGTATTATGGCAGACGAAGGTTTGCATTAACCAAAATGAATTAAAAATCTTAATTCGTAAGAGCCATGCTATATGTATAACATTTTGGTTGCAGCAATTAAACTTGTATATCTTCAATGTATATAGTATAATACTGTGCCAAAAAATGAATTAATTGCTTTATATAAAAGAAAAAGTTATACACATACATGTACATATAATTATTGCAGAAACACCAGAGACAATTGCAGAAACACCAAAGAGAGCTGAGGAGAGAAAACAAAATCCATGACTAAAGAATAAAATAGATGATGAAGAGCATTTTTTATTTACATGTACAAAAAATAAAGATTTGAGATTTGAATTTTTTTGCAAAAAGTTAAAAATATCTATTCCGATATAGATAATATGGAAAATTTGGATAAATTGGTTTTATGTCTTTCTTGTCCGTCAATTATGCAGTATGCTGCTTCATTTGTTAAAAAGTCATGGTCACTGAGGAGGGTGGACTCAACAACTGCATGATAGATACATATATGTATATAATGTTTGGTTCTTTTGTTGGTTTTTTCTGTATGATGTATTGTAAAATTACTATGTTGATTTATGTATGCCTTCAACCCATATAGGTACAAATGTGCATTATATTCAATAAACTATTAAATATAAACTATATGTATAACAAGTGTAAAACTTTATTATCACACGATTAAATATAAACTATATGTATAATAAGTGTAAAACTTTATTATCACACGATTAAATATAAACTATATGTATAATAAGTGTAAAACTTTATTATCACACGATTAAATATAAACAAGTGTCCCATGACAGTAACTTGATTTAATTGGTGGTCTGTTGGGAATTGTAATTAAATAGTTTTCTGATGAATCATCCAAACTGCAAATGAAGTCTTGCAACACCTGAAAGTCTACAAATAAATTTCTAACCTATAAAAATTTCAAAATAAATTGTGTGGGCATGCTAGATATGACCGATTTGGAAACTGAAAAGTCCTAAATGATTTATTGGGATCTAGGCCAAGTTTTGCCTAAGAACTATTTCAAATTTGCACTTTTTGTTTGGAAATACATAATCTAGAATTAAGAAATATAAATGAAAAATATATGATATTTAATCTGATGATGTCACAACTATGTAATAATATGTACCGTTTTCATGAAAACGATGAAAAATACAGAATTTGTGCATGTTTCAAACATTAATCTTTTGCATCTTTCTGGTAGCAACACTATTATCGACAACTCTATTGATTCCAGGTCTATGGACAATGTCCTCATGAACAATACTGGTAATGACACATACATGGACAACACTGGTGACAACACACAGATGGTCAGTACTGGTAAAACACACAGGACAACCCTGGTGACAAGACACAGATGGACAACATTGGTGGCAACACACAGGACAACAGTGATTACAAAACACAGGATACCCCTGGTGACAATACACAGATGGACAATACTGGTGACAACACACAGATGGAAAACAATGGTGACAACTCACAGGACACTCTTGGTGACAATACACAAATGGAAAACACTGGTGACAAAACACAGGACACTCTTGGTGATAATACATAGATGGAAACACTGGTGACAACACACAGAACACTCTTGGTGACAATACACTGGTGGAAAACACTGGTGACAATACACAGATGGAAAACACTGGTGACAATACAAAGATGGAAAACACTGGTGACAACACACAGATGGAAAACACTGGTGACAATACACAGATGGAAAACACTGGTGACAATACACAGATGGAAAACACTGGTGACAACACTTAGATGGAAAACACTGGTGACAATACACAGATGGAAAACACTGGTGACAACACACAGATGGAAAACACTGGTGACAATACACAAATGGAAAACACTGGTGACAATACACAGATGGAAAACACTGGTGACAATACACAGGACAACCCTGGTGACAATACACAGGACACCCTTGGTGACAACACACAGATGGACAACAGTGGTTACAAAACACAGGACACCCCTGGTGACAACACACAGATGGACAACACTAGTGACAACCTTGATGACAACACACAGGACACCCCTGATGACATCACACAGAACAACAACGCTGTTCAAAACACACAGATGGACAACACACAGGACATCCCTGATGACAACACACAGATGGACAACACTGGTGACAATCTTGATGACAAACTACAACCAAGGTATATATGCTTTTTTGCCTATCTAATAAAAGCCGTTTGGTTTTTAAAAAGTATTTTTTATTTAAATGCTTTAATCACTGCATGAAATGATGCATTTAATATAAAATTAAATGCATATGTTATGCATATTAAATTTCAAATTACAAAAAATATTATGCATTTACTTTGCTGGAAAATTTCTAATTTAATATAGATTTAAACAAAATTTAATATTGCAAATAAATTCCCAAATTTCAACCTAGTTTAACGGTATTTTTAAATCTAAATAAATTTCAAATTTAAAGAATTTAAGTATAGACTAAATTTGAATAAATTTCTAATTTAAAGAAATGTTTATGTAAATTAAATTTGAATAAATTTGAGATTTAAAGAATTTTTAATATAAATTAAATTTGAATAAATTTCAAATTTAAAGAAGTTTTGATATAATTTAAATTTGAATAAATTTGAGATTTAAAGATCTTTTAATATAAATTAAATTTCAATAAATTTCAAATTTAAAGAATTTTAAATATAAATTAAATTTAATTAATTATGTAATTTAATTACATGTAAATTCAAATAAATTTCTTGTTTATGACTTATTTAAATTAGAACTTCCATCAAATTTAATGCAATTTAAAGTCAATATAATCCTGTATAACTACTTACAAAACAATAGTGCAAATGAATAATAAAGAAAAGGCAGAATTTTTCCCTCTGCTTTTTGGAAAAGGGATGGAAAGGGGATTTGTTTTTACTTTAACCCAAATATCTGGTTTGAAAATATCTAATTAAATAAAAAAACAAAAATTAGGAAAAACAGGAATTTTTAATGGTGATAACTTTGTAGTTACTGTACATATAAAATTGATCCTCCAACTTTTCTGATCCATGTTTACAAAGTATTAGACTTGAAAGGCATGGATTGCTGCTCTGTGTATTTACAGTAGAATAATATTTGTGGTTTCAAATGGCAATGTGCAAATGTATAATTTGTCAGAAAACATTGAAGACTGTATTTTTCAGATGAAACTTAAACAATAATCCAACGAATACATGTCACTCATTTGCAAAGCTCAATACCATTTTGTAAATATGCCTTTACCTATATGTAAAGAATGGCAATGCATCTGAATTTATATAAGAACTTGAAGAGTTAGAATCTAAGACATACAAAAAACACAAACACCAGATATAAACTATAGGACAAGGCTATCTATGTGTGATTTGGATTTTGACAATGGCAGCAATATACAATACAGGAGATAACAAAAATTTTTGGACAAAGCATAACCATACACAACAATTTCTAGCATTTTCTTATTGTCATCCTGTCTAGGGCATAGTTATTTTTATCACTTCTAATCGGGTCAGAATAATAAAAAAAACAATTTTGAGTTATCTCCCTTTGCATATACTTCAATAAAAGAAACAAAGTATCTAACAAATTAATTTTATTCAGATACTGTCAGACAAATTAGAGTTGTTTTGGTGATAAATTAAAATAAAATGTCAAAAAGTTTGTTATACAATTTTAAAAACATTTAAAACAAATAAAAAAACACTTTTGTTTAAAAAAAGTCAAGTTCTACATCAAAGAACCTCATCAAATTCAAACTAATTAATAAAATAATGGTTATTGACAAATTAACATGCTTACTTGTATAGATTATTTAAGAATCATAACAATTGGGTTATAACAAATAGCACCTCTAAATTTCAAGTTTGGCATCATAAAAATATTAATGAATAATCTCCCCTGCTAGCATTATTTGTCAATTTTAAAAACTTCAAAAAGCAAAAAACAAAAAACATAACATTATTTACATGATTAACATAATTCGTAAATTCACAAGAGTGCACACACTGAAATGTCTCCCCTTCTTTACTTATCATTGATATTATGTTGATAGTCCTAAGTATAAAGCTTTATTAAAAACTGTCACATAAACTTAACATTAACCAAGATAACTAAACAAAGAGCAATGAACCATGAAAATGAGGTCAAGGTCAGATGAACCATGCCAGGCAGACATGTACAGCTAACAATGCTTCCATACAACAAATATAGTTGACCTATTACTTATAGTTTTAAAAAAATAGACCAAAACACAATAACTTAACACTGAGCAATGAACCGTGAAAATGAGGTCGAGGTCAAATAAAACCTGCGCGACTGACATATAGATCATAAAATATTTCCATACACCAAATATAGTTGACCTATGGCATATAGTATTAGATAAAAAGACCAAAACTTAAAAATTTAACTTTGACCACTCAACCATGAAAATGAGGTGAAGGTCAGATGACATCTGCTCGCTAAACATGTACACCTTACAATCATTCCATACAACAAATATAGTAGATCTATTGCATATAGTATGAGAAAAATAGACCAAAACACAAAAACTTAACTATAACCACTGAACCATGAAAATGAGGTCAAGGTCAGATGACACCTGCCAGTTGGACATGTACACCTTACAGTCCTTCCATACACCAAATATACTAGCCCTATTGCTTATAGTATCTGAGATATGGACTTGACCACCAAAACTTAACCTTGTTCACTGATCCATGAAATGAGGTCAGGTCAAGTGAAAACCGTCTGACGGGCATGAGGACCTTGCAAGGTACGCACATACCAAATATAATTATTCTATTACTTATAATAAGAGAGAATTCAACATTACAAAAACTCTGATCTTTTTTTTCAAGTGGTCACTGAACCATGAAAATGAGGTCAAGGACATTTGACATGTGACTGACGGAAACTTCGTAACATGAGGCATCTATATACAAAGTATGAAGCATCCAGGTCTTCCACCTTCTAAAATATTAAGCTTTTAAAAAGTTAGCTAACGCCGCCGCCCGATCACTATCCCTATGTCGAGCTTTCTGCAACAAAAGTTGCAGGCTCGACAAAAAAAACATCCTGCTGCTCGAACATTGATTAAAATTTCGTTCTAAATGCTGTATGCAAGAATAAAAATAATAAGGTGTAATGAAATACTTCAAATATGTACAATTGAATAAAATAGCACACAAATAAACTTTTATCAACAAAATTATGTAATGTCAAGCAAAAAATTATCAATATTGAATATGTACTTGGACAATTGAAGAAAATAATAAGTTTATATGCTTATAAATATATTTGGTGTATTGACTGTCTCCTGATTAGTTAAAATTTTTTAGTTTTATTTTCAATTTTTTTTGTTTACAAATTTTATGAAGTCAACATGTGCATGATGTGTGTACTTTGTTATTATTTATATAAATAAAATAAAAAAATTCTTTGAGCCTTATTTTTGATAGAAATTTATTTATAATGAATGGCAATAACTTATTTTGATTTTATTGAACCATAAAATTAATTTTCAACTATTTACATTTTACATAATCCTCTTCGCATGAAAATACGGATTTTTTGTGTTATTCAAATTTGCTGTTACAAAATATTAGAAATTATTATAAATTAAGGAATGTATCTCCCTCATGCAAAGCTCTGATTCCTTTCACGAATTTGGCTATACTTTTTGGACCTTTTGGATTATAGCTCTTCATCTTTTATATATGCTTTGGATTTCAAATATTTTGGCCACGAGCATCACTGAAGAGACATGTATTGTCGAAATGCGCATCTGGTGCAACAAAATTGGTACCGTTGATTTTATTACTACCACTGGGTCGATGCCTCTGCTGGTGGACTATTAGTCCCCGAGGGTATCACCAGCCCAGTAGCCAGTACTTCGGTGCTGGCATGAAAATACGGATTTTTTGTGTTATTCAAATTTGCTGTTACAAAATATTAGAAATTATTATAAATTAAGGAATGTATCTCCCTCATGCAAAGCTCTGATTCCTTTCACGAATTTGGCTATACTTTTTGGACCTTTTGGATTATAGCTCTTCATCTTTTATATATGCTTTGGATTTCAAATATTTTGGCCACGAGCATCACTGAAGAGACATGTATTGTCGAAATGCGCATCTGGTGCAACAAAATTGGTACCGTTGATTTTATTACTACCACTGGGTCGATGCCTCTGCTGGTGGACTATTAGTCCCCGAGGGTATCACCAGCCCAGTAGCCAGTACTTCGGTGCTGGCATGAAAATACGGATTTTTTGTGTTATTCAAATTTGCTGTTACAAAATATTAGAAATTATTATAAATTAAGGAATGTATCTCCCTCATGCAAAGCTCTGATTCCTTTCACGAATTTGGCTATACTTTTTGGACCTTTTGGATTATAGCTCTTCATCTTTTATATATGCTTTGGATTTCAAATATTTTGGCCACGAGCATCACTGAAGAGACATGTATTGTCGAAATGCGCATCTGGTGCAACAAAATTGGTACCGTTGATTTTATCTAATGTGAAGATTCAAAAAGTTATCTCCCTTTGACCAAGCGATTATAAATAATGTGAAATCTTACAGGAAAAATCTTGACAGCAAATACAAGACACTGAAATGAGCAACACTCAAATTATTATTCAGCATTTAATTAATTAGAAAAGGCAACAGAAAGTTTAAGTAAAAAGAAATATGTAGCTTAACCAAACACATTAACATAATCTGATGTCACCGATATGCTGCACTTGTAAATAATTTTAATAAAAAATGCAAATGTTGAAATAAAAGAGGAGTTATTCATTTTTTTACTTTAAAAAATAATCAAATTCAATAAACCAAACCACTTCATTTAAAGGGTTCCCCCCTTAAACTGAAAACTGTCAACTATAATTCAAAAGTAAACATGAAGGTATTTTTGTTCTTGCAAATTCCAAAAGTGTACCTTTGAATTGGTCCTTATTAAAATTTAAAGAAATTTTTATTGATATCTCTCAATTTTGTGTCATATGCCCTTAAGTAAAAATCCATGCAAGTTCTGTACATTTCTTGTGACAAGGCCTCTCTGATTTACTTGGACCTCAGCTCTTTGCCCTGTGCATTCAGCTGTCTCTGGTATTTACAGTCTAGTAAATGACTTTAGTTTATCCATGTAAGATTTAAAATCTTGTGACAGTCAAATCCCAGTTGTGATCAGGCGAGTTTATCTACAGAATCACTGTCCCAACTTGACATTAAATCAATTTGCATGGCCTTTCTAAATTTGTCCTTTTCTGACACTGGCAGTTTCTTGGCTTAAAGGGCCTTAGCTCTATTTTGTAGCTTCTGTAATAAAGTAATAAAAAAAATGTTTAATTTTATTAAATTGACAAGTGATATATATGTGACAAAAGCAATAATTTTCTGCATGCAATTATTCTATCTTAATGCAGTTGTAATCAAAATCATATATTTAAAAGATATTCTAATGAGTGACCCAAAAATATCTCGTGGAATAACTCTATAAAAAGAATAGCTAGAAGTTGTGATAAATTTTCTATTTTCAATGGACCATGAAATTGGGGTCAAACCATTAATTTATCCTTAGAAAGATCATAACATAAGGCACATGTATATTTATTTTTAAGTTGATTGGTCGTTAACATCATTAACAACTATCCTGACCAAAAACTTTTACCAAAACTTGAACCTAAAGCAGAACAGATGAAAGAATAAACAAACAAAAGCATGGATCATTAAACATAAACCCCTTCTACTATTGTAGGCTGGCATAACAATTTATTACAACTATTACACATTGTGATTTATTTATCAACATCAAAAAAATTATTGATTTGTATCAGTTTAGTTTTTCAATTATATTTTAAAACTAACTCCTTCTATCATTGTTTGGTCTTATTCACGGTGTAGAATATATACAACTTTTATAATTTAATGTGTGATCCCCTCAGGGGTTCAGGCTTATATTTTGGCAAGTGTTTGATGTGTCTATGGGCACTATGGAGGTCTAAAATTAGGTAGCACCCCATTTTTTCCCTAGGGAGATTGATATTGGAATAGCTCATTATTGAGTTTGTTGTCTTTATCAATTTCAATATAAATCACAATATCAGGTACAGCAATTTTTTTTTCTTTTGACATATAAGAAGTATTTGTAAATAGTATTAAAATACAATCAGCTGTATACAATATAACCAAAACAAAAATCTGAGACTGGATTACTGCCCTTTTATCTATTAATTATTTGATCTATAAAATAATATTTAATCAATAGAAATGTGAAAATTTCAAACAAGATTTAAGTCAGTTATTGTTTGATTTGGCTAATTCTACTAAATACACAATTATTTTGATTTTTGTTGTTGTTGTTTTTTTTCCTGCAATTATTTTGTAACACTCTAATAAAAATGAGTATGAATTCAATCCTCCATGACTCTATTCATGCTATTTGTTAGATATCTCTACTCTCATTGGCAACAACACTTTATCTCCTTATAAATTAATTTTTGCAGGCCTCAACTAACAGTATTTTCCATAAAATATATAAAACAATAAAAAGCTAGTACAATCATGACAATGAGTACTATTAATTTATCCCAAGACTTGGTCTGGTCATTTCAAATTAATGTAATCACCAAATAGCTTACTTCAAAATAGAACCAGCTGCTGTTTTACATGTCCAGACTAGATTGTTTATGCCTATAAGCATCACAAACAGCTGCTTACTGCAAAATAAAACATAAAAAGTTCCTAAAATAAATGTGTATTGCCAGGAGATAATTAGTTGAATTTAAACATTCATATTATATTTGTTAAACTTGGTCTAAGGAAAGGGTGTACAGGATTTCCAATACTCAATATATATATATATGTCTAGCGGGACGGCTGCAGTGCAGGCGATTTGGTGTCACGATATCACAGTAGCATGGGTTCGAATACCAGCGAGGGAAGAACCAAAAATTTGTGAAAGCAAATTTACATGTACAGATCTAACATTGTTAGGTTGATGTTTAGACGAGTTGTATATATATATATATATACATGTATATAGCCCAGGTGGTCGTGTGGTCTAGCGGGACGGCTGCAGTGCAGGCGATTTGGTGTCACGATATCACAGTAGCATGGGTTCGAATCCCGGCGAGGGAAGAACCAAAAATTTGCGAAAGCAAATTTACAGATCTAACATTGTTTGGTTGATGTTTAGACGAGTTGTATATATATATATATATTACAATGTTTGGCTATTTGAAACATTATGATCACATGCATATATGTATATATTCTGACAGACATTTCAACATACATGTAATATACATAAGGTATATTTATAGATTTTAACAAGGCTAAGTAAGTATATAAGCTGATAATACTAAAAAGGCATACATGTAACTCTATCTTTTATCAAAGACAATGGCACGTCTCTATTTGAATTACATGACTTACAATGTACATTAATATCTTTTGAAAGATTTTTAAAATCATAAATTCAGAAAATGTAGACAAAATATATATATACAATATATACCTTTATATGTGAAGGAACATGGATGGCTGTTGTATTCCCTTATCTTTGAGCATCTGTTTCTGCTTGAAATCGATTCTCTGTAACAATTGGTGCAATTCTTCAATTTTTTCACTGTCATCAAGATTTCTGTTTGGGAATCCATCATCTTCTTTATTAGCTAAGTAAAATAAAACCTTTTTGAGAAAATGTAAATATTCAACATGATGTTCATACAAAATGATATTAAGTTTAAATTCTTTTATATAAATGCCTTTTAAACTTGAGTCGCTGAACTGTAGTAACATGTATATGTTACAGTAAATAGGTGAAATTAGGAATTACATGTAATTACTAAACACTTGAAGTTGGTCAAAAATTATCTGTATTATAATGCTCAACTTAAACTATTTTGGATTAAAACTAAAGTTACTCTGATTTAACCAAATATTTGAAAGTCCATATTTATTTAAGATATTTTTTATACATATCAACCATTCAAAATTTTAAGAGTACTAACTGATCTTCTAGTTAGTATTACACAGCTAAAACAATGTTGTATTATGGTCAGGTGATCAAAAGTTATGGTTGTTTTAGCAGTCAGTAAATAGGTGTAAATATTCATTTTAAATTTAGTAATTACTGGTAATAACTGGGCCGTTTAAGGAATTACTTGTATTAACTAAGTGCATCAGGAATTACCTGTAATTCCTAAATTTTAGTAATTACATGTAATTCCTAATTTCACCTATTTACTGTAACATATATATAAACAGTATGTAAAGGTTTGCCATATTTCTAGCACATATCAGAACTTTAAAACGTTAGACAATTATGATTAATTTCGAAGTGAACACAAGAAAACTTTACTATTATGGAGAAAAAAAATGAGGATCATATCGTTAGTTCTTTTGAATAATGTAGTACATGTCTGGATACTGACTGTTAATTGATATTAATACGTATTTTTTTTTTATATTTTGTCTTAGCTCCGATTGTGACTGAGGCTTATAGTGCTATAAATATAATTATATCATATTAGTATTGTAATGTCTTAATGTTGACACAATCATTAGACCGCCGCTTCGAAAAAGTGGGGGTATACTGTTTTATCTCTGTCTGTCTGTCCGTCCAACCGTCCATCCGTCAGTTCGCCGCCCGTCCCATAACTATTTTCGTTGCATCTTTTTCATGAACTACATTACAAGGATTTCTGAAAGTTGTAAATATTCATTTTAAATTTAGTAATTACTGGTAATAACTGGGCCGTTTAAGGAATTACTTGTATTAACTAAGTGCATCAGGAATTACCTGTAATTCCTAAATTTTAGTAATTACATGTAATTCCTAATTTCACCTATTTACTGTAACATATATATAAACAGTATGTAAAGGTTTGAAATGTTTCCAAAAAAATTCCAATAATCATAATATAAATGAAGGAAGTATGGTAACCTACATGTATGTATCATTTGTTTGGCTATAGTAATTGGATCAACATCAGTTGGTCTTTAGCGGATAGCATTTATTTTGGAAACATACCACATTGTTTACTTTAATCTAATTAATCTTCATATACAACATGTACAATGTACATATACATGTATCTTAGTTTTCTCGTTTGAATTGTTTTACATCATGTACATTGTCATATCGGGGCCTTTGTGGTATGGGCTATGCTCATTGTTGAAGGCTGTACAGTGACCTATAGTTGTTAATGTCTGTGTCATTTTGGTCTCTTGTGGACAGCTGTCTCATTGGCAATCATACCACATCTTCTTTTAATATATCATTAAGCATTTGAATCACAGGCACTTGTTTCTATCCATTGGAAGACCCACTATCAACGTATATTTTCGAGAAGGTACCCAAGTAATTTTTTCACCTCTCCGCTTAAAACCATTATTTCTGGTATATATATACGTTAATAGTGGGTCTTCAAATGGATAGAAACAAGTGCCTGTGATTTGAATTTATACCAATATCAAGGGTACAACTGATATGTCACCTGGGTAAGTAAGGTACATGTACCTATAGAACAAGTCAATTATCCAATAATCTTAAAAACTATAGCACAGTTTGTAATTATTCCGTGACAATAAACAATAATTTGGTTTGCACGACACTTTGACCATGTCCCCTCCTTTTTAAATAAGGTTTTGGGAATAAATTATTTGGGCATGCATCTATCAGATTAATCATACATAAAAAGTAAATTGATTGTGTAAGGTTATGTAATATATAATGATCTTATTAAAGTAATGCGGTTACCAAATCGAAAATCATGTTGAATTTGAAGTGTGTTCTTCTTTTGGGATTTGAAAATCCCGCAACATGACGACTTAAACATTGCTATAATAGAAAACACTCGAGACTACCGAAAGGTGCACGGTCGCACTAAATACCAATAATATGTTATTAAGCCAAATAAAATAATGTATCCTTGATATGATGCGTATATAATATAATTGTTTAAAAGATGTGAATAACAGAATAAATGACAGACACATGATCTCCAGAAATTAACTATTAAAGATAATAAAGTATTTTCCTGGTCTACTTTTTGGTCTTAACTTACACTGTTATTATAACAATACAAAAAAAAAACGCGGGACATGACCAGATAATAAATATAATTTTTCATACGTACAAATCAAGTTGATCGAGTTACCTGGACTCATAATATTCACATATTAGTATAAACTTTAATATATATTTCTCAAATTATTGCTTTAATAGTAAGCATAGGTACTTGGATACAGGACATTTTTTTTACCCTACCCTTTTTTTCCAAAATCTGTTATATTTTCGTTTTCTCACTTTCGTATTATTTATTTTTTTCGCGTCTGTCTGTACGTGTCATTAGAACATAAATACACTACAAATTACTTGGTTTTGCTATTTACTATCAATTCCAAGTTTACTATCCACAGCAGTCACGGATATATTACTAAAGAGAGTGAATTTTAAAATAGAAAACGAAAAAATAACGGATATTGGAAAAAAGGGGGAGGGTAAAAAAAATGGTGACATCCCATTAGTCTGACAACCATT
Source organism: Mytilus galloprovincialis (assembly GCF_965363235.1). Classification (NCBI taxonomy): domain Eukaryota; kingdom Metazoa; phylum Mollusca; class Bivalvia; order Mytilida; family Mytilidae; genus Mytilus; species Mytilus galloprovincialis. Next base: position 28,116,467 of record NC_134848.1, on the reverse strand, counting down.
ATTCGGACAGCCCAATACTCCGACAACATGTACTATTGACAGCCCATTATTACGACAACCCATTACTCCGACAGCCCATTATTCCGACAATATGCGTTTTTCTTAGTGTATGGATAAATTTTCTCTAAAAAAAAACCCAACTCCGCTCTCTGATATTTGTGGTTGTCCGTTTTGATTCCAATTATTTTTTGCATGCGGACATTAATTTTGTCTCAGTATATTGGAGTTGATACACATGATTATAGCAACTGCTCAGTCCTTAACCTCGCCCCTCTTTCGTTTTGCGTGTCTAGTTACTTTATTTATCTTTATATTTCGTTGTTTGTGTGTCTACTATCAGTCTGTGCTGTTCTAGCTCGCTATTTCTTGCATGTGTGTCTTGATCTACCTTCTTTTCACTAGATCTTCGAATCCCCCTTTTCGCGTATCAGGGGACTGAGGTTCCCCCACTATGAACTACATAAATAAATAATACATCGAAGTTGGAAAACACTACCCGCCCTCTTTGGTCGCAACACTTTCTCTCCTTGTATCACTCATCTGAGTTTTATTTAAATTTATTTTGTTGCAGAAATAATGGGATAAAGTAGAGTCAGTCAAAATAAGAAAAACAAAGAGACAAATACGTACCCAGAACCTAAAAAATAAGAAGACAAATAGGACGAAATATGTGCTAAGAAAAGATGAGCAATTCCAATCATGATCAATCATGAATACGGTATCATGTTCGGGAATGAGAATCCACGAAATACGGAGACAGTACATGTAGCACTTCTAATAGCGATCGTTCAGACATAATCCGAGAGATGACACTCAATATTTTGTTGGGAGACTGATTTTGTATCCTAAGATTATTTTAAATTTTAGAAAGATATGCCTCTTTTTTAATGATTGGTGGAGATGCAGGACTGCATGATGATTTACAACAAAACTTATTACGAAAAACAAATATGACGGACATGAATATTTCGGCAATTTCTATCTAAATATGCATAAGGAAAAGTGATATCGGGTCAGTGACTGTATATGTGATTGTCATAGAAATATACAGTCAACGCATTTTGACTGCTCAAGTAGAACGAGTGCAGTATAAAAGACAATAAAAAACTAGTAGAATAAGACAATGTGTGACATTCTTGTCCTTGTGTCTTTGTCAAATTGTTTAATTGTAAAAACTTAGTAATATGTGTTTTGTGGGAAACTTATTTTTCATTTAAAATTGGTTTCAAGAAGAAACATATTTAGATATCATTGATTTTAAGAAAGGTAATTTATATGTTAATTCAGAATCGGTGCTCTTCCATTACATGAAGAATTGAAAATGCTAAATACTCAAAAAATCGTATTGTACAGCTGATAAAGTTTAGGATGAGCGTCATTTTTCAATCGAATGCTCACTTCATTATAATTTGAGGGAGGAATTCTTTCGCCATATTTCTAGCACATATCAGAACTTTAAAACGTTAGACAATTATGATTAATTTCGAAGTGAACACAAGAAAACTTTACTATTATGGAGAAAAAAAATGAGGATCATATCGTTAGTTCTTTTGAATAATGTAGTACATGTCTGGATACTGACTGTTAATTGATATTAATACGTATTTTTTTTTTTTATATTTTGTCTTAGCTCCGATTGTGACTGAGGTTTATAGTGCTATAAATATAATTATATCATATTAGTATTGTAATGTCTTAATGTTGACACAATCATTAGACCGCCGCTTCGAAAAAGTGGGGGTATACTGTTTTATCTCTGTCTGTCCGTCCGTCCAACCGTCCATCCGTCAGTTCGCCGCCCGTCCCATAACTATTTTCGTTGCATCTTTTTCATGAACTACATTACAAGGATTTCTGAAAGGTTTATTGAAGTCAGTTATATCGTGTGATGCTTTTTCAAACTCATTACTCATTACATGACAGCCAAGTTGAAAACTTTTGTCACATTTTTCTCAGGTACTACAATACCATGATTTCTGATATTTAACTTCAAGGTTTATATAAGTCAGTTATACTGTGTAATGCTTTTTCAGATTCACAACTCAAAAACTTTCTATCTACCGAAATCTTTGGGCAGGGTATCATCAGTAGCTCGCGCCATCAATGCTTGTTGTTGATTTACATAGATCCTTTAATTTGAAAAATAAAATATTATTTTCTGTTTTATTCTATATACAGATTTCGAATTGAGAATTAACATTGAAAGTATACGAACTACCTTATTATATATATGTATTATATATACGGAGTTATTTCTTAAAATATGTTATTACAAATATAAACGTAATAATACAGACAGACACATTTTATTTTACCCTGATATCCTGATATTTGACTTGATAAGTGTCGGAATTATAGGTTGTCGGAGTATTGGGCTGTCGGAGCAATGGGTTGTCGGACTATTTGGTTGTCAGACTAATTGGTTGTCGGACCAATAGGCTGTCGGACTAATGGGCTGTCGGAATAATGGCGTGTTACCAAAAAAAAACAAAGTTCCGATGATAGTAAGACCCTTATTACTATACACATCCTTGATTCATGACAGTGATATATGCATTATAAACTGTATACAGAAATATACAAGATATTGACTTCTAAATTAACTTAATGTTACCTCAGTTACTGACTCCATGTTGACATTATTGTGTAATGTTGGTGTTAAATGAGATAGGTGTTGAAATTCTTCGTCGAATAACTGAATTTGGTGTGTCGATATCTACTGATCCTCCACATGCCCCGGGCAAATCCAGAGGCGCTAACCGGGCATTCTTTTGCATCTGACCGAGAAGACTTTCAGAAGGACTGTATAGACGAATCTTTAATTGTTTTAGAACCTTCATCAGACCCGAGTCTTGCATGGAGATGGACACTGATATACTTAAGTACTGGTACATTGTATTAACGATTTCACTACGAGGAATATCATCATCTTCAGAATGTGAGAGACAAGCAAATCCGCCAGACGACATATCCAGACAAACTTAGTCAATGATGCAAATAATATTCTTGTATACTTGTAGCCAGACTGGTATATATATATATATATATATATATAAGCAGACTGGTGGACGTGTAGGACATGAAGGCAAACTGTTAGAAACGTAATCTGGCGGGTAAACATGTATATCGACTTGTAAACACGGAGACAGACTGACGGACACATAGAGACCGCGGTTAAAACGAAGTGACTTGTGGACATAGTCAGACTGTTGAAAATCATATGGACAGACTAGGGGGCTATAAGAAAGACTTGTGAAAGTAAAAACAGACTAGTGGATAATTGAAAAACTGGTGAACATGTAGACAGACTTGTGCAAATGTAAATTGACAGAAAATATTTGTCAGCCTAAAAATCTAATTCTAACTCTATTGGGTTTGATTTTCAGACTTACATTAGACATTATTTTATTAAACCAATCATGGGCCCTTGTCAGGCAAGATACAAAAACATCATACAGTGATTATATAAACATTAGTGAAATACACAATATTATAAGTAAGACACAAATAACAAATTGATAACATGAGCATTGTAGGATATAAATACATGTATATGAATACGAAATCTATATTCTTTGGGGGGGGGGGGGTATTATGTTGTAGGGCAAGCTAGGGTAACAGTTATCAAAGCCCCCCCCCCTTTTTTTTCAAATAAACGAATTTTTTTTTATTAATCTTCATTTTGTCGGATTAGAAATGTTCTATGATCTCATTTATGATTTAAGTATAAACTAAAGGACACTTTTTTACTTGGTTGTGCTATAATGGATTTAGTATTACCATTTTTTTCAGTTAAGAACAAAAATGAAAATAATGGATTATTTAAGGTTTTCTCATTAAAATATTCAACATAATGATTCTTTATTTGCAAAACAAACAAAAAACAATTTTGATTATTGCAAATACATAGACTCACTAAACAAACATAATGAAAAATTGTAAGGTTAAATTAAGTGTAATATTTCCAAAATAAATTCAACATCATGTCAGCTCATCGGGTCAATTTAATTAGCCGGATATCGTTGCCTTTACCAATTATTTCACACCACATTTTACACTAGTTTAACAAATAATTCATACTTTTTATACTGATTCAGAAGCGTTGTCTATGTGGTTTATTTATTATAAAAGTTGTAGGTCACTGGGTCATTATCAAACACTACAGGAAATTAAACAATGTATAAATTTGTCTTTGGTATACACGTCTATATACTATACTGACTAATATAAGTTCAGCAGCGCATATTTTAATATATTTCAACAAATAAACAATACATATTGTCTGTGTGTGTGTTACAAGTATGCAAGTGATCTAATTATTACAGGAAATAAATGGAACCATAATGCGTGATTTTCTTTACTTGAAAATGACAGAAATTAAGATAGATTTGACTTGAATGTATCTGTTGTTTTACCTTTTTTGTAAAGCAGTATATTTTGAATTTGTTAATAGTATAGAATTTTTTATTAATCTAATCAAGAACCCATAAAGGGCATCATTTTACAACACAATATGTTAGTATACTAGTATATATAATGCGACGTAGGTAAAGATTTTTCTTTATAAAATATTGTCATTTCCAATTTTAATGAAAACACATTATGTGGTCAAGAGGATAGCGTTGAAAAACTAAAAAAATGTTTGCACTTCGCCATTTTTTAAGTTAAATGGTCAGTTTCATTTGGCCTTATTAACATTTTTTAGTCGAAGGGCGTCAAGTTGGTTACCTATTCCCTATTCCCTATTCGTTACCTATTCCCTATTCCCTATTCGTTGCCTATTCGTTACCTATTCCCTATTCCCTATTCGTTGCCTATTCGTTACCTATTCCCTATTCGTTGCCTATTCGTTACCTATTCCCTATTCCCTATTCGTTGCCTATTCGTTACCTATTCCCTATTCCCTATTCGTTACCTATTCGTTACTTATTTGATTTTTAATATCCTTCCCCCCTTTTAATTATGACATGGAATAGTTTAATATGGCTGCCGTTACCATGGAAACGGCACAATTGTGAAAAAAAATCAGTTTTTGGTTTTTGGTAAACTGTTTGGATATGCTTCAACTCAGAATCATCATATTTTAAAACAATGTAGGTGCCCACTATATACAGGTGTTGGATGATTTTGGCGATCATTGGAACTACTATGTTGCCATGGAAACTACACCAAAATTTTCAAAATTCTAAAAATGCTCAAAACTTCATGAAACTTCACAGTAATGATGAGCAACATTGGAGTTGGAATTTCCAAAATAGGTCTTGTTACCATGGAAACAATGCAAAAAGGTCAAAAATTTCAAAAATAAGAATTTTCAGCAAACTGGATGAAACTTTACAGGAATGGTAACTGGCATAGGCAGAGTTGGATTTTGAAGTTAGAATTTTCAAAATGGCCGCCGTAACCATGGAAACAGCAAAAATATCAAAAATTCAAAATGTTCAAACTTAATGAAACGTTGCAAAAATGTTACTAGACATCTGTAGATGCTCTCTTTGACTTTGGAAATGTCAAAATGGCTGCCGCTCACCTGGTAATAGGGGAAAGGGGTGCCTTCCGTTATTGCTAGCAATTACAAATCTAGTTGTTAATAGTCTTACATATGGTAATAGTTCTGAATTGGTTGAGGTAAAATGATCTTTTTATGACCTATTTATATGTGTTTGTGCTCAACCGATCCTTTTACTTCATGTTCGATACGCATTTGTTCCTTACTTGTTTTTTATATGTTCTACCTTTTAACTGCTTTATGTCCGTATGTTTGAAGATGGATCTTGGTTCGACGGGATGAAATCACCGTGTTAGCGCTTGCGTAAAAACGAAGATGTGGTATGATTGCCAATGAGACAACACTCCACATTAGACCAACATGACACAGAAATTATCAACTATAGTTCACTGTACGGCCTTCAACAATGAGCATAGCCCAAACCGTGTCGTCACCTATAAAAGGCCCAGACATGACAACCTCATACAATTCAAACAACAAAACTGACGGCCGTATTTCATATACAAAAAAATAAACGGAAATATGTAACACAAAAACAAACGATAACTACTTAATTTCAGGCTCTTGTCTAGGGACAGGCACATACTTACATAATGTGGTAGAGTTAAACATGTAAGCAGGGTGTACATCGTTTCGGAGCATGCTATTACCTTGTTTAATTCGTTCCATCACTCGCTTATAATTCGCTTATAATACGTGTATCTTACGTTGCACCTTTTAAAACATGATTTTCAATTGTTTTGTTGTCTCTGGTGGAAGATTTGGGCACTTGGAGGTGATATAACTCTATAAGTGCATTTGTATCCGTTCCAGCGGTCGGATAATACCCTGTTAAATATTCGTTACTAATTCGCTTTTAAAAAGTTTGTTGTACGTTGCACCTTTTAGAAAAGGATTTCCAATTGTGTTCATATCTCTGGTGGTAATAATGTGTTCTTATAGATGAAATACCCCTATAAGCGCATATGTACTCGTTCCAGCGATCGGTTAATACCCTGTTACCTATTCGTTACCTATTCGTTACCTATTCACTTATAGTACGTTTGTTGTACGTTGCACCTTTTAGAAAAGGATTTTCAATTAAATTCATATCTCTGGTGGTAATAATGTGTTCTTATAGATGAAATACCCCTATAAGCGCATATGTACTCGTTCCAGCGATCGGTTAATACCCTGTTACCTATTCGTTACCTATTCGTTACCTATTCACTTATAGTACGTTTGTTGTACGTTGCACCTTTTAGAAAAGGATTTTCAATTAAATTCATATCTCTGGTGGTAACAATGTGTTCTTAGAGATGAAATGACCCCATTAGAGCGCATGTACCCGTTCCAGCGCTCGGTAAATAACCTGTTACCTATTCGTTACCTATTCGCTTTTAATGCGCGGGGTATACGGTGCACCTTGAAATAAATCGTTTTTTAATTGTGTTCAGGTCTCTGGTGGTAAGAATGTGTTCTTAGAGATGAAATTACCCTATTAGCGCGCATGTACCCGTTCCAGCGCTCGGTTAATACCCTGTTACCTATTCATTACCTATTCGTTACCTATTCGCTTATAATACATTTTTTTATACGTTTCACCTGTTAGAAAAGGATTTTCAATTATGTCCATGTCTCAGGTGGTAACAATGTGTTCTTAGAGATGAAATTACCCTATTAGCGCTCATGTACCCGTTCCAGTGCTCGGTAAATAATCGTGTTACCTATTCGTTACCTATTCGCTTTTAATGCGCGGGGTATACGCTGCAACTTGAAATAAATCGTGTTTTAATTGTGTTCATGTCTGGTGGTAACAATGTGTTCTTAGAGATGAAATGACCCTATTAGAGCGCATGTACCCGTTCCAGCGCTCGGTAAATAACCTGTTACCTATTCGTTACTTATTCGCTTTTAATGTGCGGGGTATACGGGTTCATGCGCTCTAATAGGGTCATTTCATCTCTAAGAACACATTGTTACCACCAGAGACATGAACAAAAATTAAAAAACGATTTATTTCAAGGTGAAACGTATACCTCGTGCATTAAATCAAATAAGGAACGAATAAGAAGCAGGGTATTAACTGAGCGCTGGAACGAGTACATACGCGTTAATAGGGGTATTTCATCTAAAAGAACACATTATTACCACCAGAGATATGAACTGAATTAAAAATCCTTTTCTAAAAGATGCAACGTACAACAAACGTAATATAAGTGAATAGGTAACGAATAGGTAACAGGGTATTTATCGAGCGCTGGAACGGGTACATGCACGCTAATAGGGTCATTTCATCTCTAAGAACACATTGTTACCACCAGAGACACGGACACAATTGAAAATCCTTTTCTGAAAGGTGCAACGTACAACAAACGTATTATAAGTGAATAGGTAACGAATAGGTAACAGGGTATTTACCGAGCGCTGGAACGGGTACATGCGCGCTAATAGGGTAATTTCATCTCTAAGAACACATTGTTACCACAAGAGACATGGAGACAATTAAAAATCCTTTTCTAAAAGGTGCAACATACAACAAACGTATTATAAGTGAATAGGTAACGAATAGGCAACGAATAGGTAACAGGGTATTAAACGAGCGCTGGAACGGGTTCATGCGCTCTAATAGGGTCATTTCATCTCTAAGAACACATTGTTACCACCAGAGACATGAACACAATTAAAAAACGATTTATTTCAAGGTGCAACGTATACCTCGTGCATTAAAAGCAAATAAGGAACGAATAAGAAGCAGGGTATTAACTGAGCGCTGGAACGAGTACATACGCGTTAATAGGGGTATTTCATCTAAAAGAACACATTATTACCACCAGAGATATGAACTGAATTAAAAATCCTTTTCTAAAAGATGCAACGTACAACAAACGTAATATAAGTGAATAGGTAACGAATAGGTAACAGGGTATTTATCGAGCGCTGGAACAGGTACATGCACGCTAATAGGGTCATTTCATCTCTAAGAACACATTGTTACCACCAGAGACACGGACACAATTGAAAATCCTTTTCTGAAAGGTGCAACGTACAACAAACGTATTATAAGTGAATAGGTAACGAATAGGTAACGAATAGGTAACAGGGTATTTACCGAGCGCTGGAACGGGTACATGCGCGCTAATAGGGTAATTTCATCTCTAAGAACACATTGTTACCACCAGAGACACGGACACCATTGAAAATCCTTTTCTGAAAGGTGCAACGTACAACAAACGTATTATAAGTGAATAGGTAACGAATAGGTAACGAATAGGTAACAGGGTATTTACCGAGCGCTGGAACGGGTACATGCGCGCTAATAGGGTAATTTCATCTCTAAGAACACATTGTTACCACAAAAGACATGGAGACAATTAAAAATCCTTTTCTAAAAGGTGCAACATACAACAAACGTATTATAAGTGAATAGGTAACGAATAGGTAACAGGGTATTAAGCGAGCGCTGGAACGGGTACATGCGTGCTAATAGAGTCATTTCATCTCTAAGAACACATTGTTACCACCAGAGACATGGGCACAATTGAAAAACGATTTATTTCAAGGTGCAGCGTATAACCCGCGCATTAAAAGCGAATAGGGAACGAATAAGTAACAGGGTATTATCCGAGCGCTGGAACGAGTACATACGCGCTAATAGGGGTATTTCATCTAAAAGAACACATTATTACCACCAGAGATATGAACTTAATTAAAAATCCTTTTCTAAAAGGTGCAACGTACAACAAACGTATTATAAGTGAATAGGTAACGAATAGGTAACAGGGTATTAACCGAGCGCTGGAACGGGTACATGCGTGCTAATAGGGTCATTTCATCTCTAAGAACACATTCTTACCACCAGAGACATAAACACAATTAAAAAACGATTTATTTCAATGTGCAACGTATACCCCGCGCATTAAAAGCGAATCAGGAACGAATAAGTAACAGGGTATTATCCGAGCGCTGGAACGGGTACAAATGCGCTTATAGAGTTATATCACCTTAAAGAACCCAAATCTACCACCAGAGACAACAAAACAATTAAAAATCATGTTTTAAAAGGTGCAACGTATGATACACGTATTACAAGCGAATTATAAGCGAGTTATTGAACGAATTCAACAAGGTAATAGCATGCTCCGAAACGATGTAGACCCTGCTTACATGTTTAACCCCACCACATTATGTTAGTATGTGCCTGTCCCTAGACAAGAGCCTGAAATTAAGTAGTTATCGTTTGTTTTTGTGTTACATATTTCCGTTTATTTTTTGGTATATGAAATACGGCAGTCAGTTTTGTTGTTTGAATTGTGTGAGGTTGTCATGTCTGGGCCTTTTATAGGTGACTACACGGTTTAGGCTATGCTCATTGTGGAAGGACGTACAGTGACCTATAATTGATAATTTCTGTGTCATGTTGGTCTATTGTGGAGTGTTGTCTCATTGGCAATCATACCACATCTTCTTTTTTTTGCAAGCGCTAACACGGTGATTTCATCCCGTCGAACCAAGATCCATCTTCAAACATACGGACATAAAGCAGTTAAAAGGTAGAACGTATAAAAAACAAATAAGGAACAAATGCGTATCGAACATGAAGTAAAAGGATCGGTTGAGCACAAACACATATAAATAGGTCATAAAAAATCCATTTTACCTCAACAAATTTAGAACTATTACCAGATATAAGTGTATTAACAACTAGATTTGTAATTGCTAGCAATAACGGATGGCACACTTCCCCCTATTGCCAGGTGAGCGGCAGCCATTTTGACAATTCCAAAGTCAAAGAGAGCATCTACAGATGTCTAGTAACATTTTTGCAAAGTTTCATTAAGTTTGAACATTTTAAAATTTTTGATATTTTTGCTGTTTCCATGGTTAGGGCGGCCATTTTGAAAATTCCAACTTCAAAATCCAACTCTGCCTATGCCAGTTACCATTCCTGTAAAGTTTCATCCAGTTTGCTGAAAATTCTTATTTTTGAAATTTTTGACCTTTTTGCATTGTTTCCATGGTAACAAGACCTATTTTGGAAATTCCAACTCCAATGTTGCTCATCATTACTGTGAAGTTTCATGAAGTTTTGAGCATTTTTAGAATTTTGAAAATTTTGGTGTAGTTTCCATGGCAACATAGTAGTTCCAATGATCGCCAAAATCATCCAACACCTGTATATAGTGAGCACCTACATTGTTTTAAAATATGATGATTCTGAGTTGAAGCATATCCAAACAGTTTACCAAAAACCAAAAACTGATTTTTTTCACAATTGTGCCGTTTCCATGGTAACGGCAGCCATATTAAACTATTCCATGCCATAATTAAAAAGGGGGAAGGATATTAAAAATCAAATAAGTAACGAATAGGTAACGAATAGGGAATAGGGAATAGGTAACGAATAGGCAACGAATAGGGAATAGGGAATAGGTAACGAATAGGCAACGAATAGGGAATAGGGAATAGGTAACGAATAGGCAACGAATAGGGAATAGGGAAAAGGTAACGAATAGGCAACGAATAGGGAATAGGGAATAGGTAACGAATAGGCAACGAATAGGGAATAGGGAATAGGTAACGAATAGGGAATAGGGAATAGGTAACCAACTTGACGCCCATTTTTACTCGAGCGTCACTGATGAGTCTTTTGTAGACGAAATACCCGTCTGTCGTGAATGTAAAATTTCAATCCTGGTATTTATGATGAGTTTATTTACCATATTTACAAATATCTTTCTATTAAATATACCAACCGAGCTATACACTAGCTGTTGGCGCTTTTAATCTTGGTTGCAGTATTGAAAATAAATTGTAAAAATGAAACAATGTTACTTTTTTTAAAAGAGGATTTACGTATTCAGCTTCTTTTTTTAGAGTGAATGGCAATATTTTTATATATTTTTTAACAAATACAGGACATGGTGCTGCCTGACCTAAAGTGGGGGGTCTCTCAAGTCAGTGAATCCTTATATAGTATATAATCAATAAAAAAAATCCCACGAAAGGGGGACCCCCCCCCCCCAACTGGATCCGCCTATACCAACCGAGCTAAACACTTGCTGTCGGCGCTTTTAATCTTAAGCTATTGAAAATAAATTGTAAAAATGAAACAATATAACTTTTCTTAAAAGAGGGTTTAAGTATTTAGCTTCGTTTTTAGAGTGAATGGCAATATATTTTTTTTCTTTTAACAAATACATGACAGGGTGCTGACTGACCTAATGTGGGTGGGGGTCTTTCAAGTCAGTGATTCCCTATATAGTATATAATCACTAAAAAAAATCCCACGAGAGGGGGACACGCCCCCCCCCCCACTGGATCCGCCTATACCAACCGAACTATACACTAGCTGTTGGTGCTTTCAATCTTGGTGTTATTTAACATTTGCAGCTATTGAAAATAAGTAAAAGAGACAAAGACTCGAAAACAAGCAGACGATAGACGAAGGCAATTGGGTCTTCAACGCGGCGAGAATTCCACGCAAAATACGGATATAACAGAAAATGTTCTATAATTGCCGATCCGACACATGTATTGTAACTATCCATGCACCCATCGATTCAATCGAAAAACTCGACGTACGACCTTCGACAATAAACCAACACATGCGAAATGTATATACGTAACAATTTATAAAATGTCCCGATGTGACAAAATGTGAAACAATAGCCTAGAGTATGTAAAAACAAGAACAAAACAAAAAACAAAATTTGATAGAAAGCAACCATTGCATCTCTGAAAAATAACTTTCAATTCAGAAACTCAAATGTATTACGATCTTAGAAATCTTAGAATTCATGGCTATAAAGCTGAAGAGAAATGTTTAAGCATACTGAGCACTATGAGGTTTTGATTTTTTATAAGTATCAACTGCAATTTCAAGCTTATTTTATGACCTCACTTTCATCGAAGGGTATATTAATGTATCACCTACAGGTTCGTTCGTCTACCCGTTCGTCTGTTCGTCAAGCTATAGATTGGTTTGTCTGGCTATCACCTCGTACAGTTTTTGAGTTGCAACTGAAACATTTTAAGTCAAATATCCTCAAAATTCAAGGTAGTTGGATACATTTTTTATAAATGCAGAGAGAGATCATGGTTTGTCCTGCTTCCTCTTCCGACATTTTTTTAACTATAAATTTATAGTTTTAATTTATATTTCAGAGGTTGCCTGAACATACAATTGAGATGTTCATGCATGTATTCCTATATATGCATCTTGATTTTTGTCAAATATTCTTAAATGCCAGGAAGTTGAACCTTAACAATTATGTATATAACCAGCATCTATAGAGCTACTCCTACATTTTTTTAAGCAACGACCTTGATATCTTGTAGGATGCAGAGGCGTATCAAGGAATGCGGTAGCAGGTGGGCCTCCCCCCTTTTTTTTGTTACTGATTATAAAGAGAAGCACTGAAACATGACTGGCACAGGCCCCCTTTTCGGCAGTACTGAGACCCACTTTTGAAAATTTTTAGTTCCGCAACTGGGATGTTTATACGCATAATAGTGATGTGCAAGTCCATATTTAGTCTTAGATACATGATTTGTTTTATTAGTTGTTGGTGGCTTTGAACTAGCTGTCAGTTAACTGCGAGTACTTTGAGATATGTTCCTATAGTGTCGTTTTGTTGGGGGATGAACAAGTACCCGGCCACGTCCACTTGTAGTTTTGTCATCTGATGAGTTAAGCCATTTTCAAACGATTTTAATAGTTCGTTCTTATGTTGTTCTGTTATACTATTGTCCCATGTTAAGTGCATGGGGTTGGGATCCCGCTAACAGGTTTAACCCCGCCACATAATATAAGAATGTGCCTGTCCCAAGTCAGGAGCCTGTAATTCAGTGGTTGTCGTTTGTTTATGTGTTACATACTAGTATTTTTTTTCGTTCAATGTTTTATATAAATAGGGCCGTTAGTTTTCTCTTTTGAATGGTTTTACATTGTCATTTCGCATAGCCAGAAATTAGTAGTGGTTTTGCTAATTAATATTCATAATATGTAAATGAGAATTGTACCACGTGATAGTACTTTGAACTAGACTGGCTTAATAGGCTTGATATCATTAAAATCTTTAAAACACTGATATTATAAGTTGCCCGTCACAGAGTCCTTATTTACAATCACTTTGATATTTCCGTAAAGTTGTCAGGCGGTCAAAATCAAAACAATGAACGCGAATTTAGTGAATTTTTCGTGCTTTCGTGAGTTTATTCTTCTTGAAATAGTGACATTTTAATTTTACGTGGGAACCTAGAGTTCAACGACTACACATACAAGGTTTGGACTTGCTTATTCTTTGGAAATTCAAGTTTCATATTCCACCCCGGCAACCTGTTTTTTAGTCCAAATAATTATGACGCCTTGGACGGCTATTTTATAAAAAATTTTGGACGCCCTCCTGCGACAATGAGGGAACTAAAAAAATCCAAATATAAAAATACCCTCAGAAGACGGCATGATTATCTGGACTACCTGTTTTTGTAATGACCTTGTAAGCCAATTTTCAACACAAAGTTTGCAAATTTGACGTTTCAGCCATTTTAGCCTGTATTTTACACTGCAATGTTAAAAGCCTCTCGCTTCGATTTTTAAAATAGCTCAGGAACCTGTATTTTTGCAACAACAGTCATTATGTTTCGTTTAAATGGTGTATATTGTTGTGTATATTCATTTTCTGCCCCGGCAACCTGTCTATCACTTAAATTAAAATTAAAACAGACATTTTTTCAAAATTCCCTATCATTTTAATGTAATTTCCGTGACCCGTATCCGATTTCTTTAGTATAATATTCAAATAAGCAAAGTGGCGTTGATTTCTGGATATGGTGGCCTTGTATAGCTGACTATGCGGTATTGGCCTATCTTATTGTTGAAGCCCGTAGGGTAACCTATAATTATTAATTTCTGTGTCATTTTGGTCTCTAGTGGAGAGTTGTCTCGTTGGCATTCATACCACATCTTCTTTTATATATATATAGGATATTTTTTTCAAATATACATTCATATACATTATAACTAATAATTGGACTAAATCAACTATGGCTGGGGTATTTAAACGTGTCTTATAGACACACATAATTTACGTTTTACTTCTGTATTGCTTTTTGCTAAATGAAATGTATGCAAACCTATGTTGTTTTATGCAGTGGTGTCACAAGGGGGATGGGGAGGGATCTTCTGCATGCATATGTAGTTCCTAAAATTTTATACTATATTCATTTAAATCTGAATTACCCGGCATAGTTTTCTCGTTTGAATTGTTTTACATTGTCTTATCGGGGCCTTTTATAGCCGACTATGCGGTATGGGCTTTGCTCATTGTTGAAGGCCGTACGGTGACCTAAAGTTGTTAATATTTGTGTCATTTTGGTCTTTTGTGGATAGTTGTCTCATTGGTAATTATACCACATCACCTTTTTTATGTAGTCTTTCTAAAACATTCGATGAACATCTTTTCATTTTCGCCAATACATTATTTTTTTTCATTCGCCCAAATTTTAGATACATGGCGTAAACACACACTAGTTAATTAATAAAAAAAAAAAACACACTTCTTTCTGCTATTTGCACCCGCCTTGTTCGCCATGGGACATGACTGTGTGATAATCATATTATATAGGCGGTATGATATAACTTATAATTTTTTGTGAACGGGATGACGATCGGAATTCATTTTTGTTAACTTCGGAAATTAGTACATGCATGTACATGTAAAAAAAAAAGTTCTTATTTATAATCGTGTCAAAAATATCGCTCTACTTTATATTTTGACAACCTGGCAGTCAGCACTGTTCTACTTTATATTTCTTAAATGTACCACCCTACGCGACATGCGTTGCGGTAGACATAAAACTTTTTCATGGGCGTCCGAACGTGTCCGTGTTTCTGTCCAGCCACCTCTCATGTAAAATTCTTGTCAATTGTGAATCAAACTTATATATATCAGAGATGAATCGTCACAAATGGCTCGGACCAGTATTGAATTTTAACATTTTCCAGTCTGTTGGGCTAGTAGAGAGAAAACTCAAGTGAAATAGGTAAATGGCTATCGCAGTTTTGCGGTGACCATTCCTTCCCCCATGAAATCGAGGATTGCTTCACGTTTGACATTATGTCTGACACTCGAAGCCGTCATCCATGCATTCTAAGATGTTGTACTTGTATATGCTGAACTTCAAGTTAGCCATCTCATTGCTGGTCGGCTGCACGCGTTGAAAACTGTAAGAATAACGGTGCAGTTTTTCATGGATGTAAACAGAGTGCTTTTGTCTTAATTTTACTGGTATGTTTTTAAACAGTTATACCATTGGCATTGTCCCACGTTAGGGCGATGGTTGGGATCCCGCTAACATGTTTAACCCCGAAACATTATGTAATGTGCCTGTCCCAAGTCAGGAGCTTGTTATTCAATGGTTGTCGTTTGTATATGTGTTTCATATTTGTTTTTCGTTCATTTATTGTACAAAAATTAAGCCGTTCGTTTTCTCGTTTGAATTTTTTTACATCGTCAGATAGGGACCTTTTTTAAGCTGATTATGAGGTATCGACTTTGCTCATTGTCGAAGGCCAAATGGTGACCCATAGTTGTTAATTTCTGTGTCATTTTTGTCTTTTGTGGGGAGTTGTTTCATTGGCAACCATACCACATCTAAATTCTTTTTTATAATCCTGCTCGGAAGCCTACTTTCACCTCCTCTTGAGTATGTTACAACAGTTATATACATGTTATGATTGACAATTTATAACTTATGTACTGGCTAACGGAAGAGATTTATAATGATCAAAACGACCCTGTAAGTAACATGTACACAAACAACGCAAATGAAACACAAATTCGGCAAAAAAGAAATAAAAAAAAATCAGCGCAAAAGAAATGCAGATCAGACCTGTGCAAATGATGAGTAATCAATGATAGCGTTAAATTAGAATTTGAATGTTATGGTCCCATATCATGGTTTAAAAGAATTAGGGACCAAAAACTGGCCATAATAAGCAAAACAACGTTTTCCTGGTTTCCGGACAATAACTTGTGTAAAAGTGTATTGATTTCTATAAAATTATACTACAAATATTTGCACAACGGAGGGAGGGTTGGGTTTTATTTTGTTGGTTATAGCTCAAACCGTTCAGGAGTTAAGTGCAAACAAGAATGTAAACACAATACACGGATGTCCAACTCGCACTATCATTATCTATTTTCAGTAGATAGTGAAATTGGGGCCAAAACTCTAATTTGGCATTAAAATTAGAAATATCATAGTATAGGGAAAATGTGTACTTAGTTTCGAGTTGATTGGACTTCAACTTCATAAAAAAACTACCTTGACCAAAAACTTTAACCTAAAGCGGGACAGACGGACGACGAACAGACGAACGGACGCACAAAGCAGAAAACATAATGCCCCTCTGCTAGCGTTGGTGAAGAATACAAATGGGTATTTTTAATGATTTTCGGAATATCAGTATACTAGTAATAATATCTATAATTTAAAGCACAAGATTCATAAGACCCAGAGGCCCCCTCCCCATTTTTGTGGGAACAAAATGGTTGATTGTATAGGGAATCACTGAATCATGACTGGAGCGCCCCCTTTTATAGGTCAGTCGACGGGCCCCTCCTTATGAAAAATTATGCATGGATCCGCCACTGAGGTTTCATTCCACAAAAGAAAGGTTGGGTCGATTTAGGGGTTAAGGATATATTGCTTAAAATTGTTATAATAATAGAGGCCAAAACAAGACTTTTTGAATACTTTGTAAAACCTAGATAGTTATTAATCAAAGAAACAAAAACCCTTTACTTCTCCGAAATCATTCCAACTGAAAATGTCAGTTTAGTTGTATACATAGAGATGAACGCGTTACGGACATAATTTTGCATTTACTAATCAATACATGTTGAGTTGTACAATTCATATTTCAATAACTGTTTTTCAATTTTCACTGAAGTTATATAAATATATATTTTTCAGTTCGTGTTCCTAAATTCATGTCTTTAATGTGTAAAGATGTTTAGTAACTTTTTATCACAGTAGTATTGTCAGTTAAAATATTTTGGTTAATCTTTGGTGATGTATTTTTTTCCCTTAAGTTAAAGGTATATAGAGTAATGATCTCTTTTTAAAATGCATCAATATACTTTTCTATTGAACCGTCTAAAATATATTATAAGCTTATATTACACATTCACCTTTTAAATAATTTCAATACATCAGTTTTATTTAAAATTAAAGATAATTCTTCTTCTGAACACCCCCCCCCCCCTTTTTTTTCTTTTTTTATATGTTGTATCGAAAAGAAAGGATCTGAATCAGAATTTACATCTATTTTTATCTGTGATCATGTTTCATTGAACGCAGCTGTGTACCTAGTTGCATGGGGTTGATATAAATGACATGTTAATTTGAAGTTATGCAGTTACTGATAAGTTTCCTTGTCAGTTTTACTGGATAATTTAAGAGTGTTCAGACTGGAGCGTTGTCAATGTGCACAACTTGTGTTTTTAAATTATAAAATTTCAATAGCAAGGTCAACATTCCAAACCTGAATGATTACCTTTGGAAGACAAAACAAAAGTTTAGTCGGAAGAATAGCCTGCTACAATATTGTACAGATGCTCGAAAAGCATCTTTAACTGTTGTTTTTGGGAGAGGAGTCGTCAAAATTATAAAAGAGGATGTGTCAAATTCAGAGGCGGATTTAGAGGGGACCAGGGAGCCCCCCCCCCCCCCCC
This sequence comes from Mytilus galloprovincialis, assembly GCF_965363235.1. Classification (NCBI taxonomy): domain Eukaryota; kingdom Metazoa; phylum Mollusca; class Bivalvia; order Mytilida; family Mytilidae; genus Mytilus; species Mytilus galloprovincialis. The sequence goes on along the minus strand of NC_134848.1, from coordinate 28,098,236 downwards.
CCCGGGTTTCTGGGGGAAGTTTGGTTGATTATATAGGGAATCACTGAAGCATGACCAGAGCGGACCACCCCACCCCCCCCCCCCCCCCCCCTATCTTAGGCAGTCAGTGTGCCCCCACGTATAACATTTCTGGATCCGTTAGTTAAATTCCCTATTCTCATACTATATATTTTTCTTATCATGGAACTTAATGCATTAATTCCTAGGGGAAGGCTATAGGGATAGCTTGAATAGGTCTTTCAAGCTTCATTAATATATGAAAAGGGTGGGAAATTTAAAACGGTCAGGGTTATTTCTAATTAAGTGTCTGATGCTAGTAGTATTTATCGTGTTGCGGTTAAAACCACATTAAAATTTTGTAAATGTGTCAGATGTTTCCGGCATTATTTATAAATTTGCACCCATTTGACATCAAAAATAGACTGTAGGAATTTGCAAGTGTCGATAAGCTTTGTTTTAAAAATGTTTTAAGAGGGAATGGCAATGTAGCGCAAATCAGATCATTATATAGGTGTAGGTCTCCATTTTGGTATATAAATAACTGGAAATATACATTAGAAAAGGGACAGGTTATAAGCAGATCCGGGTGGGTGGGGTTAGCCGTGGCCCCCCCCCCCCCCCATTTCCTGAAGAAAAGATTATATAGAAAATCACTGAAGCATGACTAGAGCGCCCCCCCCCCCCTTTTAGGTCAGTCATTGCCCCAAACCCCTAATGAAAAGTTCTGGATCGCCACTGCAGGTATATGGAGTCTTAATGGCTGACACCTACCTCTAAAATGAACAAATTAAATTCAAGATTAAACGGCCTTTTGGGAATAACTTTTTTGAAATGCCTATTTATTTTGATATTTATAAACATCATACAATAATATTTCAATAAAATCTTACTCGCAATGGGGATTCCTTGAAAATAAAGAGAAATTGTCTTTCAAATGACAGCACGCAGAACATGTATCTATATACATGTATGTTACTGTACGGCTTCGTTATCGATCCGTAGCATACCACATCGTCTTGGTTACATGTATATGCATAATTTGCAATTTAAACCTGTCAGATTTGCTCTAAATGCTTTGGTCATGTTTATTTTGTCCATAATTTAGATTAAGAAAATTCATTTTTACAAATTTTATGTTCAAAATTTTATACTTATGCATAAATAAGCATCTTAGATTAAATAACACAAATTTTACAAGCAAAGGACTCAATTAATTCACTGACAAGCAAAGCAAATGTTTTAATATGACTCATTTGTGTATCAGATGTAGGAATGTTATTTTTGTTATCAACATTTAATTCATACTTTGAAAGAGGTCTTCTTGTCTTAACTTCTTTTTGAGGCTTTGATCGAAACCTTGTTGGTAGTGATTGGTCTGTGAATGGACCCTCAAAATGTTCACTGCAAATCCGAGAACTATCATTTACCACGAAATTAGCCCTTACATTATTTACCCTGGTTATCCATTGCCTCTTGATGTGAGATTTTTTTTCTGACATTGGAAATCTGAGGAGAATCACCTTAGCAGCCATTTTCTGAAACAGTGTCTGATGTATTGTGACAAATCCTGGTTGGTTTTATAGAGATACACTTAACGGATCAAAAATTCATTCGGATAGAGTGTCTACGTCTTCCTTTTCACGTTTAGCCCATTGCCTGGCATAATCCTCGACTGAGTCCATCAAAATTTTAAAATTGTATTTCCAATTGATGGATTTAGGCTCACGATATTTCGGACCTTTCGATAACACATTTCGTAGAGAAGTGTTATTAACAATGTTAAGGTCACCAGTAATAACGTGGCCAGCAGGATTATATATGAATTGGGAACTAGCACAAGTGCAATCAGGAGGTTTAGACTTGAAGTCGTTAATATCGAGATTCTGCAAAACGCGTTTGTAATTGAAAATTTAAGTTGCAATAGGTTTGGTATAGGTATAAGAAATTATTGGTACAGACTGGTCTTTGAAATAAGGAGGTATTTTCGATTGAACTAATTTATAATGAAGGATATTGCCTAGGTTGACACCATCGAGACCTTTGTTGGCAAAGGAAAGATTTAGAAAAGATCTTTAGAAAAGAGCAACTGTAAGTACACATCAGGGCCCGGTTGTTCAAAAGGCCGGATTAAGTTGATAAGCTTGTCCACTGGTAAAATGTTTATCCAGTGGTTAAATTCTGTTGTTCAAAACCTGGTTAATGATTGGTTAGTTATCCACTGGACAAAATATTATCCAGTGGACAAGTCCCATAACTCTTAGTACTTCCTGTAACATTTGCAAAATGGAACCAGAAAAGGGGAAAAGAGCTGCAAATTTTAGAGAGGCAGAAAAGGTCTTCCTTACGGAGCTGGTGGAAAGGAACATAAACATAATCAATTCTAAATTCACAAGCACAATTACCAATCAAAGAAAAAAAACCGGTATCGGAAGACATTTCAAAGCAATTGAATTCCAGGGGTTGGGCTCGAAGAACTGCCAACAAAATCAAGGAAAAGTGGAGGAAGTCGTGTGGGGCAGCAAAGGACAAGGCTCATGCAAGGACGACTAGTGGTGGACCTCCAGCCAAAGCAAAAGACCCTGTAACAGGATCTGCTTACCCTTCCGGATTGATTGATTGATTGTTGGTTGCTTAACGTCCAGTGGCAAATATTTCATGCATATTCAGGACGAGAACAAGTTCACAATAAATACAATAGGTAGGTTGTTGCAACAGAGGCCATCTAGGATGATGGTCGGGGAAATTTGGACTGCCACCGGAAAATGAGGGCATATTGGATAGGGACAGAAATTTTGCCTTGCAACAGGCCACCTACGGACCCCTCAAAGAGTTGTTGCAAGGGTTCTTAACGTGCAAAGAGCGTGGCACTCTCTCCACACGAGGCATCGGATTTAACGTCCCCTTCTGACGGACGTGACTGCGAACTTGATACATCCCGCACAGCCAAACGGACGCCCCACTTCGGCAAGCGTTTTACTGCCGGTCGGGAGAAGACCAAGTGACCATATTTCTATACCCCAGTCACCCTTGGGCTTACCCTTCCGGAGCACCTGAGATCACCCCTAGTTTTTTGGTGGGGTTCGTGTTGTTTATTCTTTAGTTTTCTATGTTGTGTCGTGTGTGCTGTTGTTTGTTTGTCTTTTTCATTTTTAGCCATGGTGTTGTCAGTTTGTTTTAGACTTAAGAGTTTGTCTGTCCCTTTGGTATCTTTCGTCCCTCTTTTAATCACTTTGTATTAATATAGCCATCGCTTTGTAATGATAATTGCAATTTAAAAAGTTTTGAACTAACCCCTTAAAGGAAAATGTATAAATGTATGACTTCGAGTAAAAACAGCTCATCAAAAATTGTGACACAATGGAATCGGACGATGAAAATATACTCTTTTAAAAAGGCCGATTTATGAGGATATATCGTCTGCGTCAGATGAAGAGTTAATGTGCACTTAGGAGATCGTATATTTTAATAAATCGTTGTCAAAGCCTATCCCAGCACCCCAACTCCATAGATCACAAGGTGTTTCAAACATCTATTTAGACCAATTAGAATTAACTAATTGACCATGGCCATGTCCATCGTCAGGAGCCCAAGCCATTGCATAGTGACACTTATTATAAAAATACAGTAATTTTAATTAGGGGCTCGACATCTCATGATCTGTCTGACTAATATTTTTCTATACTCTTTATCTACTTAACCTTGTTTATCAATTTAACGAACAAAGTATAGAATCTATTTTCATAATCTGCATCATATTAATTATTCAGAGTTGCTGATGTTACTGTGTCTTTCAAGTTTTTATGCCTACGGAAAGCAAACAGAGGTCTTTTATCAAATAAAGTACTTGATAAATTGCATGCATATATTGGTGATTTTGAATCTGTTCAAAGTTTTGATTTTTCTACCCTGTATACCATTGTGCCTCATATTCTTGTTAAAAAAAATTAACATCCCTAATTAACTGGGCATTTAAAAAGTCCGAATGCGAGTACATATGTTCAAACTTTTTTAGGTCATTTTTTAGTGGCAATTAACAAAAGAACTATGTCAATTGGACATGCTTTGATACTATTTATGCGCTTGAATTTTTACTTTACAACATTTTTGTTCGCTTTGGAGATTCCGTATACCGTCAAGTTATTGGAATTCCAATGGGGACTAACTGTGCACCACTTATTGCGGACCTGTTTTTGTATTGGTATGAGTTACAATTTAAGACTAAAATTAGCAAAGACCCATCAAAACAACTTTTGATACAAAAATTTAACAATACTTTTAGATATTTGGATGATATAGTGGCTCTCAATAATGACGACTTCAGTATGTATAATTTATCCTGTTGAACTTACTTTAAATAAAGCTAAAACTAACAATGACCACTGCCCTTTCCTCGATCTTGATATCTTTATCGTTTACGGGAGGCTTAATACAAAAATGTATGATAAAAAGAGATGATTTTTCATTTCCTATTGTTAATTATCCATTTTTAGATGATGACGTTCCCTTGTTACCATATTATGGTGTTTATATATCTCAACTTGTAGGATTCGCTCGTGTATGTAAAAACGTATTAGATTTAAGCGAGAGAAATTTATGAATTACTGAAAAATTATTACACCAGGGTTTTCGCTATCACAAACTGGTCAAAACATATACTAAATTTTATCACCGGTATAAGGAAATAATTCGTAAATATAACTCAACATGCAGACATCTTATACGTTCAGGTATTTCTCATCCAATGTTTTATGGAAATATTCTTTATAAAGCACAAAAATGTCAGTATTCTCAGAAAGTAACAAAACCTTTAAACAGACTTATTAAAAAGGGATATAGTTACGATAATGTTGTCAGGTTATTAAAGATTGCATATTTTGGCTTTAATATTGATTCACTTAACGCACTAAAAAAAAAGAGCATCATCTTTTAGTTGTAACAGTTGAGCGCCAGAATGATTTCGTCTTCTTTACTTCGTTATTGATTGTCCATTTTTTATGTAGGTAAAAAAAAATTAGATATGTGTCCTTTGCATTTGGGGTTTACTTTTCAAATTTGTATCTTATTCTATATTATATGACCACCCTAAATATTAATTGAAGTGGCTACTATAATGGGAGGGGTAGCAAAAAGTACCTAATATTACTTGCTTCAACATTGAAACACTTGACCCATTTATTTATTTTATTAAGTCTAATATGTATTGATTTTTATTTATAAGTTGACATACTCACTGCGTTGAAGATTCATTGGCGGACTTCTTCTATTGTCTGCTATTTAGCTGAGTTGTCCATTTTGACACATTTCCCATTTCCATTCTGAATGTTATTACTTAAATTTTGAATTTCAAGTTAATTTAGTTTAATGTACATGTATGTGTGAGAAAAAAAAGATAAAAAATTTAGGGAATTATTTTTTTTTATATTCCAATTTCCAAGCCAATTTATCCTTTAAATGAGTTGACTGAATTCATATCAACACAAATTAAAGTATGACAATGTAGTACTTTGTATGTTTTTGTTTTTGTTTTTTTGTGGACGATAGGGAATCAGCAGTTCTAGAAATACTGGACAACTTGCACTGTGATTCACCTTTACCAGCTCTCGGTGTAACATACCATACATACAGTTTACTTGTTGATGGACTTGTAGCTAAGGGGGAAAATGTCCAACAAATTTGCCTGTTATACTTAACAAAATTGATTACTTAGTATACTTTAATTATCCCCAACAAAATTAGAAACTTAACAAGGAAAGTCAGAAAATATTTAGAAAGTGGTGGAGATAAATTAGCAACCCTGAAAGATTTGCAGAAGGATCCTGGTCTGTAATTGCCCTTCATTTTCCCAAAATATGACATTACTGCTAAAAGTCTTGTGAACAGAAATATATCGCCAATTGAGCATCCAGTTGCATTGTCTGTGGAAGATGTCCTCTTCTTGAGGAGATTATTGCATTACAAGAACCTGCCATGGACACATGCAGAATACTGGGTGGATACCCTTCTACATACGTCTGTTTCCGCCAAATCTGTTCGTCTCCAATGGAACAACATTCACCAGAAGTTCCATCATTATGGAACAAGTGGTTCTCCAGGTGCTAGAGATGATCTGTTCACTTTTATGAGTGGCCAGTACCATCACCCAACTACTCATGGAAAATCAACAAAACCAAATTTGGAAACAGTTGTATCTTCTCAACAGCATGTATTTCGTTCCATAGAAGAAATATACGTCTATTTCGGCTTAAAGGCATTTTGAAGGTAATTAACTTACCTGATGCGCTACCTATTTATAAACATAACTCACTTATTCAAAATCAAACACGTAAGCAGATTTGCTGTATGGGTTTGATAATCTTTTTCCTTTTCAACTCTTTGCATTTGGTTTGCCTTTCTGTTTGTCTTTTACACCAAGGGTGACTGGGGTATAGAAATATGGTCACTGGGTCTTCTCCCGACCGGCAGTAAAACGCTTGCCGAAGTGGGGCGTCCGTTTGGCTGTGCGGGATGTATCAAGTTCGCAGTCACGTCCGGTCAGAAGCGGGACGTTAAATCCGATGCCTCGTGTAAAGAGAGTGCCACGCTCTTTGCACGTTAGGAAACCCTTGCAAGAGTCATAAACAATTATATTTATACATATGACATCAGATTCCTGTATATAAGCATGGAATCTGATATTATAAAGTCATATACATCTACATATATACATATGACATCAGATTCCGGTATATAAGCTGTATATACACTAAAACCTGCCGTCGGTTAAATACTATTTTTTTTAAACATTTGACTGTAAATTTGACAATTTAAATATTTTTAGAAATCGACCATATTTAATAGATATTTGTCTAGACTGTTCTCTAAACCTGCCATCAGTGCATTGCTAATTTTCCACGGTTAAATGTGATTTTGACATTTTTTGGATAATTTTATTTGATGTTACCTTAAATCGGTCATTTGATCAAGATAACTTTCTGATTTGTACTTACAGTTATATCAGATATTAACAATAACTTTATATCATTTATTCTACATTTGACTGTATATTTTACAACTATTTTGATAGTTTTAGAAATCGACCATATTTAATAGATATTTGTCTAGACTGTTCTCTAAACCTGCCATCAGTGCATTGCTAATTTTCCACGGTTAAATGTGATTTTGACATTTTTTTGGATAATTTTATTTGATGTTACCTTAAATCGGTCATTTGATCAAGATAACTTTCTGATTTGTACTTACAGTTATATCAATTATTAACAATAACTTTATATCATTTATTCTACATTTGACTGGATATTTTACAACTATTTTGATATTTTTAGAAATCAACCATATTTTATTGATATTTGTATAGACTGTTCACCAAACCTGCCGTCAGTGTATTAATAATATGTCACATTTTACTGTAATTGTGACAACTTTTTGATAATTGTATTTGTTGCTACCTTAAATCCGTCATTTGATCAAGATAATTTTCTGATGTGTACTTACAGTTGGATCAGATATAAACAAAAACTTACCACAGCTTTAAATCATTTATTCTACATTTGACTGTATTTTTGACAACTATTTTGATCTCGTTAGAAATCAACCATATTGTATTGGTATTTGTATAGAATGTTCTCCAAACCGGCCATCAGTGCATTGATAATTTTCCACATTTTAATGTGATTTTGACACTTTTTTTGATAATTTTATTTGATGTTACCTTAAATCGGTCATTTGATCAAGATAATTTTCTGATGTGTACTTACAGTTGTATCAGATATAAATAATAACAAACTACAGCTTGATTCAAATTTTACATTTTCAGTTTACTGTATTTAACTTTTTTTTGATAATTGTCTGAGGTAAAACCTTCAATCGATCATATTCTAAAAATAATTGTATAGAATAACACCAAAACCTGCCGTTGGTTTAATCTTTCTTTTTAATTTGACTGTAATTTTAACAACTATTTTTGTATTTTCAGAAATCGACCATTTTTTATTGATATTTGTATAAAATGTTCAGGAAACCTGCCATCATTGCATTGATAATTTTCCACATTTTAATGTGATTTTGACAATTTTTTGGATAATTTTATTTGATGTTACCTTAAATCGGTCATTTGATCAAGATAATTTTCTGATGTGTACTTACAGTTGGATCAGATATAAACAATAACAAACTACAGCTTGATTTAAATTTAAAATTTTTAGTTTATTTTACTTTTTTGGGATAATTTTTTTTAGTTAAACCTTAAATCCATTATGTTCTAAAAATAATTGTATAGACTAACACTAAAACCTGCCGTCGGTTTATTACTTTTTTTTAAATTTGACTTTAAATTTGACAACTGTTTAGATTTTTTTTTAGAAATCGACCATACTAATAAATATTTGTATAAAATGTTCACCAAAACTGCCATCAGTGCATTGATAATTTTTCACTTTTTAATTTAATTTTGACACTTTTGTTGATAATTTTATTTGATGTTACCTTAAAGCGGTCATTTGATCAAGATAATTTTCTGGTGTGAACTTACAGTTCGATCAGATATAAACATTAACAAACTACTGCTTTATGTTTAATTCTACATTTGACAACTATTTTGATATTTTTAGAAATCAACCATATTTTATTGATATTTGTATAGAATGTTCACCAAACCTGCCATCAGTGTATTTATAATTTGTCACATTTTACTGTAATTTTGACAATTTTATTTTATTTGATGCTACCTTAAACCGGTCATTTGATCAAGATAATTTTCTAATGTGTACTTACAGTTGGATCAGATATAAACAATAACTAACCACAGCTTTATATCATTTATTCTACATTTGACTGTATATTTGACAACCATTTAGATATTTTAGAAATCAACCATATTTTATTGATATTTGTATAGAATGTTCTCCAAACCGGCCATCAGTGCATTGATAATTTTCCACGGTTTAATGTCATTTTGACAATTTTTTTTGATAATTTTATTTGATGTTACCTTAAATCGGTCCTTTGATCAAGTTAATTTTCTAATGTGTACTTACAGTTGTATCAGATATAAATAATAACCAACTACAGCTTGATTTAAATTTTACATTTTTTAGTTTATTTATTTTTTTGGAGCTAAAATTAACGGGAAAATGCTGCAATTTCATTATATTGGTGTGGTTGGTTAAAATCTACTTCTAATGCAATTGTCCATACATATTAGTTAATAATCATAATTAAATGACTGATTTAAGGCAACATCAAATACAACTATCAAAAAAGTTGTCAAATTTACAGTAAAATGTGCAAGAATTACAAATACACCGATGGTAGGTTAGGTGTACATTCTTTTCAAATATCTATAAAATATGGTCAATTTAAGGTTTCATCTAATACAATTATCCAAAAAGTGGTAAGATTTACTGAAAAATGTTGCAATTTCATATAATGGTGTTGTTGGATCATCTCGATTGCATCATCACATTCTGTCTTAAATTTTTGTCTTATATATACATATATTTCTAAAACTGTAATAAATAAAAGATGAATTAAATTTTTAAGTTATATAATTACTTTCAAACTACTGGTAAGCGGTATGCCAAAAACATGTGCTGTGTCAAATTTACCAGGGTCTATTAGTATTTCTATCTATGATATATAGTGTATATACATGTTCAGGGTTCAGTATTACAGCTTTGCTCCACAGATCATTTCATTTATTTTTCTTTAAGAATCTCACTAGAATATTAAGCAAAACATTGTGTCATATATGTATCAGCTTCATTATTCACTACGATATACGGGAAGGATTGGTGGATAGAGGAATCATGTAAATCTTCGATTTTTTATTTCGAAATCCACAAAAGGCTCCGGAGCGCGACATTCTGTGAAATAATATTATTCCGTATACAGATTATTACTATCGTAATATTACGGTGACCTAGGAACTCACAAGAGAAACAAAAGTAATCATAAAATATTATAAGTAATGCAGAATTATGTCCAAATGATAAAAAAAATAAAGATGACGATTTCTCACTTAGTATGCAACCAAAGACAATATTAAATAAATGCAACTTTATTAATTATATGTTTAGTACAAAATACATCAATTTCGGATACATAATAAAGGTTCTTTTTTCCAGTCTGTATCACCAATCCGGTCCCCGAGGGTATCACCCGCCCAGTAGTCAACACTTCGGTGTTGACATGAATATCAATAATGTGTTCATTTTTATAAATTTCCTGTTTACAAAACTTTGAAATTTTCGAAAAACTAAGGATTTTCTTATCCCAGGCATAGATTAGCCGTTTTTGGCACAACTTTTTGGAATTTTGGATCCTCAATGCTCTTCAACTTTTTTGGATTCGAGCGTCAATGATGAGTCTTTAGCAGACGAAACGCGCGTCTGGCGTATAAACTAAATTTAGTCCTGGTATCTATGATGAGTTTGTTTGGCTTTATAAATATTTTGATTTGAGCGTCACTGATGAGTCTTATGTAAACGAAACGCGCGTCTGGCGTACTAAATTATAATGCTTGTACCTTTGATAACTATTTTGAAACTTCTCACATGCAAATATCCGGCACTTATCGGATTTTATTGTCAGAAGCAGACGACAACAACTGTCAAAAAAGTGTTCAGGAGTCCTTATTCAATCAATTAGAGGATATAATCAATTATCGTGACAAAGGGAACCAACAAATGCCTTCTTGGCGGAGATGCGGAATGGAAACACAGTAAGACAGACAAAGTCCGACGTTGGAAAAGTCAAAAATTGGTTGAATCAACAGAATGAGGAGAGAGAGGTAGATTTTACCTATCAAGGTTATTTATGACCGCTGCCGAGGAAAATGAGCCTGACACCCTAAAAGCCATACCGATCAGTATTAATCGTTTTGTGGCAGAAAAGGAATCGACAGTGAACTTATAAAAGGGCAAGGAATTCAAACACTCTAGGGATGTGCTGACTTCTAATAGGAAATATCTACGCAAACAAGGCAAAGGAAACCGACCAAACCAAGCAGGTCCATTTACTGAAGAGGAAAATAGACATGTTGTAACAGATTATTGGGTGGGAACAAGTACATACATGTTTACATTTTTTTTCTCCGTGTTATGAAATCCTATAATATATAAACAATTATGCTGGTACTGAAAAAAGATATATAAAAGATAAACAAAACTTACATTTGTACTTTTTATCAGGAATTGTTTTGTTTACTTAAAGATTTATGCTGAAATTGAAATGCAGAAAATTAAAATATCATTTATCAATCTCAACATTTACATTTTTTAATTCATACAAAGTATCTGTAAATATTTTGAATTAAAAGGGGAAAACATTGATAGAATGTAATATGTCAAAAGTACTATGTTGTTTGAATACATTTGTTACTTTATCCCTTCTTGTGCATGAATTTGTAAAGTTAAGATTTTATAAAGCTTAAATTATTCATAAACCCTGTGAGATCATAGGAAATTTACTAATTATTGCACTTGAATTTTCATTTTATTGCATTAAGGCAGATATTTGATTAATTGTTGTACATTTTTTTTAGACTGACACAAAAATGTTTGTCCAGTAACATGCTCCAGAAAAGATTTTCTGATAGACCATGTTATTTGCCGTCGTGCTATAAAAGGTTTGATATTACACATTCTTAGAATTTAGATATTGTGATTTTCGGAATTGATATTTTGGTATATAGCAGAAGGAATTTGGAAACCTGACTGACAATACGCATGTCAATATTAGGATTAGTATAGGATTGAATGAGACTTCTCTGGGTATAATTTATCATAATTAGAACAGCAATTATAATATATTGATTAAATACATTTTGATGATCCAAAAGAATAAGCAATTTGTCAAAGGCACTTTCCAAGTTATTAAAGATATTACTGGTATTAAAAATGTAAATTCCCTATACTTATTTTTTTTAAATGATTGATATGTACAGTAAAATAGGATTACTGAATGCAAATAGATATGTATATATATGTTAAAACTTGTCTTTTTTATTCCAGGTCAAACTCACCATCACCAAATTTGTAATGTTTTGAATTCATTATGTCTGGTGATAATAATTTGCAAATGTGGTGAATCATTTTTTTTAATTATTTTGTGCTGACTATAAGAAATGTTTGAATTATAGGTAGTTTATATATACAGAAGGTAAAAAGGAAATACATGTACCAATCTGACAATTTTTAACAAACGTATATATGTGTTTTTGAAAAACTTGCTCTTTTATCTTGATAGGTACCAAAAACAGAAGAACCTGTGGAGGAGCTGAGGAGTTCATATGATGAGAATGACAAACACATACATGACATAGCATATGGTAGTGTAAACATAGGTAAGAGTGTTATAATTTTTAAATGAGTTGGATGACATAATCTTTTCAACTACATATAATATTGCAATAGATTTAGTGAAAATGAAATAGTTTGGGCTTCACTTTTTTGTCTATCTAATTACCTTTTAAATTAGATTGCTGTTGTATTTTTCCCTTGTGTACAGATTCATTTTAAGCCAAAGTGGAACATTTATGCTTTGTTAATGATATATTAAGTATGTGCTATGTACCTATTTAAGGTTTTTTTTTAATCACACTGCTTCTAGTCATATATTGATTATATAGTTCTGAAACCATAAGTCAATTATTGTTACAGAGAGTTATGAAGGGGATTGTATTATTCCATCAAGAAGAGAATTTGCAGAGAGTGATGAACTGGAGTATAGCATTCTAACAATAGAATTTGCAGAGAGTGGTGAACTTGAGTGTAGCATTCCAACAATAAAATTTGCAGAGATTGGTGAAACAGAGTTTAGTATTCCACCAACAATAGAATTTGCAGAAATTGAAAAATCACCTTTTTTAATAGTTTTCTATTTGGCAAATCTGGAAATTTAGTCTTTTTTGTGTAGTTGTAATCAAAATCTATGAAGATGTAACAATCTTTCATTTTGAATTTATTGAATAATCAGGCAAAGTCTATTGAAAGAACATAAGATGAAAATATTCAAAGAAACACAACATATAAAAAAAAGCACACAAACAAATGCCATTTTCCGCCTTTTTGCATTGCAAAAATGGAAGGAAATTATTTTGGTCAAATTACCATGGCAACCGTATTTTTTTCGATTAATTAGTTATGTTTTTTTTTATTAAGACATAAATATTATCATATATGTGCAATATAAAGAAAATTGAAGAATATGCGTGGCCACACAATTTTGATGGTTACAGGGAACTGGTATTAAGTGTTTAAACACGGAAATTACGCTATCAAATCCTTTCCAACGTGTTCCGTGAGGCTTTAACTCTATCTATCAATCAATCAATCAACTGATTAATCAACCAACCAATCTATCAATCAATTCATAAGCAATTAATAAAAATCAATCATGTTTCAGAGGGGAAAGACCGTTAACAATTGTTTTTTAAACATTTGATTTATATTTGACATTGAAATGCTTCTTACGAATATCAACAAAGTCAATACAATTAATCAAAACATGTTTAATAGTAAACTTGCAGTTGCAAGGTACACTTTGTGGTTCATCTTCATTTTTTACAAGATACTCGTGATTGATTGATTGATTGATTGCTGGTTGCTTTACGCCGCATTAGCACTAAAAGGCTATATCGCGGCGAACAAGATACTCGTGTGTTATTCTAGTATGACCAATACGACATCTAGAAATAACACACTGATCTTTTCTGCACATAAAATTATTAAAAGGTTTGCCTAAATTAGGTTTAATTTCATGTAAAAGAGGGACGAAAGATACCAAAGGGACAGTCAAACTCATAAATCTAAAACAAACTGACAACGCCATGGCTAAAAATGAAAGAGACAAACAAACAACAGCACACACGACACAACATAGAAAACTAAAGAATTAACAACACGAACCCCACCAAAAAACTACGGGTGATCACAGGTGCTCCGGAAGGGTAATTTATTATTGCTGAACAGAAATGATGCATAGATACCAAGACAGAAGGGAATTGAATCGTTCCTCCAATTTCACAGGAAGAAACTGGAAAAAAACACCTTTTAGACTATTCTGACTCATTTAATCCATTTGATGATATTAATCATGATTTGTTAAAAGAAGGGCATAATATGCTCTTTTTCAGATTAATTATGGTCAAATTCATCAAATAACTAGTTCTAATGTTACTGTAGTGATGATGAGGGAACTAGTGGAAGATGCAGTTTTTAAGTGCTTAAAACTTTTACTGACCACAATAAGACAAACATTGCTGCACACTTATTGAGGGCACTTTGTGGTACAAAACTGCAAAATGGAGGATGTAGAAAACCTTGTGAGAAAATTTCGCCACAATCAAGAACATCAAATATATTTTGTAAACAGATTCAAAATCCATATCAACTTTAAATATAAACTGCTTGAAATTTGTAAGGATAAACGATAAAAGGTTATTTATGTTATGTAACATAAGTGCAATGAGTGAATAATGTTAGACACATAAGAACATATCACGAATATGACTCAAAATGGATGAACACACATTTATGCGTTAATAAAAAAAACCTCTGCATTGTATTAGATTTAGATTCTTCAAACATTTTTTTCTTTTACCTTTCCACCAGTTTTAAAAATCTGTTTGATTCATTGTTGATTGCTTAATGTCCAGTGGCAAATATTTCATGTGAGCTCAGGACGAAACTTTAATTTGATGATCGGGAATGGATTTTTCCATAAAATACCTTTATCGATCACACAACATTTGAATTACAAATATTTCATAAAAATTTCTGACCGCTACAAAAAGTTATCAAATTTGTGGCGAGAGTTGTGACAATGAACCAGATAAACATATACAAGCTTGATAACGGTATTTTAAATTTTCAATAAATTGATCAGAAAAGGCAGGTACAATAGTGTTTTTTTTTATAGTGGGTGTTTGATTTCTATTAACCAGAGAAAGGTGTTATTAATTCATGTTTACCTACAGACATTGAAATTTTCGAATCTTGTCAGATTGATAGCTGTATTATATATCAAAGGTTGTTCATTTAAAGTTCAATATTCAATATCTTTTCAGATCACATATAATTGTCCTGTTTGTCCAGTAACATGCTCCAGAAAAGATTTTCTGATAGACCATGTTATTTGCCGTCGTGCTATAAAAGGTTTGGTATTACACATTCTTAGAATTTAGATATTGTGATTTTCGGAATTGATATTTTGATATATAGCAGAAGGAATTTGGAAACCTGACTGACAATACGCATGTCAATATTAGGATAAGTATAGGATTGAATGAGACTTCTCTGGGTATAATTTATCATAATTAGAACAGTAATTATAATATATTGATTAAGTTCATTTTGATGATCCAAAAGAATAAGCAATTTGTCAAAGGCACTTCCCTAGTTATTAAAGATATTACTGGTATTAAAAATGTAAATTCCCTATACTTATTTTTTTTAAATGATTGATATTTACAGTAAAATAGGATTACTGAATGCAAATAGATATGTATATATATGTTAAAACTTGTCTTTTTTATCCCAGGTCAAACTCACCATCACCAAATTTGTAATGTTTTGAATTCATTATGTCTGGTGATAATAATTTGCAAATGTGGTGAATCAGTTTTTTTTAATTATTTTGTGCTGACTATAAGAAATGTTTGAATTATAGGTAGTTTATATATACAGAAGGTAAAAAGGAAATACATGTACCAATCTGACAATTTTTAACAAACGTATATATGTGTTTTTGAAAAACTTGCTCTTTTATCTTGATAGGTACCAAAAACAGAAGAACCTGTGGAGGAGCTGAGGAGTTCATATGATGAGAATGACAAACACATACATGACATAGCATATGGTAGTGTAAACATAGGTAAGAGTGTTATAATTTTTAAATGAGTTGGATGACATAATCTTTTCAACTACATATAATATTGCAATAGATTTAGTGAAAATGAAATAGTTTGGGCTTCACTTTTTTGTCTATCTAATTACCTTTTAAAATAGATGGCTGTTGTATTTTTCCCTTGTGTACAGATTCATGTTAAGCCAAAGTGGAACATTTATGCTTTGTTAATGATATATTTAGTATGTGCTATGTACCTATTTAAGCTTTTTTTTTTAATCACACTACTTCTAGTCATATATTGATTATATAGTTCTGAAACCATAAGTCAATTATTGTTACAGAGAGTTATGAAGGGGATTGTATTATTCCATCAAGAAGAGAATTTGCAGAGAGTGATGAACTGGAGTATAGCATTCCAACAATAGAATTTGCAGAGAGTGGTGAACTTGAGTGTAGCATTCCAACAATAGAATTTGCAGAGATTGGTGAAACAGAGTTTAGTATTCCACCAACAATAGAATTTGCAGAAATTGAAAAATCACCTTTCTTAATAGTTTTCTTGTTTGGCAAATCTGGAAATTTAGTCTTTTTGGTGTAGTTGTAATCAAAATCTATGAAGATGTAACAATCTTTCATTTTGAATTTATTGAATAATCAGGCAAAGTCTATTGAAAGAACATAAGATGAAAATATTCAAAGAAACACAACATATAAAAAATAGCACACAAAAAAATGCCATTTTCCGCCTTTTTGCATTGCAAAAATGGAAGGAAATTATTTTGGTCAAATTACCATGGCAACCGTATTTTTTTCGATTAATTAGTTATGTTTTTTTTTTTATTAAGACGTAAATATTATCATATAAGTGCAATATAAAGAAAATTGAAGAATATGCGTGGCCACACAATTTTGATGGTTACAGGGAACTGGTATTAAGTGTTTAAACACGGGAATTACGCTATCAAATCCTTTCCAACGTGTTCCGTGAGGCTTTAACTCTATCTATCAATCAATCAACTGATTAATCAACCAACCAACCAACCAATCTATCAATCAATTAATAAGCAATTAATAAAAATCAATCATGTTTCAGAGGGGAAATACCGTTAACAATTGTTTTTTAAACATTTGATTTATATTTGACATTGAACTGCTTCTTACGAATATCAAC
This sequence comes from Mytilus galloprovincialis, assembly GCF_965363235.1. Taxonomy (NCBI): domain Eukaryota; kingdom Metazoa; phylum Mollusca; class Bivalvia; order Mytilida; family Mytilidae; genus Mytilus; species Mytilus galloprovincialis. Next base: position 28,081,219 of record NC_134848.1, on the reverse strand, counting down.
AAAGTCAATACAATTAATTAAAACATGTTTAATAGTATACTTGCAGTTGCAAGGTACACATTGTGGTTCATCTTCATTTTTTACAAGATACTCGTGATTGATTGATTGATTGTTGGTTGCTTTACGCCGCATTAGCACAAAAAGGCTATATCGCGGCGAACAAGATACTCGTGTGTTATTCTAGTATGACCAATACGACATCTAGAAATAACACACTGATCTTTTCTGCACATAAAATTATGAAAAGGTTTGCCTAAATTAGGTTTAATTTCATGTAAAAGAGGGACGAAAGATACCAAAGAGACAGTCAAACTCATAAATCTTAAACAAACTGACAACGCCATGGCTAAAAATGAAAGAGACAAACAAACAACAGCACACACGACACAACATAGAAAACTAAAGAATAAACAACACGAACCCCACCAAAAAACTAGGGGTGCTCACAGGTGCTCCGGAAGGGTAATTTATTATTGCTGAACAGAAATGATGCATAGATACCAAGACAGAAGGGAATTGAATCGTTCCTCCAATTTCACAGGAAGAAACTGGAAAAAAACACCTTTTAGACTATTCTGACTCATTTAATCCATTTGATGATATAAATCATGATTTGTTAAAAGAAGGGCATAATATGCTCTTTTTCAGATTAATTATGGTCAAATTCATCAAATAACTAGTTCTAATGTTACTGTAGTGATGATGAGGGAACAAGTGGAAGATGCAGTTTTTAAGTGCTTAAAACTTTTACTGACCACAATAAGACAAACATTGCTGCACACTTATTGAGGGCACTTTGTGGTACAAAACTGCAAAATGGAGGATGTAGAAAACCTTGTGAGAAAATTTCGCCACAATCAAGAACATCAAATATATTTTGTATCCATATCAACTTAAATATATACTGCTTGAAATTTGTAAGGATAAACGATAAAAGGTTATTTATATTATGTAAAATAAGTCCAATGATTGAATAATGTTAGACACATAAGAAAATATCACTAATATGACTCAAAATGGATGAACACACATTTATGCGTTAGTAAAAAAACCTGTGTGCAGTGATAGCGAACATAAGGTTTTTTAAACAAGTGACTGCATTTAACCATATGGGTCAAAATCCCTAATGGGCCTTGAGATTAAAAAAAAAGTAGTTCTGATGTTACTGTAGTGATGATGAGAGAGCTAGGGGAAGATGTAGTTTGTAAGTGCTCAAATCTTGGTGTGCCCACAAGACAAACATTGCTGCTTTAATTTATTGAAGGCACATGACTGTAAAAATGGAGTATGTTGGGTAATGTATGGCCGACATAACACTGTTGGTAACAACAAATGGAAGTTTTTAACGACCTTGAATGCTCGTAAACACTTCTTACACTGATTTTATTTCATGAAATTGTTCATGCTATTAACGGCAAATTTATTTTCCATTACCTGTGTGACGTAAAAAAAGTATTAGTCACAGTTTACCTTGAATAATTTAGTCATGTATTTTCACCATCAACCTGAGAAATCTTTAGAGATATATAAGTTGCAGAAATGTCTAAGTGAGGTTGATTTTTGACAGCTAATCAATTTTATTGAATTTATCCTTAAGGTTTATGTACCCTTCTGTAGCCATTTTTGTACTAATTTTTCAAACCTCAATTGTATCAAAACTAAAGATATAATAAATAATAGAGATAGGCCATTTAGTACATGTTCCAGGGGGAAACTTGATGAAAAGCATTATTTTTTACTGTTTCATTGCATTTGATAGAAAAAGAGGACTTTGTGGCAAATAAATCAAGATTTTTATAGAAAATCCACAGCCTTTAATACAGAGATTTTTGTTATAAAATTTGAAACATAAATTACTCACTTGATTTTCTATGATGTGCTAGTGTTTATTTTTTACAAAAAGTTCTAAGTAACCTGTAAATTCCAAAACACCTCGTGCTGAGTCACTAAAGTCGAGCGCACCCTTAAAGGCGTACTTGATTTTGCCCATATTTATACTTGTCTTAACCAATAACTACATTTATAAACTTGTTTTAAGGAAATCAATGCTAGCACTGCATGCAATAATCCTATATCTATCAGTCATCAAATTGCCAAATATAAAAGTACAAGGATAAAGGCTGTGGATTTTCTATAAAAATCTTGATTTATTTGCCACAAAGTCCTCTTTTTCTATTAAATGCAATGGAACAGTAAAAAATAATGCTGTGCATCAAGTTTCCCCTTGGAATATGTACAAAATGGCCTATCTCTATTATGCATTATATCTGTAGTTTTGATACAATTGAAGTTTGAAAAGTTCGTACAAAAATGGCTACAGAAGGGTACATAAACCTTAACGTGCGTAATTTGTAGTGCGATGCACTTACATACTTTAAATAACAGGTAAGGGGAAATGAAGATGTCGTTTACAGCATGAGAGTACAGTTTCTACTCGAAATTGAAAGGTAAACGGTCGAACAGTCACAGGACATAAAGTAACAAAGTGACAAAAAATCAACTATTTGTTAACAATTTTCATACATATCTTCATATTGAAGTTAAGAAATGTATCAGTATTCTTGAAAAATGAAAGAAAGATTACTTGGCACCATGGAGCCTTTTAATTGCCAAGCCACTTTTACATTTAGTTTTTTAACCATTATTTGATTTACTTTGATATTTTTTTCATAAATTTTGCTTTCAAAGTCAGATTTTTATACATTAGTTCAAGAGTTATATACAAATATTTTTGTAGAAATAAGCGTTTTTTATTAAAAGAAAATAGTCGGAAAAAATGAATTGCGACTTTTTGTCCGGTACTTTTTGTCTGTTACTTTTTTCCTGTAACTTTCTGTCCTATATTCAAATTATAGAAGAGGCTACCAGAGTAACAGCATCAAGAGTTACTCGAGGGAGTCTACCTCCTCTTTTAAGCCCTGGGAAACCAACGCAAGTAAAGTAGACATTTTTAATCTATAAATTAAAGTCAATATAACTAAAAAATTAAGGTCTAACCTATTTTTTAACAGGTAGTTGTTGACACAAGAAGATATGTTTGTAATGTTATTTTTATCAACACAAGGGCATTGAAATTTATTTTAGTTCATTTGGTGGAAGTGGATTAAATCTTCCAGACTATTTTCTGGAATAGTCTCCTCAGCATATGGCGCGGGAGATATATTTTCATATCACATTTTTCTCATCACTTGGCGTCCGGCGTCCGTCGTCGTCGTCGTCCTGCGTGAACTTTTACAAAAATCTTCTCTGAAACTACTGGGCCAAATTTAACCAAACTTGGCCACAATCATCATTGGGGTATCTAGTCTAAAAAATGTGTCCGGTGGCCCGGCAAACCAACCAAGATGGCCGCCATGGCTAAAAATAGAACATAGGGGTAAAATGCAGTTTTTGGCTCAAAAACCAAAGCATTTAGAGCAAATCTGACATGGGTTAATATTGTTCATCAGGTCAAGATCTATGTGCCCTGAAATTTTCAGATGAATCGGACATTTCGTTGTTGGGTTGCTGCCCCTGAAATGGTAATTTTAAGGAAATTTTGCTGTTTTTGGTTATTATCTTGAATATTATTATAGATAGAGATAAACTGTAAACAGCAATAATGTTCAGCAAAGTAAGATCTACAAATAAGTCAATATGACCAAAATGGTCAGTTGACCACTTTAGGAGTTATTGCCCTTTATAGTCAATTTTTAACCATTTTTCGTAAATCTTAGTAATCTTTTAGAAAAATCTTCTCCTCTGAAACTACTGGGCCAAATTTAACCAAACTTGGCCATAATCATAATTTGGGTATCTAGTTTTAAAAATGTGTCCAGTGACCCGCCCAACCAACCAAGATGGCCGCCATGGTTAAAAATAGAACATAGGGGTAAAATGCAGTTTTTGGCTTATAACTCGAAAACCAAAGCATTTAGAGCAAATCTGACAGGAAGTAAAATTGTTCATCACCGTTGTTGGGTTGCTGCCCCTGAAATGGTAATTTTAAGGAAATTTTGCTGTTTTTGGTTATTATCCACATAATTTCTCCTGTGTACATTTAGTTGAATCCTAAGTCCTATGTACTAGAGTATTAATACAGTGTTTTTTCCCCCATATACATTTTATAAAACCTACCATCACTTCATATTTTGGATTGCTCATTTCATACAATTCTTCATTCATATGTTATTTAAAATCATAGATTCCAACACTAAACATTTTATTCATTTTAAAGTGTAGTAAATTGTTCTGACATATTAAAAAAAAAATCTAAATTTGCCTATTTTCAGTAACTAACTAGTGAACATTATATTGTATTACATAACCATTAGTTACAACAGAATCCATGGTCTAGTAGGAAAGGTCTATGATGGAAACCTACAGACTGAAAAGCATCTTAGATATTAATCTCAGGTACATGTACATGTTTTTTTTTTATCATTTAACATAACAATTTGTAATAGTAACACTATTTTAATATATGGTCTTTGTTTTTCATAACAGTCTATGTAAAAGATGTGTAAATTGATAAACCTCAAAAAATGTAAAAATGATAAAACAATAATTTAATGGGAAGTTTCAAACTATTATGTAGTTTACATAATTATTTGTTATGTAAAGATTCATATCTATTGTTTAAAAGGGTCAATTAGAAGATCTGTAAATCTTAGATTTTACAGTTACTTATTAATTATGTAACATTTTTGTATAAAATATACATTACTTTCTTTTTAACAGCACAGGTCAACAGATAGAAGATATTGTAAGTACTAAAACTATTCTTTTTACACTTAGATTTTTCAAAAATGTTACTTTTATAAATATAAAATATTTTATCTAAAAAGTCTTCAATGATTGTAGTAAAAGCATTGATTGTAACAGTGTTAGTACTGTGTACCTCCATTTTCATTTTGAACATCCTTGAGCTTTATGTCATCCTTGTACATGTTATACTTGTTTCATTTGAATTTTGTAACATTTGCTCCTGTTTATCTTATTATTTAAGAGATTGGTTTCTTAATTTAAATTATAGTGTGTGTGTGTGTGTATTTTTTTTTCCTGTTGACATTATTGTATTTTTAATTATAGTAATTACTGGAGGTTTTTTTTCCCAGGTATAATCAGATTAAATTTATTATGGAAGGAGCAGCAATGATGAAACAAGAGCCTCAAGCAAATGATGTTCAGACAAGGTATTTAATAATTTTTCATTACTGTTATTATAATTGTTCTTAATCATTACAATATAGATAATGAAACTGAATAGACTGAATCTCTTACATTTTTGATTATAAAAAAGAAGATGCAGTATGATTGCCCATGAGACAACTCTCCACAAAAGACCAAATAACACAGAAATTAACAATTATAGGTAGCCATATGATCTTCAAGAATGAGCAAAGCCCCTATCACATGGTCAGCTATAAAAGGTCCCACCATGACAATGTAAAACAATTCAAACAAGAAAATTGATTAGCATACTATATGATATTTTTACAATATAACAACTAACTATTCTTATTTTGAATTCAGTTCAATATTTGATAATGATAATAATAATTCACTGAATATTTATAATTTAAATGTATTTTTTTAGGTATTCAGAAATAGCTGTGATTACTCATTTGGAAGACCTCCTAAAAAAGAAAATCGATGATATGGCTGTTAAAATTATGTATCAGGCTGAATTGATGGAACGGAATAAAATGAAACTGAATAGTGACATTGTATTTAAAAAACAATTAAAATCCCGCAAAAGGGATTTAATGTCTGAAGAATTAAACAGTTAACCTTAGAAGAAGGACAAACCATATATATAGTTTTTTAAATATCTAAAGACATTTGTTGTTGAATTAATTTTGTATTATACATTTGTGTAATGAAATTTATAGATTCTTTTATTTGATGTCTTTATATAAATAAAGTTATCTTGACAGGCTGTGAAGAGAGTTTTTATCAAATGTTATACCTGTATATAATATCTGATTTCATTTAACTTTATAACATGTAAAGGGGTTTATTAGTAAAAAACTAGATATAGTTTAAAAAAAAACAACACTAATAATATATGCATACCTAATTTATTTCACAAATATTCACAAATAAATTACACTGTACAATATCTGAGAGAAAATATCATTTATACTTTTACAGTTTTTCTACATGTATTAAACCATATCATCCTAAATGTTTCTGATTCAAAGCTTTATTAATATACTGTGTGATGGCTGTTAAGTAGTTCCACTGTATCAATGTTAATGAAATGCCTTTAATGGTAGGTTTATGGTTTAAAAATTGTCTGATGTCTATAACTGTTCTCTTGTTGTATTCACATATAGTTAACACAAATTCACTAGGTAGACTAAAATGTTTAATAAAAGAGCACAATGACTGGTTGAAGTTTTGGTCAATTTTAATGTAGTCAGTCATGTTTGTGTTTTGTTTTGAAGATTCATATACACCACAAGTTATCCACAAAGTTGTTGCTGATAATATTAATAATTACTCCTGTCCATTTCAACATATTTATATGCATTTCATAATGATAGTACATATCTGACAAACTAGATGCAATGCTTTTTCTTGATGATGAAGATGTAGAATTAATCCTTGTATGTGACATGGTTAAAATATTATGACAACCTTTCTCTTTCAAGTCATCAATGTAAATAAACTTGTAAATAAATAACAACTACTCTTATTTGTCAGTTATGGTTGCTTGCGCTCTCTCTCTCTCTCTGTTCATGTAAAAAATTGAGGTTGGTGTGATACTAACGATCTGTTTACATACATGCATCTATTAATAACTACATTTTGCTGCTTCTCAACATTGCGCTTTTCTTTTCGATTGTCATCCTTGTCAATGCCCTGGTGACATTCGAACAGCTTCCTTCCTACCACTACAAAAGAAATTCCATCACAAGGAATGATAGAAACTGAATCTGGGTGAGGATCTCGAAACCGTATTTTCTTCGTATAAGAAGAGATAAATCTAAATACAAAATTGAGCCTGAATGAACAAGTAGCAGAATATTGATCTGGATGCAGATATTTTCAATCCTGTTTTCTAAATCATCAAATGTGACTTGAGCTTTATATTATACTTTGTAGGCATTATCCACTGCATTGTAACGCACCTGTTCTTTAGCCAAGAGCCTTTTTTGTAAAATGAATTAAGGATACTGTGTTTTGAAAAACTTTAACTGAAGCTCACGTATACGCTTGTGAAATAACACCCCGCCCCTTTTCAAAATAGACCACGTACCTTTTTAGTCATTTCCGTAGTTAATATTTTTTTTAACCACTCGGAATTTATCATGATTCTCTATGTTATCCTTTTGTATTGTTTGATGTACATCAAATACAGATTTTACTGAAATTTCAGTCATTTTCGCTTTATATGTCTATGTAATTTTATATGTTCTATTCTTCTCAAATGAGAATGGTATTTTTCATACCTAGCACACCCCTAAAGGTTGTTGTCGCTGCTACGAGGGGAGGGCAATTGTTTTCATTAACCGGCTCTACTACCTTATTACCCTTTGATAGTAATACAAGGTGGAGGTTCTGAGGTTCTTCTGAGCGCCTTCTCTCCTACGTCTTCTCTACCTGTCCCCTCTGAAAAAAATGTGAAAATCAAATAAAAAAGAACGAAATTAAATTTATTACTGTTATTTATATTGTTAGCTAGTGTATGTATACAGTATTCACGTAACGAAGTCATGTTTGTATAAAGATTTGTTGATTTTGTTTTTAAAACAACAAAAAAGAAAACTATTTTATTTTAAAAGTCCGGACCCGACCTGGACATTGTCGGGGTAAAACATTTTTCATATTTCGAATGAAATGTGTTTAAAAGGGTTTCCCTTGCTAATATTTATTTGGTATAACCATTTAAAAGGCATATTCTTAATTATTTTAACACAATTTATTCCTTCCCAACCCCAGTTTCATTATGATATAATAGGTCAGAAGCTTCGTGTATAATGTTTGATTTCCCGACCGTGCAAGGGCTGTATAGCCAGTCAAGGTCGTTAAAAACTTCCATTTGTATAATGTTTGACACATTATATTGCATAGAACGATAGTGCTATATTAACCGATAGTCTCCGTTACCAATCATTCTAACATGACGTCTTTCAAACGGTTTGAGTACACACCCGTGGTATATATGAATATATTGTTTTGGCTGTTCCGATCGTACTCCCACGTCATATGCTCTTATATGAATGAGCTACCCGACGTCAGAATATAAGCATTTTACGGGAAAATACCCGTAAATTGTATAGTTACAAGATTATTTGATTGTCGGTTAAGTATAAATAGGTTAATGGTCTTCCTATCGACATCAAAATATGTGTATGTCTATGGTTATGAACAGAATCTTGTTTCCATGCAAATTGATGCACATGTATTAGGATAATCTTGTTTGTAATAAGTTCAACATTAAAAATTTTAGTAGTAAATTGTTCGTCCGGCCTCATCTTCAGTTTGATGATTCGAAATATCTTCTGATAACTTGTCATAAAAAGTAGCAGGTGTGTTTAAGTTTGATGACATGCGTTCTCAAAGCTGATGAAGTCGCATGTTTGTTATTGTGTGGTTGAATACACGCGTTTTTAATCCCTGAAACACATTGGGTCAGACGGTTAATTGCTCACTGTTGTTCTAAAATAAGATTCTGGTTATTAATCATCTGCTCCTGGTACATCCAAAGTATATCCGGCCTATTTGTCTGGTAAGATGTAGCGGTTATCGTAGCCCTCCTTTTTTAATTTTGTTCAGTAAACATAAAAGTAACCTTTTTTTGTCACATTATCTAATGGAACTTCAATAATTTGAAAAGACCATCATAATTCACAAGTCCCGTTGGATTAGCAGAATTATTAACACAAAATGGGAAAATAATCGCATATGCAAGCCGATCATTGACAAACGTTGAAACACGCTTTTCGCAAACAGAAAAGAAAGCATTGGCAATTGTATGGGCAATTGAACATTTTACATTTACATTGGCATCCGACCACCAACCACTGTAAACTATATTCAACAGTCCAAAGGCAAAAACACCAGCACGCATTGAAATATGGAGATTAAGATTTCAAGGATACAATTTCAAACCAGTATAAACCAGGACAGGTGAAAGTGGTCGACTATTTATCAAGACATCCGACCCCGAATACATTAATCGCATGTTGACATTCACAATTAGCTTAAGAATATGTCCGATACTTAACTGACAAACCTTGCACATGAAGGGCACCAGGGCATAGTACGTACAAAACAGTTGTAACATGAAAAGGTATACTTCCGTGGAATAGACAAACTTGTTGAACAAACATATGAATCATGTATACCATGTTTAGCGTCAACACCCGAAAAATGTTTTTGAACCGCTACAAATGTCCGAAATACCGAATAAAATTTGGGAGAATCTCAGCATGGATTTTGGTGGACCGTTTCCAAATGGCTATTACGTAATGGTAGTCATTGATGAAAACTCAAGGTATCCTGTAATAGTAAATGTACTTTTTGAAGTTTGACATTCCTTTTCATTTTCTTGGTCTTGCATATATTGTAAAATATGAAAGAGACTAATTTCTTTATAGACTGATATGAGATTGGTAATTTTTGACTTCCTCAGATGAAGAACAGGAATTTCTTGAAGACGGCTGCGAAAGACTAGAGCCAGACTAGATGTGTTGTAGTAGCAAAGATCAAGGTCAGCTTTCTCTTTCAATTGTCTTCCTGCTTCTTTTAAACTTAGGGTAGTACCTGTGTCAGATTTTATATCAAACACTGTCTATATATTTCTATAATTCAGCAGAAGTTCCTTAGTGTTTTGGATTGAAGATCTTTGGTCTTTTTATGGAATTGCTATTGATAAAAGTGTCAAATAATATCTGCATGTGCAGTGGAACACCAAGTTGCCAATCTTTCAAGTTGTTAAAACACTTCCGATCTTGTTGTTCAATATCTGTTTTTGTGTATCTCTATATATGGAAATTCGCTAGTCGTGCATCAATTACAAACTTCCACCGACTCTATGAGTGCAAGTCAATTTTATTTTAACCAACATTCGTTTTACATTCAGAGGAATGTATGTAACATACATTAAAAAATAACAAAAATATTAAATAGCGATGGAATTGCAACTGAACAGATAACAGCAAAACTAGATTATGATCACAAGCTATTTGTTAGCAGTCATAAACGCAGCAGACATTTATAAATCATTGGTAAGTTTACGATTAAATCAAGCAAAAACCAATTGTTCTTATTGTAAAAAAAAAAGAAAAAAGTCGGAAGACGTCAATAACGAATAAAAGGAATTATTGAATTAGTTATGCTCATCATCGAATCGCCTTTCATGGACATTCGCTATATCAGATAATATCCAAACCGGTTCTTTAAAGGAGATAAAAGGTACATACATCTAGTTAACTTTACTCATATTGATAAGCTGTTGTTCAGGTTGAATATAGAGGGACCCCAAGGGTGACTGGGGTATAGAAATATGGTTACTTGGTCTTCTCCCGACCGGCAGTAAAACGCTTGCTGAAGTGGGGCGTCCGTTTGGCTGTGCGGGATGTATCAAGTTCGCAGTCACGTCCGTCAGAAGGGGACGTTAAATCCGATGCCTCGTGTAAAGTGAGTGCCACGCTCTTTACACGTTAAGAACCCTTGCAACAACTCTTTGAGGGGTCTGTAGGTGGCCTGTTGCAAGGCAAAATTTCTGTCCCTATCCAATATACCCTCATTTTCCAGTGGCAGTCCAAATTTCCCCGACCATCATCCTAGATGGCCTCTATTACAACAACCTACCTATTGTATTTATTGTGCACTTGTTCTCGTCCTGAATATGCATGAAATATTTGCCAGTGGACGTTAAGCAACCAACAATCAATCAATGAATATAGAGGGTAAATTTCACGTTGGCCTTCAGATCCTTTAAAGAATTAAACACTACGTGTTCAAGTCTGTGTTTCTCCCTCAACTTTGCCTGAAAGAACTCAAAATCAACCCTTTCCAATTTCCAAAATTATTCAAATCTAAATAAAATAATAAAACTGTCTGTGCTGGCTATATGTTTCAGTTAGTTTTTTTTTGCAATTTTATAATCTGGGGCAAATATGGTGTTATCATTCCTAACGTTGACATTTGTTTTAATACGAATGTCATCAAGTAACTTCTTTAATACCAAAATGTACTCATCCCTAAAGATCAAAGCTGGTGAGGCAGAGATCAACATTTTACGTATAATTTAAAAGTAGTAGGTATGTTGATCTTATTTCACTGCGAACATTTTTTTTTTCGACGCTATCTATCGAACTTATAATTACCAATTTAATGTAATGAGAAAATTGTTATTCAGAATATTTGTTTTTTCATCTGTTGACCATATTTTTTTCCACAAGCTGGAGGTAAGAATACTTGTTTTGTTTCAAAAACATAACCTCTAATGGACTTGAATGAATGGTTCATTGGAGGTATTTGTGATATACCTAAAGTAACTAGAGTATTAAATAGTGATGAAATTGCTTCTGTACAGATCACACCAAAAACATTTTATGATGATGGGCTCTTTGTTATCGAGCTCCAATGAAAACAGAAGAAATGAACGAGTAAATCATTGGATTCAACATGAACATGAGCAAGACCAATTTAAAATGCAGGCAACGGTCAATTCCTCAAAAATAAAATAAGAAAGAGTCTGAATAGTCGTTTAAAAGCAAGCGTTGAATTGGTTATGTTCGTCATCGAATATCCTTATATGGACATTCGTTTTGCTAGACGTGCATCAAATGGGCGTCAATTGACCCTCTGAGTTATAAAATCTTCAGTTAAAGTCAGGGTTATCTTATCAACATTCGTATTAAATCCAAAGGAATATATGCGTCATACTAAATGTATAAAATAACTAAACTATTTAATAATGATAGAATTGTTACTGTACAGAAACCAGCAAAACTATATAATGATCATAAGCTCTTTGTTAACAGTAATTAAAGCAGCAGACATCTATAAATCTTTCTGATTGAATTTAGGAAGTAACCGATTTAATAAAAATGCAGGCAATAGTAAATTATTCTAGTTCAAAAATTAGCATTATCGCAAACGACGCCAATATGAAAGGAATCTGACATTGAATTAGTTATGTTCATCGAATCTCCTCATAAGGACACTCGCTATGCAAGTTGTTGTATATCTTTCGTTTGAGTTATCATTGACTTTCTTAATTCATTGACCCCAAGGGTGACTAGGGAATAAAGATATGGTCACTAGGTCTTCTTCCGACCGGCAGTAACACGCTTGCCGAAGTGGGGAGTCCGTTTGGCTGTGCGGGATGTATCAAGTCGGTCTCTATTTGAGAGATTATTTAGTTTTGCTATTCTATTAATAGCAGTATCTATCTGAGAGATTATTATATGTTGTTCTATTTGAGAATTACTTGTTTTATCAATCTATTTGAAAGATGATTATTACTGTATTTAAAAAAAAAAAGACACACCAGTCCTTTACTTCCTATGTTATAGCGTTGAAATAGATCCTGTACTGTGTGATAAATAATTAAGTATTGGTATTTTATCCGTCACATATTTGTATCAAATCGCTTGCACGTGCTTACAGGATCTCGTATGCTGATTTGTTGATTCTATATACATCACAGATACATGCACGCATATTTTTGACCTCACCTAACTCTTAAAATAGTTCAGGAGTGCCCGTTGTTTTCTTCTTCTGTCTCATTGGCAATTACATCAAATCTTTTTTTATATGTAACATACCACTTTCACATTCTATTTTTCTAGGGTATAGTATTCCATCTATCCATGGGATATCCACCTGATCTCCTACTGCAAATCTCATCTTCTCCAGTCTCTCCACTTTTACCATCCTTTTCCTGATTAGGTTGTAATGGAGAACTTAACTCCTGGTCAGAATTAAATCGGACAACAAACCATTCTGATGAAAATAAATATTATATATATATTGTCAAAACACACACATCCAAGAGTGACTACAATTAAAAAACGTGGATGATAACTTTGTAAAATAAAACTAAGAATAGAAATGGGGAATGTGTCAAAGAGACAACAACCCGACCATAGAAATAACAACAACAGAAGGTCTCTAACAGGTCTTCAATGTAGCGAGAAATTCCCGCACCCGGAGGCGTCCTTCAGCTTGCCCCTAAACTTCTCTACATCTCCTGTATCGTTTTTCAATTCTTCTTTACTACTTGGTTTTAGCACTGCCTCTTTATATTTTTCAACCCACTTTTCTTTGATTTCTTGCACTTGGTTATTGAGTTTAGTAATGTTTTTTTCCCGTTTTTAATCTTTGTGCAGGCTTCCTTTCATATCTGCTCGCTATTAGTTTGCATTTTTTCGGAATGCTCCGTTGCTGCTTGTAACATGATTTCTTTGATGCTTTTATTGAAGTCTTGAATTTTGTCTCGAAATCACTAGATCCTAGTTGTGGAATGACTGATGCTTTTTGGGATTCTTGCATAGTCTTCCCTTATCAATGTGACGGTGTTGTGTCTTCTCGATAGCTGTTGTCAGCATTCATTTCAAAGTGTGCAACCCAAAAACGGTTGGCGCTGTGGCGCACCCAAATATGGTCAAGCCCCGCCCCCTTATCTAAACCTAATATGGTCAGCATTCAAACTTCAGATAAGACTAGGACGACACAACATGACTCATAAGTCCATATAAGGTCTGGAGCCCATCGTTCCTACTTTCGATCAATTAGAATGATTCATATCCACAAATAAGGTAAGAACGTTACAATATGACTCGTCTGACGTCACTTATTTTGATCGAGGAGGATTCCAAACGGAAGGGTGATATCCATATACGGACATGTAACGAATTGACCAATGGCAAGGACGGGACGAACGTATAAAAAATGTTTTGAAGAATAGACTGAAGAGAAAATCCTAATGTAAAAAAAGTATTACCATGTGATTCTTCGCAATCAAAACTCTCCAAAACGTGAACAAATTCGTGAACAAAAGTAGTGAAAAAATGAAAATAATTCCGATGTTTTTCTAGGTCCTCATAAATATAAACTTTATTTTCGGAATATAGAGGTAATCTTGTTAGTCCGACGCGATCTTCGCTAGCCAAATTTCCGAAATCTATATTTAATCGTAAAACTGAACGTGGAGTGGACCTATCTCCAATGGCTGATATTATAGTTCTTATAGTTGCCAAAGCAATTCCAAGACAGTTTGTCTGTGTTAAAATTTGAAGTGATTTTGAGTCCGAAAGAATATACCTAAATCCGCCTGAAACTTTTGAAAATGTGCTAGAAAAGATGATAAATTCATTGATTCGATGCTTGCACCGTCAAGTCTCAAAGTATAATTTGCACCTTCCCGGACTTACACTTTTATTTCATTCAGAAGCACATTTCCGACACCCGAAGTGCAGAGCAGATGGTAGGCATTAGAAAATGGAATGAAAAACTGAATTAAAAAAAGTATATAAATATATTTATATTTGCGAAGATGATTAAAACATGAATAAATAGACAAGAATTTAACGAAACTGATAAACAAATTAGTTGAATATATATGTAAAATAATATTAAATGACTGAATAAATAGTCAACGATAAATCTTACGGAGCGATGGATCATAAGTAGTAGGAACGGTTGGTTTTTATGCAACCCAAAAACGGTTGGCGCTGTGGCGCCCCCTTATCTAAACATCCCCTCCGGCTGACCTAATATGGTCAGCATTCATACTTCAGATAAGACTAGGACGACACAACATGACTCGTAAGTCCATATAAGGTCTGGAGCCCATCGTTCCTACCTATAAGGTTATTTCCCGTCTCTGTTGTTGTTAAGGGTTTGATTGCAGTCGCGGTCGCATTTAGTTTATGCATTTCATATCCTTTTACTTTCAGCACCCAGTGTAAAACGTCGACGGAATAAAACCCTTCTTTGTCTTAATAAGACTTCATTGATGTATCGCATGTTGTACTGGAAATTTGAGTGTTCTTCTTGTGACAAACTCTTAATTTGAAGGGTAACAGCTGTCTAAGAAGATCAACGTCACACATTTGTATATCTACGTTTGATAATTCTGTATTTGCAGGCATAACTAAATCTTCTTCTCTGTGTATAACCGTATATGTGTCTCCCGTGTCAAGTGTATTCACCTCAGGTGACACAGCAACGGCCTCGTAGATAAATTCGTTAGATTCATTTGGAAGATACTCTTTGTAAATTTGCCCTAAATGATTAAATTTTAACGGGGTTCCTAATGCCTTTTCGTGCTTCAATAATATTTTTGAGTTTATTTTCTCATTTCTTAGGTGGTATATAAGTCTAACAAAGAATAATATGATTTCTCGGTGTCATGTTGTGCAGGAAATAAATGTCCTTTTTGCTGCTACTAAAACGTTGTTCAACAGTCTGCGTATCTACAAAACCAGAGATTTCTTTGACCAATGAGCTTTTTCTAAGCGTTTCTTCTTTTTTCCTGCAATTATCCTGATGGAACCAATCATATAAAGAGAAGTGATCACTTGTACATATTGAAGGTTTGAAGTTTGTTTCTTCGATGTAGTCTCCCTCTACTGTGTCTGTTAGAAACGGCAAACTATATGTTACGGATCTTCGGAAACAATGTCCAATCTTCCTTCATTGGGATGGAAAAACTCCAGTACAGTATTATTACCATGTGTTGCCATAAGATGTGCTATATCTGATATGGTCACAGTTGGTCTATGTTTGAGCGACCTCTTCATGTATATATAGTCACGTGAACTCTCTGAACGTGGAAGATTTTTTATTGCATATACAACACCATGACGGCAACATCCAACAGCCCAACCTCCTAAAAGAGTTGTTAAGGGTTTGATTGCAGTCGCGGTCGCATTTAGTTTATGCATTTCATATCCTTTTACTTTCAGCACCCAGTGTAAAACTTCGACGGAATAAAACCCTTCTTTGTCTTAATAAGACTTCATTGATGTATCGCATGTTGTACTGGAAATTTGAGTGTTCTTCTTGTGACAAACTCTTAATTTGAAGGGTAACAGCTGTCTAAGAAGATCAACGTCACACATTTGTATATCTACGTTTGATAATTCTGTATTTTCAGGCATAACTAAATCTTCTTCTCTGTGTATAACCGTATATGTGTCTCCCGTGTCAAGT
Source organism: Mytilus galloprovincialis (assembly GCF_965363235.1). Lineage (NCBI taxonomy): Eukaryota > Metazoa > Mollusca > Bivalvia > Mytilida > Mytilidae > Mytilus > Mytilus galloprovincialis. The sequence continues at coordinate 28,065,058 of NC_134848.1, read as the reverse complement.
GTATTCACCTCAGGTGACACAGCAACGGCCTCGTAGATAAATTCGTTAGATTCATTTGGAAGATACTCTTTGTAAATTTGCCCTAAATGATTAAATTTTAACGGGGTTCCTAATGCCTTTTCGTGCTTCAATAATATTTTTGAGTTCATTTTCTCATTTCTTAGGTGGTATATAAGTCTAACAAAGAATAATATGATTTCTCGGTGTCATGTTGTGCAGGAAATAAATGTCCTTTTTGCTGCTACTAAAACGTTGTTCAACAGTCTGCGTATCTACAAAACCAGAGATTTCTTTGACCAATGAGCTTTTTCTAAGCGTTTCTTCTTTTTTCCTGCAATTATCCTGATGGAACCAATCATATAAAGAGAAGTGATCACTTGTACATATTGAAGGTTTGAAGTTTGTTTCTTCGATGTAGTCTCCCTCTACTGTGTCTGTTAGAAACGGCAAACTATATGTTACGGATCTTCGGAAACAATGTCCAATCTTCCTTCATTGGGATGGAAAAACTCCAGTACAGTATTATTACCATGTGTTGCCATAAGATGTGCTATATCTGATATGGTCACAGTTGGTCTATGTTTGAGCGACCTCTTCATGTCTATATAGTCACGTGAACTCTCTGAACGTGGAAGATTTTTTATTGCATATACAACACCATGACGGCAACATCCAACAGCCCAACCTCCTAAAAGAGTAATAAAAAAAATGAACAAATATTTAAGGTTCTCTTTAAATACTAGTTATATATAAAATGTTAAACATATATCTTATATTTCTTAAAGGCAAATATTTTAGTCACTCGGTTATGACCGGAAAGTAAAACATTATTGGCCTGTGTCGATGAATTAAGCAGTTTGTGTTTGTTATAAAAACTCCTATAAAATATCATTCTTATATTTATACTTAATACGATATAGATTATTCAAAATATTGTTCGCAAACAATACAAATACTACTTTCGTAACACAACGAAGAGGCCAACAGGAGACGAACACAAAAGTAAACTAAAGACTGAGTAAATGTGCCTAACTTAATGCCCGGGGTCTATCTCGTGTTCAACATAAACACAGTAAACCCTTGGTGCGATAGATTCTTGTATTCAGCAACTCTCCATCATGATAGATATGATAGGAAAAGAACAAAAGAAAGCTCTGTTATATCATATTAACTATGATTATCATATACACACCATAAAATGGCGAGCCAATGATTGTATTCAGTATGTTTAAACGGGAATCTCACTATTAGAAAGCTGACATCGTCCACTTTGTTGTATACTTTTGTTATTCATCTACACTCAATGACAATTGAAGATATGTGAAGGCTTTACTGTAACTATGGTATTCTCAATTTTAAGTGCATGATTTGATTAGTTCGAGATAGTAGATATGTAATACCTGAACATAGTTTGGGTACATTCTGCTTCACCTCTTTAGACGCTTCAATTGCCTTGCACATGGCAACCTCCGTCTTGTTAGTGACAACTATGTAAGATTTCTTACATATGACATTCATTAGGGTTACACCAAAGCCCTCGATGAATTTGCCATGATCTTTTTCATTGTAAACAATTGTTGAAATAGCAGCTGTTGTATCTGCTTAAACAGCATAGAACATGGGTCTGCTGGGGTACACCTGCACCACATGTAGCAATATGTGACCTACTTTGGTCAATTTTTCATTTTGACAAACCAGGTATGAGAGATTGAAGGTTTTCCTTTGTATGCATGTCTGGTGATGAAATCATTGACAGTAATTGGCATTTGAGGGTATTGTTGTCAGCTTCCATGTAGAGCTTTGCAATCAAATTTGTTAAATCTGTGTTGACTGTAGATGTAATTGGAATATTAATAATACTAGTTTCACGAGCCAAAAGATGTAATAGTTGAGATGATTGCCCTGGTGCAATGTGTTCAAGTACAGAATGTACAGCCTCATTTGCCTTTCGTTTCAAATAACGCAAAGTACTGTCTTTTACATGTTCAAGAGGCGTTTTAAGTTGAAATTTAATAGGACTTATTGAACTTCTAAGTAGATCAAGGGCTGAATTCATGCTATGAAGTCCTTCTTTTAAGATACCCTGCGCATTTGATGTTGCACTCCAGTTAGATTCGTGAGAGATTTGTGAGGAAGACAAATTCTGATTTTCTTGAGATGAATCACAGCTTACATTGTCAATCTGAAATTATTATAAATTCTAATGCAATTTGGATGTAACAATTTTTTTCATTGGCTAAAAGTTGACGTCAAATCCACAGTTGACTAAGAAGGGACCCGCCATTTTGAATTGATTGAATCAACAAATGTTCGATTACTACTATATAACCGAAAATAAATAACACCTACTTCGAATTCCCGTTTTAATGTAATTTTATCCGAATTTGAAGCATGGTAACGTAATAACCTCCAGTTTGTAAGTTTTTATTTGTACGACTTCACGTTTAGCCATGACGTCTTTGTGCCAAAATCATTCATGAAGCTTTGCGGACTGATTATTCATTTTCAAACTATATTTATGATATTCGAAAACAATTTTTTTTTAAATGATTTGTTTATTATTAATAATACATGTATAGTCGAGTCATTGTGTGCCATTTAATCAGAATTAATCATCATCCTCTGCAGAATTTAATCTTTTACATTCCCAACTGCATGTACATGTATTTCATACCTATTTTGTATTAAAACTTGGTTGGAACTAGCTTCTTTAAAAGTAATGGCGGAGCGAAGTGAGGCAAAAATGTTTTTGAAGGGTTTTGGAGCCCTTGAAGGCACAAGAACCTATAAAACAAACGATGCAAATAATGCTCTTTTAATAGGTGTTTCCCAAACCCTTTCTTAATCTGAAAATGCAAGTTTTCTCATCACTTGTCGTCCGTCGTCGTCGTTAACTTTTACAAAAATCTTCTCTTAAACTACTTTGAAAAAGTGTGGATGCGAATTAATGTTGTTTACACCACACAGACTGAGAGGCATTGTGTCGCCAGAGATGAGTGGAATTCATTACTTGAAACAACTAAAACGTCTTTTGGTATTTTGATTATTTCTCGAAATTGGGCGACCAATTATTAAATGATCGTAATATGCTCCCTTCTAACCTCTCTTTATAACTTGAAGTTGTGTCAAATCGACGCACACGAATACCATGTCACTTTTATGTGTATCAATTCTTTCAATCCTGGAAATTATGATCCTCTCAAAGCAGTCGTTTTTTTTCCTTTCTTTCATTGTAATAGGCAAATACGTAATCTTAAAAAACGTTTGAATCATGAAGCATGTGACCGATTTAAAGTTTATCTACTACAGATATTCAGAAAAGTGGTTGTTTATTGTCAAGTGTAATACAATTATCACTAAAGAAAGGCTCCGATTGAATATTTCATTTGATACAATAGTCTATCAAAAATTGTCATTTTCAGTGGCAGTCCAAAGTTCCCCAAACATTATTCCAGATGGTCTCTTTTATGACAAAACCTACCTATTGTATCTATGATGAACTTATTCTTGTCCTGAGCATGCATGATCTCTTGTGGACAGTTGTCTCATTGACAATCATACCACATCTTTTTTATATGAAATATTTGCCATTGGACGCTATGCATCACACAATATATAAAAAACGGTCGATTTAAGATGACATATAATCTTAGGTAAAGGCGACAGTAGTATAATATAACAAGGGGTATTTGGCTGACTTGGTACAGGACATTTTTAAGAAAAAAAGGTGGGCTGAAACCAGGTTTTGTGACATGCCAAACATCCCGCGTTAATGGTAATGTTAATTATAACATTCTAATGACAACATTACATGACAGGACTACATTACAAATAAATGGGAGAAAATATAGTTTAGAGTAACACACGAATAAAAGTCCACAAAAGGTACCCTTTGAAAGTTAAATATGGTAAGAAATCAATAGAGAAAGTGAAATCTTCTTAAGAAAAATGAATTCAGACTACTTTTGGAAAACAACAATATCCAATCTTTTGATATGGGGAATCAATAACAGATTTTAAACAGGATGAGGGTGCAAAAAACTGCTGTATCCCAAAATATATGCACTTTTCACGACCTTCAAGGTAAATCTGATTTGTATAATCTTTTGGTACTTTATTTGTTATTTTGTCACTAGCAGTATATTGTTCGGGAAACATTGTTTATGATTTCTCAAAATTGTCAGCCTCTTGTCGAAAGGTCCTCTTCAGACACTCCTAGAATGTGTAATTTTCCACATGAAGATACAATGCAACTACTATACGGGCTTTGATTTTCTGGTAGTCAGTTTATGTACTAATTAAAGCTACAAAGGCAGATCATAGTAAACACTTTCCTTCTCCGATTACTTGAACTGGAAACATGAATTGAAAGAAGGTAGTAAAGCATATTTCGGAATTGAGTTTAAAGCTTGTCCGTCTGCATTAAGTTTATAGGTGATCATACCAATGATTTTTGTCCACATATAGTGTGTATCCTTTTTGAAGTTAGGAAGTTCACATATTTCTATACATTTCGCCTGTAAATCATTGAGTTATTTTGCTGGTTGGAGATACAGAACACGATTCGGTAAAGGCCACTACGGTCGCAAGGCAAATATGCGGTATCCGGCTAGGTAATTCATGTACGTCTTGCGCTTTTCATTTCATATTAATATTATAGAGAGATTTTCATTAAATATACTTCAAAGTTTGAAGTATAATGTAATCATAGTTTAGTTGCACTTGTCCAGATAAATGACCATGTATAAAATTTTATTGACCATGTACAAAGGACAAGGTATGATAAGAGGTGTTTTTGGCCCCCTTCCCAAATAAGTTTATAAATGCATCATTGATAGCCTTTGTGTAGAAACTACTCAAAACTATGATTTTTTTATGTTCCGGTGAAAGGAAGGTTGCCTAGCAACGGTTTAAATAAATAGCCAAATTATCACATATGCATTGCTTTCTCATTACACATTAGCATAATTCAAAATAATATTGTTTGTTTAACACTTACTTAAGTTTGCATATGAAAAGTCACTTCATTTTCAGTTTAAAAAAATGCTTAGCAACAACCTAGCAACAAAAATTTTGCCTAGCAACGGTTCAAAAATTTGTAATTTCGGCCATATGAGGTATAAATATAGCAATATTTAAAGATTAAGCTACTGTAAATGATTTTTCTTTCATATATATGATGTCTGAGTCATCATTATTCTTTTTCAAGAAAATGAAATTGACCATAGCAACCTAAAAGTTGCTTAGCAACAACCGAAAAAGATAGAAATTAAGTTGAACTACAAAAAAAACCTTTTGATTTTTAATTGTACGAATTAGAGTAAAATCAGGTTAGATTGGTTAATACATGCAAGAAAAATTAGTAGTAAGAAATGAAAGCAAGTCAATTGTATATCATGCTGATAAAAAGATTAGCAACCAAAATAGTGCTTAGCAACGGTTAAATAATGTTTTTTTTTGTTGTTTTTTTTGTAAACAGAAGTAGGTTTTTGGCATTATTATTACATCTTGATGATGTAAATATTAAATCATATGCTATTACCAAAACAGGGTTGAGATCTAAAAAAAATAAAATGTTTAACCCCGCCGCATTTTTGCGTATGTCCCAAGTCAGGAGCCTCTGACCTTTGTAAGTGTTGTATGATTTTTAATTTATTTTATTTTCTTGTGTATAATTCGGAGTTTAGTATGACGTCAATTATTACTGAACTAGTATACATATTTGTTTGGGGGCCAGCTGAAAGATGCCTTAGGGTGCGGAAGTTTCTCGCAGAATTGAAGACCCATTGGTGGCCTTCGGATGTTGTCTGCTCTATGGTCGGGTTGTTGTCTCTTTGACACATTCCCCCATTTCATTCTCAATTTTAGTATTAAATAAAAGATAGCTATCATGGAAATGGTCGGTTTATTAAAAAAAAAAGGATAAATACAAACATAGTGTCACATAATAATTAGTAAGTATAAACATAAACAAGTTAATAGGTAAAATAAACAAGAATGTGTCTCCAGTATAGTATACCGTGAAAATGGGGCAACATCTCTAATTTGGCATTAAAATTAGAAATATCATATCATAGAGAATAACATTAACGGTACCAATTTTCCTGCACCAGATGCGTATTTCGACAATACATGTCTCTTCAGTGATGCTCGTGGCCTAAATATTTGAAAAACCAAAGCTTATATAAAAGATGAAGAACATGTGTACTAAATTTCAAGTTGATTGGACTTCAACTTCATCAATAACTACCTCGACCAAAAACTTTAACATGAAGCGGGACAGATGGACGAACGGATGAACGAACAGACGGACACACAGACCAGAAAACATAATGCCCATAACTGGGGCATAAAAAAACTTTAAGTTGTATAAGAAGTGGCACACTTATAATTCATAAATAATAGTTGAAGTTATGAATATAGCATTTCACATTTACAATATGATTTCCGGTTCATTAAAAAACGCAAATGGATTAAAACTACTATTGAGATTCAGTATCAGATTTATACAGTATGTATAGCCTGTACAATGTCATTGTTTGTCACTTAAAGAATCGTACACTGTGAACTTTTTAACACTTAACACAATATTTTAAAGACTGAAATGCTGAAAACAAAGTTCAAAGTTTTCGATGAGGTCAGGGTTTAAGACGTTAAAAATTCATTAAGATATGTAGATGAAAGGGGCATGAACATCTTCAAGCTTCTCTAAAAATACATTATTTCTACGATATATATCCTGAAATTAGCACGATCGCCAGTGTATAGTATCATGTGCAATCATTATTATGTCAGGTTTACTACCCTCCTTTCAAGTAGCATAGTCCATCAGACAGATAGATTGGTAATCTGCTGGACTAGTATATATTCTTAAAGGAGAGTAGTTAACCTGACCTAATAATGACTTTATGGTTCATCTAACAAGCAAGCTAACTAAAAATATTACCTCTGACTTCACAATCAATGAAATCGGCTGTAATATTCACCAAGTTCAACCTTTCCGGTATTGAATAAATATTTGAAGTTACTAAAAAAATCTTATTTATTGCATTAGGGACATTAAACTATAGTACTAGTAGTGCAAGTTGTGCCTTCAATAGCAAGTGAGAGGGAAAACAAGTTCAACTACCGTTTTTGGTGAATATTCAACAACTACCCTAATTATTTTTTAAGTAGCAAGAAATATTGAATAAGTCCAAAAATCTGACATTTTTAGAATATTTGAAGAATAATAAAAATCCGATGGCAATACATGCTTCAATTATGTGTACAATAAACCTATTAGGTATTAAAGCTGTATCTCAAAAACTGTAGGAGGATAACCGAGTCTGTATATAGCTTGTAAAAAAAAATCGGACATTTAAAGAAAATTTCATAAAAAAATCCAAACCCTGTAGACATACACACCTCTATTATAAATAAAAAGCTTTTAGATAAAACAAAATGAAGGAGATAGCTAGACGTATATGTCCGGACAGAAACAGACGAACGAACGAATGGACGGACGGACAGATCTAAATTAACGAACGTGCTCGACATTTTGTCCCGTGAGGGGAGGGGGGAATGTGAAATAGAATTAAGAGGACATAGTTTACATGTACATTAAACAGCTAGATAATAAGTACCAGTGCACTCCAGGAATCGGTATTGGTTTGGCATGAAATTTTGTCACTTACCATGAACTCTAGACAAATTTTACAAAATACACATTCGAAATGGCAAACAAATTCACATGTTTTTTTCGCGCATACTTCATAAGTTTGTTTGCCATGGGTCTTATCCAATTTGTATTTATGCAAGTAAAATATGTTAAAAGTAATTTCGCTATATTTTGTCTAACAACAAGTGATTTTAATGTTCTTAATTCTCTGTTCAAATAACTACTTAATTACGGACAATGCACATGTGCAGGTTCTAACCCTTATGGTAACAAACATGTGCACGAAATGGATATGATACATAAATCTACTTTTCTGTAGATGGTTAAATAGAAAACTTCAAAGTGCAAAATATATACGTTTTGATAAAATGATTTTCTTCAGAACTACAAAAAGAGTTTGAATATATTGAGAATTTATTATAAAATTCATTTGTAAAATTTCGTTGAATATTTGAAAATTATAATGAATAAAAATTAATTCACCATATTTCAAGGGACACAACTCTGTATTTGGCTGCACAGTTGTAGACTATTTTGATCATTATGGGTCTAATTTCACGCACAACATATTTCTTTTCAAGAGAGTGACATGACTTGATGAATGGATACGACATAAAACAATCAGTACGTGATATTCTGATCAATTATGAATCCCGGAATAATTTCGTACGCGTGCCGTTCACTTTGACGTACTATAATGACTTATCAAAATATGTAAACAATCGGATCATTTTTCAAATTTTTAGACATGAGCGCCAACGTAGACCACCATGATATTTTATTATGTGAAAGATACAGAAGAGTACAGTTGATGGTTGAAAATTTCAAGATGGTCTACGTTGGCGCTGATGTCAAATTTTGTCTCCGAACATGACGAAATTGTAGATTTTTTACACTTTTCGTCGTTTAGGGCTTTTCAAGGTCTCAGTTTGAACATAGTTGAGTACATAACACCTAAAAATAAGGTTCTACATGGACGATCAGATACTGCAGTTCATAACACAGGCTTGATGGGTTTCAACTTCAAAGTTTAAAAATTTTGAAAAAAGGGGGGCCAGAAACGGCCCTTATCATACCTTGTCCTTTAGCCAGTGGGGTTTATGATGTAAATGAACACTACATTCAGATAACTGAATGACCATGTTACATAAACACCATGACACATGTTACTTTTATGTGTATTGGGGGAGTTAAGACTTTTAATGAGGGTAATTCATCGGTCACTTCAAAGTTGCAAAAGTTAAGTACCGACATGTATGATTTTTTTTGAATAATGGGATAATTTCTCCGGGACTATATAAACAAGTTTGTTCAGTTGGAATACTATCTGTAAATTCCAGCTGAACAGAACTTTGTGTTTTTATTTAAAGGTTAGTAAACTTTACACATTTTGGTAGCGACTTTATCATTTAAATTGGAAAAGTATTTATGGTTAAAAGTTCATTTTTTTAAATTCAATTATTTTTATACATGTGTTTTAATTTACTTTAAGACAAAGTGACAACATTAGTTATCTATATACATGCTTAAAATGCAATATAATGTAAAGTAATATTATTGATTTAATTGTCAAATGTATTTAATTATTTTATGTATTTCGTATGTATCAAATCTATGTATTGTTTTTAGAATTCAAAATCAAATTTAACATATTATGTAAAGTTTATAAGATGACTTGTAGAAATACTAATTAGATTTATTTTTCAGGTACTTTAACATTTAATTCATTTTCAGGGAATGAACAATATACATGAACAATAATTTTTACTATGATACGAGAAACATTTCAGAGACAAAAACAATGTGAATTGTGAACTTTGTGAAATAAGTGAAAAATCGTTATCCGAAAATAGAAACAATGTACTCGTTTAACTTTATCAATTTAACGGAAAACTTAAATTATTCAATGTCATTTGATTTATTTACAACTTTATTGTATTTGTTAATTATCACTATTTTTAATTTGTATTTTAATTTGGTGTTTTGTATTGTAGTATAATAATTAAAACAGATCTGTAAATTCCAGCTGAACAGAACTTTGCGTTTTTATTTAAAGGTACCATTTCGGAAACCCTTGTGGTATGATCCAGTCCTAAACACGAACAGCATAAAAAGTACTGGTTATCTAAATATACAAATTTCATCCAACCTCTAGCTAAACCAAGTCGAGTTAGTCAAACCCCAAAACAAGACCAAAACCAACTATAAAATTAACACTGGAGGTTGTTTTTTTGTTATTGTTTTTTTCCCCAGAAAATCCAGCTCGTCGATTAAATCAGAAATAGTATTATCCTTACTGAAATATTCATAATGTGATGTATTTTTAGTCTTGTTTTATTTTATTTTGGAAGATTTTATCATTTTCGTTTTGTTCCTTTTCCTTTTCTCTATTAACTTCTATGTTATATAAGTTACAGTTACAATGAGATAAGACCACACCATTTATAATATGGTCACGAATTACAAATTAACAATGTATGTGAATTGAAAGATTATTAAAGCTCAGACTACTTTACCAAACAAACCATTTATATTTAACAGGAAATATACAAAAACTGTTGTTGATGTAAATTTCATTATGATTACTGATTATCATGGTTTGCTTTACACACATTTATTCTTTATTTCGGTTTAGGATTAAGATAAGATTTAGTAATTAAATAATAAGAAAGAGTTAATCATGTTACAGCTTAACTCCTCCATAACAACAACACCAATGACAGCATGGATTCTTCTATGTCATTCAAAACTACATATATGTTTGTCACATTTATTACAACCAGAAATAGTCTTTTTCCCATTGATTGTTTCACTATGCCGAGTACAAAATTTACATGTTGATTTGTTTTTCCTTTTTAATCTAGTATGTCTATGTAAATTAGGATTGCTCATGTTCAATATGTTAACAGCCAAAGCTAGGTTCTCGTTTTAGTGAAAGAGGAGCCATTGATTAAGTGTGCGACCAAATTAATCCTGAAATCGAGTTGAGTGTATTAGTGAGCAAAATGAACAAAACTTTTCACTTTATTTCCCCGACCATCATTCCAGATGGCCTCTATACTTGTTCTCATCCTGAATATGCATGAAATATTTCACATGGACGTTAAGCAACCAACAATCAATCAATCTTATTTGTCCTCGAGATTTTGAACTATATAATCGACATCTTTTTTGTCATATTCTTCTTTTATACCGGTAAGTTTGGACGAATAATCTTCTAACATAGATGTCTAAATTTTTTTTTCCTCTCTATGAACCATGTCCAGAACACCATCAGAAAAGGTAGATTCGATATCATCATTAACGTAAGCGTTTAACTTCTTATTCATTAACGTTATGTCAAGTTCGGCTACAAGAGGGACTTGTAGGTTGTTTGATATCAATGGCATTCCCATTTGTTTGCATTCAGAAGCAGACTTCGTACAGGGTTTACAATCAATAATAGTGACTATCGTCAACAAAATAATTTATCAACACGAAAAACAAAAACTTTCCCGTCACCTTAATTGTAAATGTGTTATATCCTTTCTTTGAATATCAACTTTGTTGTGTACGTCCTAATATAAAACAGTTCTGCTGAAAAAAAAATGGAATAATTTCGCAATTTATATAGAAATTGATTTATGTCCTGATAACGTTATCAAATACTTACACAATAACATTTATGTTTGCTATATTAACAAAATCATCACAATATGACATGTACGACGCAAGCAGACATTCTTGATACTGGGTTTTTTTTACGCGCGTGGCACTGTGATGCGAGTATGGTGCTTTGAATATATAACGATATACGCTATTTTAAGCCTGTTGCTAAGTGTAAACATCGTATGAGATTGCGTCATTGCACTTGTTATTTTGAAATTGTTGCTATTAGAATGCCGAGTCTGTTGAAAAACACGTCCTCCGAACGTAACAAATATGTTATCAATCGAAAAATCAAGCATCGTGATAATGTCAGTTTCAGAGAATTCAAGGGCAGCAACCCAACAACCGGTTGTCCGATTCGTCTGAAAATTTCAGGTCAGATCGATCTTAACTTGATAAACATTTTAATCCAATGTCCGATTTGCTCTAAATGCTTTGGTTTTAGCGTTTTAAGCCAAAATCTAACTAATTCCACTAAAACTGGATAACCATGTCCCTAAATTTTATGCACAAATGCTTGTTAAAACTTTTGGTCAAGGTAGTTTTTAAAGCAACTGCTTTTATGCTATCGCGTATGGCCATCTTTGTGACCCAGATCAGAGACTCCGCCCATATCAAGCCATAGTATTTTGTTAAACAGGCTCCTGGTCTGTCATTCTTTAACACCTATGTATGTTTTCTAATGCAATACAGAGCTTGAAACTTTAAAAAAACGTTAGTGGATTTAAGAAGTTTCAGAATATGTTCTTGTAGATGTATTTTTGTATTTAAAGGGTCAACCGTTTGACTATCAAATAACATAGAAGTCCGAGTGAAAAAAAGTACATTTTTATAACTGCAATTCCGTTTTCCGCCGTTCGTACGATGTTTCAACAAAATATGGATTCATTTCAGTTGTTGATTTAGTATTGAAAATTTAACTGAATTATCTCCTATTAAATACGGTTTTATATGTTTAATTTGTGTTTCGTTAAGAGGTCAGGTGCTCTTGTTCATTCATAAAATTATCGTTCATTCATACAGTTATCGTAAAATCAAAATCACTACACAGGTTAATGCGTAGTGTCAAATGATTACCTGTAATCTAAAAATAGACAAACTTTGTTTGCGCAAATAATTTAGCGGAACGAAACCCTTGTTGAAAACACATAACAATAAGTTCGTTTTCCTTTTCTGTCAAACTCCGTAATATTTATCGATCACCTTACTAATGAAATGGACCCATCCAAACGTAGTAGATGCCAAGTCGGTCCAGATAAAGAGATATTTCAATTTGGAATTTTCTAGTTACATAGATTGAAAAAAGTACGTCTTTTTAAATATCATGATCAAAACTGGGAATGCATAACAAATGTCAGATGAAACCATTATCCTCGTCTTTTCAGTGAACAAGTCTACTACGTTTGAATTATAGTCATCCCGTACCATTGTAAACTCGTACAAACGTCAACTCGTACCACTAAAAAAAAAACTCGTACCAATGCAAACTCGTACCACTGCTAACTCGAACCAAATTATTTAAATGCATTTAAATGGTGTTAAATAATGAATATATACTTTACTTTCACTCAATACCTCTTAAGTCTGTAAAATATATATACATTTTAATTTGAAAGTACAATGACCAATTTGTAGCTAATGTTCCTTGTCTATTGGTCCTGGATAGAAAATACTTTAGACTGGTTTTTTAATTACTTATATTTGTAATATTATTAAAGTTCTCTCACCCCAAGAACATATTTATTTTTCATGAATTAATCATAGCAGTTAAAACGGTTAATCAAAATGATTTCCAAAATGAAATTCTTACTGTCTATAAATAAAAATGAAATGTAACTGTTTCCTGTTAAGGGGTTTCCCGAATTTTCCCGCCAAAAAGCACATGGCTTTCATCATAAGCATAGCATTCCGGATTTGTGATAAATTTAATTTGGATATAGATATTCAACTTAAGGTACAGTTAAAGCAATGTTTTTTTTTACTTTCTTCTGGATTAAAACTAGTTTGAACGATCAGTTTAAAAAATAAAACTTATAAAACATTCGTATTTTTGTCTAAGCTTTCCTTAAAATCCAGTATAAAATTAAAGTAATTCAACTTTATTTTTATTCACAAAAAAAAAACATAAAAATATTTTTAATGATACGACTTCCCAGTGGTACGAGTTTACGTTGGCACGAGTTAACTTGCTTCCCTACGTTTGTTGACACTCGACGGTCCACCGTGTTAGCAATTTTATTTCACATGTTTTCGAAATATTGAAGATCATTTTTCGCAATGTTCCCTGAAAATTGATAAATGTCAAAGCAACGTAGAGCTGTTTGTTCTTGTTCGTATAATAAAATTGAGAATGGAAATGTGGAATGTGTCAAAGAGACAACAACCCGACCATAGAAAAACATACAACAGCAGAAGGTCACCAACAGGTCTTCAATGCAGCGAAAAATTCACGCCTCCGGAGGCGTCCTTCAACTGGCCCTAAACAATACATCAGTGATAACGATTTAATGTCATGTTTGTCTGTGATGACCCCCCCCCCCTTTTCGGGATTGCATGAGAATTATAGTTATCTCGTACCCACATGCACTTGTTTCTATCCATAGGAAGGTCGGCTATCCATATAAAACTATTTTGGATAGAAACAAGTGCCTGTGCTCGTACCGCATCAGAAGGACATACATGTATATCAACTGAGCAATAATGTTTGGAACTTAGTTTTAAAAATGATGACAAAGTACCATTATGAAAATATTTTTATTAAGCTGAAATATATATTTATTCTTTACATGTTTATGTCTTGTAAGATATTTTATTTCTTTCCCGTTTTTTAACATTTGCGTCTGGAAAGTTGAAATGTTTTAACTTAATCATTTGTGTTAATGGTTAAATATAAATTAATAATGAAAATTGTTAAAATTAAATCAATAAAGGAAATTATTGCCCAGATACAAACACTACCAGGGGATAATCCATGATGATTTCTTTTTGAGTTATATGTTTCAGCACATGTATATTTGACCCCAACTTTAGCCTGGTAAACGTGTTGTCTCCTTGTGAAATATAAAACATATTAAAAATGACTTTCTGTTAAAGTCTTTTATTTATATAAAGTTAAAACCTTCTTACTTCTAACTAGACAACACTCATGTCAGGTTTAATTATTATATATATGTGGATGAAAAATAAAAGTCCCCAAACATTAACATGACAGCAATTGCTTTTACAGCCTTTAAGGCTTTGATTTATAGAGTTGATGTCCAATCAACTTGATACTTAGTATACATGTTCCCTATCACTACTTGACGAAAAAAAACGACTGTCCATACCAGTAACAGTCGTTGTACGACTGTCTTGGTCTGTAAAAGACTTATGATGACTGTCAAATCTTTCATATTTATGTTCTAATTCGTTTCACTTAAACGAACATAAAATATTTATCAAATAAATAACTGGAACTCTCACATGGACCATAAACTATGTTTATATCATAAACTATGTTTATGTCATAAACAAGAAGCAACGCTTATCGATTCAACACTTAACGGATTAACTACATGGGGCCTAAGTTGAGTACACATTTATTATTCAAAAGATCTGATATCGCTTCTGTAACTAAAAGTTCATTGTTCTTTGTAGGAGTAGAAATGAAAGGAATGAAATATCCATGTTCAAGAATATCTAAAACAAATTCACTAGCACCAATACTTTTCCAATATGAAATATGACTTTTAAGTCTACCTTTTGCACTACATCTGTTTTTAAAACTGTTGTTCTCATATTCATAAAGTTTGGAGTCTAAAGTTAAATTACTGTCTTCATTATCTAAACAAAACAGTGGAGAATCTAAATAATACTTATCATTTATGTCTGTTTCACTGCTGACCATGGGCAGCTTTGATAATTTTGGGACAATTTCTCCTCCAATGTCCTTGCTCCTGACAGCTGAAACAGAAATATGTTGCACTAGGTCCATAGTTGCTCCTTTGGGCACGAAAATAACCACCGAAATTTGCTGAAGTGGCCGTTGCAACAGGTGCAACACGTGGCGGCTCAGTTGACTTAAGTGTAGCACTGTTTCCAGGTTTCTTTGATGTTTTCTGTTTACGGAACTTCTTTGCACGTAACGCTCTGTTCTCAGCATATCCCCCCAAGGGTGACTGGGGGTAGAAATATGGTCACTTGGTCTTCTTCCGACCGGCAGTAAAACGCTTGCCGAAGTGGGGCGTCCGTTTGGTTGTGCGGGATGTATCAAGTTCGCAGTCACGTCCGGTCAGATTGGGGACGTTAAATCCAATGCATAATTTATATCGGGGAACTGTCAAAAAAGTTATTGAAATTTGGCTTGAACTAAAAGTTTTGTTGCCAGAACAGCTCATAGAAATACAGGAAAGGGTCGACTCAGTTAATGCAGCTAGCAATATTGGATCAATACCAAGAAAAAAAGCTTCATCCTTTGGTGGGTTTACAGCTGATCAATGGAAAAACTGGACAAATATTTTTTCAATTTTTGCACTAATTGACATTTTGCCTTCAGATGATCTTGAAGTTTGTTCTTGCTAGTCATATTATTACATCAAAATTTATTACAGAACCAGATATAAGACGGTTTGAAAAACATATATTGAAATTTTGTAGATCATTTGAGCAACTGTATGGTACTGATAAAGTCACACCTAATATGCATCTTCACTGTCATTTAGCAAGCTGTGTGAGGGATTTTGGACCAGTGTATTCCTTTTGGTTATTTAGTTGTGAAAGGTACAATGGACACCTTGGCTCACTTCCAAACAACAGCGGTGCAATAGAGTTACAAATAATGTGGCGCTTTACAAGAGATGCATGTGTAAATTCCATTGAATTACCAGATAATTTTCAAGAATTATTTAGAAAAAAATTCTTGGATCTGAATAGGTGCAATGAAATAGGAATTGAAGTAACCGATCAAGAGATTCGTAATATTTTATATTTGTCACGGAGAAGTGCTCCGATACCAAATCAAGACTGGTCAAATATTTCAGCCTATAAGTTTTCAAAGGTTTCAACGCATGGTCTTACTGCAGAAGAATACAGAGTTCTTAGACGCATTTATACAATTATCTATCCCGATTTAGCCCACATGGTATTACCAGAATCCTGTCGAAAATGTAGCTCTGTCACACTTAGAAATCAAGTTTATGGTTCTTGGGAGTCTAGACATAAACGTTCATCATTTGTTATGGCATATTGGAATGCAGAAGATGGACAAATTGTGGAAGATATTGGTACAGGGGATCTGCTCCCTGGTATTGTTCAAACTTATTACCTTCACAACCTCATCATAGAGAATGAAAGTAAGGTTCACTTGTTTGCAAAGGTCAACTGGTTAGCACCACTTCCTGACTGCTATAGATATCATTGTGGAAAGCCAGTAGAAGTTTGGTCAAGAGATATATATGATGTGTTTGGACCTTCAGCTTTCATACCTGTTCAAAAGATATATTGTAAATATGTTCCAGCAGATGGAAAACTCTCTGAAAAACTTGAGTCTTACATATGCCCTCTAAACAGTGGAATGAATATATGATGTATACATTTTGGACTAAACTAAAAGTTTGTTATTGATTAAGTATGGTGCAATTAACGTTTCTTAGATTAATTATGCACATGTTCTCTGAGCATCAATTAATTATATGTCCTTCCAAACAATTTTATAGGCTATATACTAAGTCTTTCACTTACACTTAAATCAATATAATATAAAAATCTAGCTGTTTATGGCTAGGCTTGCCTACCAAAATTTGTAAGGACATTTTTTCCCAGATTGGACTTGTCTCAACGACATCCTTGTTGCATATTTATTTTATAACTACCTGTAACATCTAGTAATAAAACCACCAGCATTTTTATCTTGGTTTTAATTGTGTCTCTAATCAAACTTATTCGTTCAGTGTGTAGAATGTGCAGTTTTTTCTGTTTAAATCATGTCTATTTGTTGAGTTAAGTATTCTTCAATTATTTTTTCAAGTGTGTTTTATCATGATGTAATGTTTCACTACTGTCTCAGATTAGGTTGAAAGTTGGCATGCCTTTTAAAACGTTTAATCAAGCTGCATTTGAACTTCAATGAAACTTGTATCAATGGAAGATGTATGGATTAATATGCCTTAATATTAATATTGATTGAAGTGGAAATTACTTTTGGTTTCACTAAATTATCTAAGAATGAGTTGCGGGAAATTTATTCAGAGTAAAAATACGAGGCGGATCCAGAACTTTTCATAAGTGGGGGCCCACTAACTGCCAAAGAGGGGGGCCGCTCCAGTGATTCTCTATCACTGCATGAAATGATACGTTTACAAAATTTATTCATAAATTAAATTTCTAGTTTTGAATTTCAGGTCTGATTTATGAAGAATTATTTTAGTAGTTTATGAAAGTTTAATAATTTTTTTAAATTTCTTATTTTCTTAAGTTTAATTCCGATTTATGGGTTATTAAACTTGTTATTTATTTGAAAAATAATAGCAGTTTAAATTTGTTATTTAAAAGGTTTAAATCTAGTTTATCACCGTTAAATTTTTCGTTTAAATATACGTTTATTTTTTATCAAAACTACTAATATCAGACGATTTAACTGAAATTTAATTTAGATTAAATAACAAGTTTATACTGATCAATTTTTGTTCGGTAAATTTGAAATTTAATGCCAGTTTTGGTATACGTTTATTTTTTATCGAAACTACTAATATCAGACGATTTAACTGAAATTTAATTTAGATTAAATAACAAGTTTATACGGATCAATTTTTTTTCGGTAAATTTGAAATTTAATGCCAGTTTTGGTAACGTGTTTTACATTGTTTTATCGGGGCCATTTATAGCTGACTATGCGGTATGGGCTTTGCTCATTGCTGAAGGCCGAACGGTGACCTATAGTTGTTAATGTCTGTGTCATTTTGGTCTTTTATGGATAGTTGTCTCATTGGCAATCATACCACATCTTCTTTTTTATATTATGTTTCTTGTTTAATTTCAATGATGAAGTAACTCTTCTTCTTAAGGGTCAACAAGGCTTCACTACTGTCATATGAATACATGTTGTACAAAATAAAATGGAGCGAAAACGTTATTAAGAAAACAAGACGACTTTACGATCGGGCTTATTATAATTGTTCAAAAGGAAGAAGAAGAAAAAAGAAACTTTCGTTGAAAAAATATTTACAACTTACGTAAATCAATATTTAAATCTTGAAAATCCCCCAAACCTTTAGAGATTTTCAAGTAAGTAAAGGTCTTCGTCAGATTTCCATGGACGTTCTGTTTATCTTTTATCCCAGTAACAGAAAATACAAAACACAACAAATAACAAGAGCTTGGATAATGGCTAAATTTCATTGATTGATTTTTATCGTCTTTTATAAGGAATAATTCAGTTATGAATAGTTTAAACAACATGTATTTATCGAAGTACATATGTACATATCAACAACACAAATAGAATATATTTTTAGAAACAAGCAGTTTTGATTATCCCCCTTATTATAAACTAAATATATTTTGACATTTTGACATTTTTCTTTCATTTGATATTTATAATAATCATATATATACGAAATTTACTTCTATACAGTGCACTTTGTCAGATATTTTTTAATTATCGTATTACTTTTTTGATAATATTTATGATGGGATGTAACTCTTTTTGTCAACAATCATATCTGTTTCAGAGGAAAATATTTATTTTAAAAATAAGTTATCTCCCATTACATTGGAAAGCGTAAAGATTTAAGATTATACATTTTAAAATTTGTCTTTCTTTTTAATATATTCAACACAGTTTTCCAGATGGGTGGATAATTCTTTAAAAAAAAATAACCAAATGTGCCGCATACTAGTATAAAAGGGCACACTAAAAAAAAGTAAAAGCTGTTTTAGCGCAAATTTCACAATATTCACGAAGTAAACGGGATTTTTTTCCCAGTCGTCGTATTTTGCTAACGACTCTTTCGCAAATAATGATACCCGTTTGTACAACATAAATCGCTTTTCCGTAAGTGAAAGTTATGCGGACGCATTTCATTTGCGCGCATTTTTTGATTATTAAGTCACCCAAACAAAGTTTGGAGACTTATTGTTTTTGCTCAGTTCTTATTATTTTTATTATTCTTCTTCTTCCTCTTCTTCTTCTCCTTCTTCCTCTTCTTCCGCCACTTTAAAAATGAACTTGTCCGCAGCGTTTCTACAAATCGCTTGTCAGATTAACTTAGGGTTTCATAGAATGTTAGACTTATATGTCTAGATGAGCAATTTATTGTTCGTTTGTGCATTGGGGTCTATTTAGGGGTATTTTTTTTGGGGGGGGGGGCAGAAAGAAGGGAGGGGTTAACAATAGAATCCTATGGGAATTAATTTTCTAAAATTTTCAAAAGAATATTACTTGAAAACTATAAGTGATAGACACATGCAGTCGTCAGAAATGCTCAAAGGACAATAAAACAAATTGCATAAAACATAGGGCAAGTCCCATGGGGGTCATCCCCACCCCTTTCAATTTGAGAATATGCTATTATCTTGTAAACGACCCAGATACCCACCCCTAAACCATATATATTCTTGAATGGGACAATAAAACAAATCAAATGAAACTAATAGGAAGTCCCGGGGGTCACTCCTACCCCATTCAATTTGAGAATTTGCTATTATCTTTTAAACGGTCCAGATCCCCACCCCTAAGCCATATATCTTCTTGTAGAGGACAATAAAACAAATCAAATGTAAGAAAAGGGAAGTCCATGGGGTCACCCCCACCCCTTTCAATTTGAGAATATGCTATTATTTTGTAAACCATTCAGATCCCCATCCCTAAACCATATATATTCTTGAATGGGACAATAAAACAAATGAAATAAAACTAATGGGAATGTCATGGGGGGTCATCCCCAACCCATTCAATTTGAGAACGTGCTATTAACTAGTAAACGGCCCAGATCCCCATCCCTTAACCATCTATATTATTGTAGGGGACAATAAAACAAATGCAATGAAATAAAAGAGAAGTCCCTAGGGAGTCACCCCATCCCCTCTTGTTTGAGAACTTGTAAACGGTCCAGATCCCCACCCCTAAACCATATACATTCTTGAATTTGAGGATAAAACAAATCAAATGAAATTAAAGGGAAGTACCTGGGGTCATCCCCACCCTGTTCAATTTGAGAATGTGCTATTATCTTGTAAACAGTCCAGATCCCCATCCCTTAACCATATATATTCTTGAATGGAAGAATAAAGAACATCAAATGAAATATAGGGAGAGTCCATGGGGTCACCCCCACCCCACAACTTTTAAATGATTGAGATCCCCACCCCTAAACCATATATATTCTTGTATGGGACGATAAAACAAATCTAATGAAATGTAGGTAAAGTCCCTGCTGTTCACCACCACCCCCTCCTGTTTGAATACTTGTAAATGGATGGTACCATAGGAATGGCGAGTTATGGGAGCTTTGTTTGGGAGACTTCGTAACAGCATCCTGTTACAATTACTCCTTGTTTTTTTTTACGTTTGCGTAATTACATTGGCGCGCATTAGTTTTTCAGAAACACTAGTACTATGACAAGTAAATTAAGATAATTCATTTTTAAAATGACTGTACATATGTAGTTATATTGAACTGAACATGTTCAAAAGTTGAATTTTATATTTTTCACAATTCTGTATTTTATATGTTTCTGAAAGAAATCGAAATGATTTAAAAGCAGACCGCAATGAGGACCCCAAATTGGATGTATTTCAAATAGATATAGGAAGATGTTTTTCTACAACGGAGATCTATGAACATGCACTGATACGCCTAGACTGGGAAAGGGATATCAAGGTTGGCGTAACCCACCCTTTTTATTCTGTTTTATTAAGTAAACAGCTTTTTTTTCTTTTTGTTTCTATCGTAAACACAATCTAACGTTTGGGGCAGGTTACACGTGCTTACCTTTTTCTCTTATGTCCTCTGAGTCATTAAAAAAAAAAGTGCAAAATGACGACCTGATTAAAAAAAAAAAGAAGGGGAACAATAAATGCAGGACCTTCTTTTGGAATCATACAGTGGATATAACTTCTGATCTCTCGTTAGAATTGTCAGAATAATCTGTCATAGAGCTGTTGTAAACTCTCCTAGAACAGTTCTACCTAGAACAGTTCTACCCCAAAAACTGTTCTTAGTAGAACTGTCAGAACCAGTTTTAGATAGAACTGTATTAAACTGTTATAGGTAGAACTGTTAGATCTGTAAATTTACTCTCGCATTTTTTGTTTGTTCTGCCCTATATATATTTATATATATATAACAAGAACAAAACAATTGCGAAAGCAAATTTACAGATCTTACATTATTGGGTTGATGTTTAGACGAGTTGTATATACAGAATGTAAACAGTCATGTATCACCATCACTGCTGGTGATCCGATAGATACATCTGTTGTAAAATTGTCACTGGTTCAGACGTACTTGTAAATATAATTATTTCTGTGACTGTATCTTACATTAATTTGTAGGATCCTTCACTATATATATAGATAATTTAGCTGATCTGTAAAAATAACATCTTCATGCCTTTTATAGCATGTACTGTAGTACGATGCTAGATTAAAACTGGCGAAGAAAGGTAACACCCGGCCAGCGAAAGCTTCATTTTTATGAAGCCCATGTGTTCGTGTGATTTAGCGCGCCGGTTACAGTGCAGGCGATTTGGTGCCACGATATCTCAGTAGCATGGGTTCGCCGGGATTCGAACCCATGCTACTGACATATCGTGGCACCAAATCGCCTGCACTGTAGCCGTCCCGCTAGACCACAAGACCACCTGGGCTCCACAATAATGACGCTTTCAGCGGCCGTGTATTACCTTTCCTCGTCAGTTTTAATCGAATCCCGGCGAGGGAAGAACAAAAAATTTGCGAACGCAAAGTTACAGATCTAATATTGTTAGGTTGATGTTTAGACGAGTTGTATATATTTATATATTTATATATACCACTCGACCACCTTGGCTTCACAATATGTATATATTATTATTAATAAGACTTATTTACATTTAAGATAAAGAGTTCTTAATACTGTTCTATGTATAGAACTGACTAAATCAAATCTAGCCAATTTAGAATCGATTCTATGTGAAAGTTTGATATCAGAAGTTGATATTACACACTTTTAAAAAGAGAATGACATAGGTTCAGATATTGTCAAGCATTAATGGGCAAGGCTGGAAAAGAAGAAATTGATAAATACATTGTACTGTTATGGGGGAGAAAGGGGGATAGTCATTTGGGGTGTAATTAATATTTTTCATTTATCTTTTGATAAAATTGATTTTGACAAGGGCGTGTGCGACGTTGAAATGACACCAAAAGCTACACCATGTTATATATCAAATGACATATTTACCTCAGTTTTTGTAGAAATGGAATTTGGCAATATGCCTTTATTGACTTACATAGGAAGACATATGTAAGATATCTTTAGAAATGCCAAAAAAAAAGGTGCAAGTAGTTATTACTCTGAGAGTTATTACAACAAAAAGGAATGCTTATCAAAACAATCATACTAATTAACCAGATAGGTAAATACAGGTAGCTGAAACAAGTTCATGTTTTTCAAGTTTTTGAAAATCATGTGTTGCTGTTACTGCATTTGTACTTAAATAAATATGGATTTGTTATCTTAAAATGAAACAAAGTCATGTGCATATTGTCATAAAATCCAGTTTGCTCAAATTCTCTTTGGACTTCAAAGTTTATTTTTCAACATTTATATCTCGATTTATATAGTTGTGTGTGCTGTAATATTCTCCCATATTACTTGATGGAATTTCTTGAAATTTTGTATCGCATGTTAGTTAATTTACTATGTTTTATTTTCTTCAGTTTTTTCAGATATTTTTCTTGTTTTTAATATTTCTCCCTTTTTGTCGAGCCTGCAACTTTAGTCGCAAAAGCGATACATAGCCATCCTACATTCCGTCGTAGTTGGTTGCGGCCTCCACAAATATTCATTCTATGGTAAAAGGTTTAAAAATGATAATAACCTTCTCAAACTGTCATTGATTTCTGCCAAACTTGGATAGAACCTTGTTTATGATCAAAAGCTAGTATCTAGTTCCGTATAGAACCTTTTAGAATTTTCTATAGTAGGGTTTCATAGAATAACATTGTGAAGGTGATTCGTTACGGTCACAAATCATCAGAATTCTTGTTACCCTATTTTATGGATTTTCTTTAAACCTTGTAACGTTTCCAGCTTGGAAATTATCAAATTTACTTATAGATTAATTAATTCTGATGATTTTTAAAGTTAAACAAATTGTTCAATTGAAATCTTCGTATAGTTTATACTAACTTATAAAATATTCAAAATGAAATGAAATTGAATAAACCGTTCAGACACTTGCAAAAAATGTTACAGTAGATTGTCTTTCAAATACAGGTTTCTTGTCAGCAAGTCTTCATTTTGCACCTATTCCAGATTTTCTTGTTTAGGGTCAAGGGTGTCTATCAAAATTATAATCAGGAGAAATTGAATGCAACTTTGGACCTAAAACCTTTGCTAAAGACATCAAGGGAGAACTTTTTTCCCAAGAAAACAAAATATTCAAGAAGATGAATTACCGTAAGCCAAAAAGAAATTGTCACGCAGAAAAGTCCCAAGGACTCCGCAGTTTAAGTAAAATAAATGGTAGCTAAAATCTCAAAACTACTTTACTCCAAAGTATGTTTAAGTTCAATCAATATCTAAAATTTAAAATAAATAAAAAATGAATCCATAGATCAAGGACAATATTTTTGTTAAGCCCTCCCCCTTTTTCCAAGATCTGTTAGTTTTTGTTTTCTATTAATTACAGCTACGTATTACACTTGGAATTAAAAGTTTGTTGCGTAAACCCCTGAGGGTTTACGCAGTATATATTGGACGAGTGATGTAGTCTTTCGGAACACCGGATGTTAGTCGGAACACTTCTGGTCTTTCTATGACCACCTTTCAAATACATGCGCAATAGCTATGACCACATTTCAAATGCATGCGCAATAGCTTACAAATCTGTTGAATATGCATTAGCATCTTAAGTTGCTATAGAGATATTTTACGTATGATCTGAAATTTATTATGATATAATATTTTCTTGCACACGATTACAAGCTGCTAATATTAACCATGGAAGTAATATTGAATTACTTCCATGTATTAACCTACATGCGTAGTATTTTAATTAGTCAAACGATGTAACCAGCTGTGTTTAGATATGAGATAAGATTTCATGTAAACAATGCGCTTTATATTCTGAACGAGAATAATTAAAAATAAAATCTTTAGTAAGAGTTTTAGAAGCATTTTATTTTAGATTTTACGTTTAGTGAAAATTACATGTTGTAATCAAAGTACTGAAGTACTGAACATCGGATGACTTGTATAATAATAGTCGTAGAGAATACACTGGTTTGTTGTTATATATATTATTAATATTACGATTGCATGTATGTACCGATTATCAGGTTGTCTGCATGTTGATATCGTAAAATATCAGCTGCGAGACATAATATTAAGCTTTTTGTCGAGTAAGCGCAGCGAACGAGATCAAAAAGCCTTCATATTATGTCGAGCAGCTGATATTTTACAATATTAATATGCCGATAACCTGATAATCGATTTATCGGGCTGCATTTGCGTCTTTTGGAAGTATTGTCTTAGTTTCACCAGCAACCGGAAGTTGACTTGATAAGTTCGGGTCAAACTTATCAACGTCGGTTCAAACATTATGACGTCGCTGATATGTCCGGGTCAAAGTTATTAAGGCCAGGTCAACGTATTTGACGTCACATAGCCGTGATATGAAGTTTTATTAAGAGCTGAGCAAATTGATATAGACAGTTGGACGACCGATAAATATCATTTTCATCAATTTGTATATATGATAATTCTATTCTACTATTATTATAGTGCAGTGCAAGTGCATGGTGGACACTCTTCTGTAAAAAAATCAAAGCCTTAAAGGCTGTAAAAGCAATTGCTGCCATGTTAATGTTTTGGGACACTTTTATTTTTCATCTACATATATAAGAATTAAACCTGACAGGACATGGTTGTCTAGTGAAAAGCAAGAAGGTTTTGACTTTATATCCACAAAAGACTTAAGCAGGAAATCATTTTTAATATGTTTTATATTTCACAAGGAGACAACAAGTTTACCAGGCTAAAGTTGGGGGTAATTATGGATTATCCCCTGGTAGTGTTTGTAACTGGGTAATAATTACTTTTATTTATTTAATTTTAACAATTTTCATAATTAATTTAAATTAACCATTCAGTTAAAACATTTCACCTTTCGAGACGCTAATGTTGAAAAATGGGGCAGAAATAAAATAACTTACATTATACAAGACAAATATATATTTCAGCTTACTAAAAATATTTTCATAGTGTTACTTTGACATCATTTCTTAAAACTAAGTCCCAAACATAATTGTTCATTTGATATGTGTCATCCTCATGCGGTACGAGAAGTTTTCATGTCGCTAAATAGTCTTCTTGTCGCTTAATTTATTCTTCTTGTCCGTTCTTGACGATTCTTGTCGCTAAAAGTTCTTCTTGTCGTTATTAGTGAGACCGCTATTTTTAGATTACAGGTGGTCATTTCACTACACGTATAACCTGTGTAGTGATTTTTATTTTACGATAAATTTATGAATGAACGATAATTTTATGAATGAACAAGAGCACCTGACCTCTTTCTGAAACACCAATTAAACATATAAAATCGTATTTATTAAGATATAATTCAGTCAAATTTTCACCACTAAATCAACAACTAAATTAATTCCATATTTTGTTAAAACATCGTATAACCGGAGAACAGAAATCGCAGGTATGAAAATGTACTTTTTTCACTGGTGTTGAAAACCCAAAACTAATTTGACTAGAATTTATGAATGACGGAAATTTAAGCGATAACAATACATCGGAGTGACCTCAAGGTCATCCTCTGTAAAAAGCAAGTTATTTATTTTTTTATACTGAAATTAAAGGGAAGTCTTTCTTGCATATGATTAAATTACAGTTATTTTTTTTGGTTAAATATTGCAACTTTAATAAAAAAAAAAAAATATTTAAATAATGGTTATTAAAAATGAAATTAAATAGATATTGAATATGAAAAAATAAAATATTTTGAACGAGAACAATTAAAAATAATATCTTTAAAAAATGTATTAGCACTTTTTGAAATTTTACGTCTAGGATAGACCAAGGACATGGAAATATAATCATAAACACGTGCCTCAAATAGGTGTAAAAACGAGGATTTAAAAAAAAAATCGTTTATTGAAAATAACGTTAAAATTAATTATGAAAATTATGTCCGTATTTATTTTCATTAATATTGCAAATTTAAAGTTATTTTCTTTGTTTAAATATTGCAACATTATTTACTTTTTTTAATAACCTCTGAATCCTTTTCGTCATTAAAATGCGACTGATAAGTATATTCAATATGAAGGGGGAAAAAATAACCGTGACTGAAATCTAAATCCAATATTTATTTTAAAAAAATACACATTTGACCATGCAGATGTAAGAAATGATACTTCAAGCAATGAAACAACGAATTAAATGTGCCACTTTAATTACGACTGATAACCTAAAAATGAATCATGCATGCATTTTTAGCAGACTTAACCAGGTCGGCGATAAGATATCAAATATAAAAAAAAGAAGATATCGGGTTTGGTGTCAATGAGACAACTATCTGCAAGAAACCAAAATAACACAGAAATACAAACTATGGGTCACCGTACGGCCTTCAACAACAGGCAAAGCACGTACCGCATAGTCGGCTATAAAAGGCCCCGAAATGACAATGTAAAACAATCAGTCAAAAAAGAAAATTAACAAAGTCCGTATCATCGTATGCGTAACTTAGTTGCTCACCAGAGGAACTTTACGCAAGCGTTTAAACACGCGTTCCATAAGTTTGAAGTACGTCGAAATGCAAAGGTATACGCTTGGTGAACGCTTTTACTTCAGGAAAATTTTAATGGAACATAAAAAAAATCATTCAGCTCAAGCGTTTGTCAAACGTATATACATGTACCTGTAAACTGCACGCACATAATATACACGCTACACGAGCGTTGAAAACGCTACAGATAAGTTTTAGACACGTTAAGGGCACATTGCATACAAAAATACGCGTCGCCTTAAAGCTTTCATTTAGGAAAAGAAGTCCGATACGGGTGAAACTTCATCAAACCTACAGAAGATATTACACCCTCTCTAACCATGCAACATGGGACTAGACATAGAAGTACAGGAACTACTCACATCAGTTTGAGCTGTACAAGATCTACACAAATATCCCGCCTGCCTCAAAGGTGCATATAGGATCGACCATGGTCCAGCACTAATGATACAAATACCAACCAGAGTTACAATGACGTGGTAGTAAGTCTTTAAAGGCCACCGAGCGGCCACCAAAAATGAAAAACTACTATTTAGTCGGCTATTAAATGCCCCGACCATTAAGATTTAAAAACAAAAATCAAACAAAACTAAACTAAACAGCCTTATTGATAACAAAATAATTTACGAAAACAACTTGACCGACATGAATTATGAACAACAACCACTGTACTACATGTTTCTGGCTTTAGAATGGACATTGGCACATAAACAATGTGGTGGCCATAAACCCAACCCTCCCAAAATGAACCAAACCTGAAGGACAACACATCGCAAGAAAAAACTGTAAAATATCAGTTGCAATTCGCGTCCCTAAAATTATGGGTACGGTGCACAATAATCACTTACATAAAAACAATAGACACAAATCACTGAAATAATCGCACTTACCGAAAGCTATTTCAAAGCTAGTGAACATGTAGACGAACCAGTGGACATAGACGGACTGGTAAACATGTAAACAGACGGGCGAATGTGACAGACTTATTGACAAACATTCACATATAGACAGACCTGCAGTTGGGAATGTAGGAAGACCAGGAGAAACGCTAAGGTACGCTTTACGCACACCCAATACACGCTTTAAGCTCGTTGTGCACACGATACAGATATGATTGACAGGTTGAATGCATCAAAATTACTAGCGTTTTGGTAGCGTGCATGTTTTTTTTTACCTCGGCCGACGTACGTCGGATCTATACGTTGATGTGTGAAGCCGGTATTACATTATTTAAACCACTAAACAGGCAATGTCAGTTTCTAATTCTGATGCACAACAAAAGTAATATAAGATAATACATCTTTATTAAACAATTATCTAATATATATATAATGCCAAACAAGCATTTGGGTTTACGATTGCATTTCTTTTTTTAAAGAAAGCAACTTGTTTGATCATTTAAACAAACTAGACAGGCAGGGCAATGCATACCTCGTGCCTACTTAAGAGTTAATTTTTACGCACGAATATATATATATATATATCAGATCCTTTGTCGATGCTGGAATAATTGTTTATGGTACATCTTTGTTTTTTCCTGAATTCACTTCAACAATAGTTTTAAAAAATAGGAAGTCATTAAGTTAATGAGAAATTTATCTAGATTTTTTTTTCCATACATTTTATTAAATTAAATTAGATTAAGAAATACAAGGAATAGAAAATAAATATTCGTTTTTTCATTATCAATCTTGTATTTTTTTCTTATTATAAATGTTATCTGGACTATTATACTAATAGTATAAGACCCTGTTTACACTGGCAACGAAACTGAATCGATCTTTATTTGAATCGATCTTAAAAAGACAAGGGCCGCGTTCGATAAGATCGATCTTATTTGTCAGTGTAAACGGGGTCTAATAGTCCCAGATTTTTTTTCAAAATCATCATATTTTTGACCAGAGAGAGCAGAAAATACAATGAAACCTGTGGAAGGACAGGGACATACCAATTATACAAAACAATTTCTGATAAAAACAGTTTAACATTGAGGTTTACTTAGTCAACATACATCTGGTTACACTTAGTGAACCATAGAGAAAGTGTGACCACAAAGTTTATATATGTAACAGATTACTGATAACATGCTGAGATAAAACTGTAAATTATGTGTAAAATCAGGGCTTATGACTTAGAGTGAAATATAAAGTTCAATGAAAATCTTTATTCTCCCTGCAACATTGTTTTCTCTCACCAATTTCAAACAAACCTACTAGTAAATAGTTTTCAAATAAGATATTATCTTAAATATTCTTTTTAAAATATAGACAGTGTTAGTAGAAAACAAAGATTTTTAAACTGGTCTTTTATTCCTGACTTTTATTTTCTGATTTGCCATGCATGCAGTGGCGGATTTAGAAATGTTCATTAGGGGGAGGATCACTGACTGCCGAAGGGGGGTACGCTGCAATCATGCCTCGGCAATTCCCTGTTTGACCAACCATTTTTGTTTTACCAAAAATTGGGAGGGGGGGGGGCTGCCAACTTAAAAAAAAACCCTCTAAATCCGCCTCTGGGCCATGCATGTGTCTATTTTCTTAAGCACGAAGTATAAAACAACGTGATTCTGTCACATGTAAAATTAAAGTCTGTGTTCAGGGTAAAATCAAATTTTCAGGGACCTGATTTTTTGCTTTCTGTCTTATCATGTTTTATCATAACATACCGAAGGCTGTTGGTGATCTTCGTTTGAATTGTCTAACAATTTATTGCATTTTATGGCTTTTGCTCATTGTTGAAGGCCGTCTATCAACTTGTTTGTTTAATTTACCGTCGTTTGGTCTTTGGCAGATATTTGTGGTATTTGAAAATAAACAATATATTTCTTATTTCTATATTTTAGCCATCCTTCAATTATGAAATATTATGGGTGCTCGATGAAATACGAAAAGTATCAAAAACACGACATGAACATTATAAAGATTGCAAAAAAGTTAGTATTCAATTTGGGCCTACCCATATATCATTATATGAACCGCGCTGAAGTACGTCCATTATTCATAGTTCACTATTCACTATTCAATATTAAAAAATGAATGATGAATAATAAAATGGTTTATGTTTCATTATTCAAATCGAAGCGGTGAACAGTGAAATAAATATAAAAAAAATTTGTCTGTGACACTATAGCTATATTTTGATTCACAATGACTATAAGAGGGTTTACGGAGGACCTAAATGCAACAACATGCGTAAAAATGAGGAAATATAAAAAAAGAAGATGTGGTATGATTGCCAATGAGAAAAATATCCACAAAAGACCAAAATGACACAGACATTAACAACTGTAGGTCACCGTACGGCCTTCAACAATGAGCAAAGCCCATACCGCATAGTCAGCTATTTAAGGCCCCGATAAGACATTGTAAAACAATTCAAACGAGAAAACTAACGAATTACGCGTGAACATTGAAAAATAGCCAATTTTAAATAATGAAATGAATATTTTGAATAATGGAATGGACTGGCAGGACCCTTCAGCCCCTAATAACAGATATATATTATACCTCGATCGAAAGAGTGTTTCTCGTTTATCGTTTTTTTTTTTTATATATATAGATCAGACCTGGACCGTTGGTTTTTCCCGTTTGAATGGTTTTACACCAGTAATTTTTTATCGACCTTTATATCTTGTTGTTGGGTGTGAGCATAGGCCCCGTGTTGAAGACCGTACCTTGACCTATAATGGTTTACTTTTATAAATTGTGACTTGGATGCAGAGTTGTCTCATTGGCACTCATACCACATCTTCCTATCTATGTGGATATCTTTCATAGAGTCTTGTAGCGATCATTTGTACTCGTGCATGTGCATGGTTAAGTATAGGAATCAAAAGGCGATCGAGTTTGGTAGAGTCGAATATAGGTCAGGTTTGGATTTATTAATGGTGGCAGTAGTCAGCCAGTGATAAAGAAGTATTGTTCGAATAAATCTAGAAAACAGATAAAACGCAGATTAATGGCATTGAGCTCCAAGCGTCGTATAATTATATTTATTTATCAAGTAAAAGTCAAGCTTATCAAGTACTGACCATTAAAATATGTAGGACAGAAAGTCACTAGACAAAAAGTCACGGACAAAAAGTCACTTGGCAAAATAGTCACAATTTAGTTCTGAGATTAGTTTTCTTTGAAAAAGAAAACACTTAATAAAAAAACTAAATAGGGAATGTGTGCATGGGCCATATGCAGATAATCCCCCCGCTTGCATAAGACGTTATAAAGGCTCATAAATCAAGAACATTAACAGTGTGTTCCTGATGTGAGTTTTGTGGCAGTAAGCATTTTTAAACTTCATAACATTTGGTTGAGGCAAATTTGAGTTAGAGACAGGAAACGAAATATTCAGCAATTTTGCATATTTGTAAAAGGCATAACTCTGGAACGGTGAAAATTATTGAGACCAAAATTCAAACTTGATATGTGTTATGTGGTGATAAGCATTGTGTGTGAGATTCTTACATTTGGTTAAGGCAAACTAAAGTTAAAGAACGGATACAATTTTTGAACGTACGGACGTATTTATAAAAAAGAAGATGTGGTATGATTGCCAATGAGACAACTGTCCACAAGAGACTAAAATGACACAGACATTAACAACTTTGGGTCATCATGCGACCTTCAACAATGAGCAAAGCCCATACCGCCTAGTCAGCTATAAAAGGCCCCGATAAGATTAGTACATTTTTACGTATACGTACGAACAGACAAGGTTAAAAATTAATGCTACTCGGCAACGGCGTGACTGTAAGTGTGACTTAGTTTGTCCTATCAAATTTTCACTTTCTGTCTTGTGACTTTTGTCCTGTGACTTTCTGTCCGTTTACTTCAAATATTTGTATGATGACCTTTCTTGATCTCTCTATATATATACTAACATTTCCCGACGAATATCTAGTGCATGGATTCTACTTCTTGATCCCTATTCGAATTTTATTGACTTTCAAAGGTTATCGCATAGAAATTGGAATCAGTGTCAAGCAAGATAGACACCCGAACATTTTCGTTGAACGAGTCAAATCAATCTTCTGGTGGCTTCATCGATCAGTGTTGATTGAGTCCGATCGACAATATGAACCTACTTTGTTAACTCGATACTTAAACATTTATCTTCTCTTTTCTTACTCGATGTTTGACTTTAATATTGATAAGAACTTGATTATGGGAATTCTTTAATATGAAACATGCCTGGACTATAATATATACATTTTTAGATTTTTTTTGGCAGTCAAGTTGGTAATTTTTAAATAAAATTTAAGCCCAAATTAGCGGCCCAAAAAACCCAAATAAGTAGTTTAATTAGCTGATAATCTTTTTGCAAACCATAATACCCAAACGGGTTAAAATGCAAACATAATTTACACAATTATGCATATACATGTAACCAAGACGATGTGGTATGATACGGATCGATAACGAAGCCGTACAGTAACATACATGTATATAGATACATGTTCTGCGTGCTGTCTTTCTCTTTATTTTCAAGGAATCCCCATTGCGAGTAAGATTTTATTGAAATATTATTGTATGATGTTTATAAATATAAAAATAAATAGGCATTTCAAAAAAGTTATTCCCAAAAGGCCGTTTAATCTTGAATTTAATTTGTTCATTTATTTGGAGGTAGATGTCAGCCATTAAGACTCCATATACCTGCAGTGGCGATCCAGAACTTTTCATTAGGGGTTTGGGGCAATGACTGACCTTAAGGGGAGGGCGCTCTAGTCATGCTTCAGTGATTTCCTATATAATCAACCCTTCTCTTCAGGAAATTGGGGGGGGGGGCGACCCCGTCGACCCCCCCCCCCCCTAACCCCACCCACCCGGATCTGCTTATAACCTGTCCCTTTTCTAATGTATATTTTTGTTTAAACATGATATACATGTCTATGTATATTTCCAGATATTTATATACCAAAATGGAGACCTACACCTATATAATGATCTGATATGCGCAACATTGCCATTCCCTCTTAAAACATTTTTAAAACAAAGCTTATCGACACTTGCAAATTCCTACAGTCTATTTTTGATGTCAAATGGGTGCAAATTTACAAATAAAGCCGGAAACATCTGACACATTTACAAAATTTTAATGTGGTTTTAACCGCAACACGATAAATACTACTAGCATCAGACACTTAATTAGAAATAACCCTGACCGTTTTAAATTTCCCACCCTTTTCATATATTAATGAAGCTTGAAAGACCTATTCAAGCTATCCCTATAGCCTTCCCCTGGGAATTAATGCATTAAGTTCCATGATAAAAAAATATATAGTATGAGAATAGGGAATTTAACTAACGGATCCAGAAATGTTATACGTGGGGGGCACACTGACTGCCTAAGATTAGGGGGGGGGGTGGTCCGCTCTGGTCATGCTTCAGTGATTCCCTATATAATCAACCAAACTTCCCCCAGAAACCCGGGGAGCTCCCTGGTCCCCTCTAAATCCGCCTCTGAATTTGACACATCCTCTTTTATAATTTTGACGACTCCTCTCCCAAAAACAACAGTTAAAGATGCTTTTCGAGCATCTGTACAATATTGTAGCAGGCTATTCTTCCGACTAAACTTTTGTCTTCCAAAGGTAATCATTCAGTTTTGGAATGTTGACCTTGCTATTGAAATTTTATAATTTAAAAACACAAGTTGTGCACATTGACAACGCTCCAGTCTGAATTGGCCTTAACACTCTTAAATTATCCAGTAAAACTGACAAGGAAACTTATCAGTAACTGCATAACTTCCAATTAACATGTCATTTATATCAATCCCATGCAACTAGGTACACAGCTGCGTTCAATGAAACATGATCACAGATAAAAATAGATGTAAATTCTGATTCAGATCCTTTCTTTTCGATACAACATATAAAAAAAAGAAGAAAAAAAAGGGGGGGGGGGGTGTTCAGAAGAAGAATTATCTTTAATTTTAAATAAAACTGATGTATTGAAATTATTTAAAAGGTGAATGTGTTATATAAGCTTATAATATATTTTAGACGGTTCAATAGAAAAGTATATTGATGCATTTTAAAAAGAGATCATTACTCTATATACCTTTAACTTAAGGGGAAAAAATACATCACCAAAGATTAACCAAAATATTTTAACTGACAATACTACTTTGATAAAAAGTTACTAAACATCTTTACACATTAAAGACATGAATTTAGGAACACGAACATATATATTATATTTAAAAACTTCAGTGAAAATTGAAAAACAGTTAGTGAAATATGAATTGTACAACTCAACAAGTATTGATTAGTAAATGCAAAATTATGTCCGTAACGCGTTCATCTCTATGTATACAACTAAACTGACATTTTCAGTTGGAATGATTTCGGAGAAGTAAAGGGTTTTTGTTTCTTTGATTAATAACTATCTAGGTTTTACAAAGTATTCAAAAAGTCTTGTTTTGGCCTCTATTATTATAACAATTTTAAGCAATATATCCTTAACCCCTAAATCGACCCAACCTTTCTTTTGTGGAATGAAACCTCAGTGGCGGATCCATGCATAATTTTTCATAAGGAGGGGCCCGTCGACTGACCTAAAAGGGGGCGCTCCATTCATGATTCAGTGATTCCCTATACAATCAACCATTTTGTTCCCACAAAAATGGGGAGGGGCCTCTGGGTCTTATGAATCTTGTGCTTTAAATTATAGATATTATTACTAGTATACTGATATTCCGAAAATCATTAAAAATACCCATTTGTATTCTTCACCAACGCTAGCAGAGGGGCATTATGTTTTCTGCTTTGTGCGTCCATTCGTCTGTTCGTCGTCCGTCTGTCCCGCTTTAGGTTAAAGTTTTTGGTCAAGGTAGTTTTTATAAAGTTGAAGTCCAATCAACTCGAAACTAAGTACACATTTTCCCTATACTATGATATTCCTAATTTTAATGCCAAATTAGAGTTTTGGCCCCAATTTCACTATCTACTGAAAAGAGATAATGATAGTGCGAGTTGGGCATCCGTGTATTGTGTTTACATTCTTGTTTGCACTTTACTCCTGAACGGTTTGAGCTATAACCAACAAAATAAAACCCAACCCTCCCTCCCTTGTGCAAATATTTGTAGTATAATTTTATAGATATCAATACACTTTTACACAAGTTATTGTCCGGAAACCAGAAAAAACGTTGTTTTGCTTATTATGGCCAGTTTTTGGTCCCTAATTCTTTTAAACCATGATATGGGACCATAACATTCAAATTCTAATTTAACGCTATCATTGATTACTCATCATTTGCACAGGTCTGATCTGCATTTCTTTTTCGCTGATTTTTTTTTATTTCTTGTTTGCCGAATTTGTGTTTCATTTGCGTTGTTTGTGTACATGTTACTTACAGGGTCGTTTTGATCATTATAAATCTCTTCCGTTAGCCAGTACATAAGTTATAAATTGTCAATCATAACATGTATATAACTGTTGTAACATACTCAAGAGGAGGTGAAAGTAGGCTTCCGAGCAGGATTATAAAAAAGAATTTAGATGTGGTATGGTTGCCAATGAAACAACTCCCCACAAAAGACAAAAATGACACAGAAATTAATAACTATGGGTCACCATTTGGCCTTCGACAATGAGCAAAGTCGATACCTCATAATCAGCTTAAAAAAGGTCCCTATCTGACGATGTAAAAAAATTCAAACGAGAAAACGAACGGCTTAATTTTTGTACAATAAATGAACGAAAAACAAATATGAAACACATATACAAACGACAACCATTGAATAACAAGCTCCTGACTTGGGACAGGCACATTACCGACATAATGTTTCGGGGTTAAACATGTTAGCGGGATCCCAACCATCGCCCTAACGTGGGACAATGCCAATGGTATAACTGTTTAAAAACATACCAGTAAAATTAAGATAAAAGCACTCTGTTTACATCCATAAAAAACTGCACCGTTATTCTTACAGTTTTCAACGCGTGCAGCCGACCAGCAATGAGATGGCTAACTTGAAGTTCAGCATATATACAAGTACAACATCTTAGAATGTATGGATGACGGCTTCGAGCGTCATGCAGATATAATGTCAAACGTGAAGCAATCCTCGATTTCATGGGGGAAGGAATGGTCACCGCAAAACTGCGATAGCCATTTACCAATTTCACTTGAGTTTTCTCTTTACTAGCCCAACAGACTGGACCCCCCCCCCCCCCCCCCCACACACACACACAAACCAGTTATTTCTGCGCCAGATGAAAACGACAGCAGCCTATTTGCAAGGAACAACAATTATTATGACAATTTATAACATGTGTATATAAATAGCGAACAGTAGAGGTTTGTAATAATAATGAGGGGGGCAAGGGGGGTCCCCATAACAGCAAAACAGTGAATATATGTGGTGAAAAACAGATAACAAGGAATTGAAAAGGGATAATAACAGATAACAGTAAATGAAATATGAAAATAGATCTGTCCAGGACCTTTCCAGTAGATGACTCGTAGATCTTAGTATATAACTTGTGGTATGGACCTAGAAAATTGTAATTTGTGTAAACAAGACGTTCCGGCCGTTGAGGCAGTTCTGCCTTGGTTGATTTTTTCCGTAACTTGTACAATAAGTTATAGTATGGATGTTGAATTTTTCTGAACGAAATTACTGGTTTCTGATTTTGATATAGGGATATTTTTAATCCACGGCATTTGAGGGATCAATTTTTAATGATTTAGGTTTTTTTATTTAATTTTTAAAAATAGTGCAGCCAGTGACACTTTATTATCAATTTGATTTTTTGATTTTTTTTCTTCTGAAAAGCAATATATGTCATATATATACTTTACAAGTAATAAAAAAAAAACATTGATGCACAATATATTTTTTTTATTTAATGACCTTATGATAAAACTTACTTATAAAATACAAAAATACCCAGATCAGTGGAGACAGGACATGTAACTGAAACACGCATACCAGTTATGATTATTCTGATAATAGAAATTGACTGAAGTGAAAATTCTGATAGTATAATAGAAATTGGACATAGTGAAAATTTGGATGACACCAAGTGAAACACCAATCATGTATCTTATGTGAAATTATAGATTATGAAAAATTTGGGTACAGCATTGGAGAAGCTGTGGGATTTTAAAAAGGGTATTTACCGAAAAATTAAACTGAAGACACATCTGTGTTTGCATCAATGGTTTCTGAGCTTCAATTTTCGCCATGTGAAGCAGTTAAAAAGCTTTTAAATATATGGTGGTCAGGGTTCTCTTTCATGTTAATGAAAAGAGAGGGAGTAGCACTTATAATTTAAATACTAAAAGAAAAAGATGTTGTATAATTCCCAAAGCCATAATTCAAACCCAAACCACTTAGTAATGTAAAACAATTCAAAGGAGAAAACTAACTGCCTAATTTATCCACAAAATAGTGAACGAGAAACTTAGTAACACAGTTACAAACTACATGTACAACCACTGAATCCAGGCTCCTGACGTGGAAATAGGCAAATACAGAATGTGACTGCATCAACTTTAGCATGCTAGTTGGTGTCTAATCCTCCCCTAATCAGGGACAGTGGTGTAATAGTACAACATAAAGATTATTATGTGGTCATTGAATAAAAAAATCTATAGGGTGTACCAATGCTTTTTTTATAACAAAATCCATACTATGAGTTATTGTACAAGTAATAAGTGAATTATAATTTGTACAAAATGCTACATGTTCACAGACAATGGAATTTATTACAAAGGATAATAATAATATATACTGGAATGGTCTTGGGTCCAATTGATTTTATATGTTTATGTGATGTATGTTACTGAAATTCTTCTGCAAATACAGGGCCACCCTATAATACCAGTAGAAAGACCCCAATAGATATACATTGTAAGAAGATGTGGTAAGCGTGTCAATGAGACTATTATCCATTCAAATCACAATTTTCAATAATCTTCAATTTCTACGGAAGATTGGCTGTCAAAATGCTAACATTCCAATTTTCAATAACAGTTAACAGCAAATAGATTCTCACAATAACAGATAACAAAATAGATAATAGTCATATAACAGCTAACAAAGAATAAGACAATAACAGCTAACAGTAAATATATTTTCAGAATAACAGATAACAAAGAATTAAAATGCCCCATAACAGCATAACAGTTAAACCCCTTGCCCATTAACCCCCTCAATAATGATGATAATAGTAATAATAATCGGTGCAAAAGAGAGATCGAATATTTTAAAAAATGTTGAAATTCAATACTGGTCTGAGCCATTTGTGACGATTCATCTCTGATATAAGTTTGATTCACAATTGACAAAGAATTTTACATGAGAGGTGGCTGGACAGAAACACGGACACGTTCGGACGCCCATGAAAAAGTTTTATTTCTACCGCAACGCATGTCGCGTAGGGTGATACATTTAAGAATTATAAAGAAGAACAGTGCTGACTGCCAGGTTGTCAAAATATATATTAGAGCGATATTTTTGACACGATTATTAATAAGAACTTTTTTTTTTTACATGTACATGTATGTACTAATTTCCGAAGTTAACAAAAATGAATTCCGATCGTCATCCCGTTCACAAAACATTATAAGTTATATCATACCGCCTATATATGATTATCACACATTCATGTCCCATGGCGAACAAGGCGGGTGCAAATAGCAGAAAGAAGTGTGTTTTTTTTTATTAATTAACTAGTGTGTGTTTACGCCATGTATCTAAAATTTGGGCGAATGAAAAAAATAATGTATTGGCGAAAATGAAAAGATGTTCATCGAATGTTTTAGAAAGACTACATAAAAAAGGTGATGTGGTATAATTACCAATGAGACAACTATCCACAAAAGACCAAAATGACACAAATATTAACAACTATAGGTCACTGTACGGCCTTCAACAATGAGCAAAGCCCATACCGCATAGTCGGCTATAAAAGGCCCCGATAAGACAATGTAAAACAATTCAAACGAGAAAACTATGCCGGGTAATTCAGATTTAAATAAATATAGTATAAAATTTTAGGAACTACATATGCATGCAGAAGATCCCTCCCCATCCCCCTTGTGACACCACTGCATAAAACAACATAGATTTGCATACATTTCATTTAGCAAAAAGCAATACAGAAGTAAAACGTAAATTATGTGTGTCTATAAGACACGTTTAAATACCCCAGCCATAGTTGATTTAGTCCAATTATTAGTTATAATGTATATGAATGTATATTTGAAAAAAATATCCTATATATATATAAAAGAAGATGTGGTATGAATACCAACGAGACAACTCTCCACTAGAGACCAAAATGACACAGAAATTAATAATTATAGGTTACCCTACGGGCTTCAACAATAAGATAGGCCAATACCGCATAGTCAGCTATACAAGGCCACGAAATGACAATGTAAAACCATTCAAAAGAGAAAACTAACGGCCCTATTTATATAAAACATTGAACGAAAAAAAAATACTAGTATGTAACACATAAACAAACGACAACCACTGAATTACAGGCTCCTGACTTGGGACAGGCACATTCTTATATTATGTGGCGGGGTTAAACCTGTTAGCGGGATCCCAACCCCATGCACTTAACATGGGACAATAGTATAACAGTACAACATAAGAACGAACTATTGAAATCGTTTGAAAATGGCTTAACTCATCAGATGACAAAACTACAAGTGGACGTGGCCGGGTACTTGTTCATCCCCAACAAAAAGACACTATAGGAACATATCTCAAAGTACTCGCAGTTAACTGACAGCTAGTTCAAAGCCACCAACAACTAATAAAACAAATCATGTATCTAAGACTAAATATGGACTTGCACATCACTATTATGCGTATAAACATCCCAGTTGCGGAACTAGAAATTTTCAAAAGTGGGTCTCAGTACTGCCGAAAAGGGGGCCTGTGCCAGTCATGTTTCAGTGCTTCTCTTTATAATCAATAACACAAAAAAAGGGGGAGGCCCACCTGCTACCGCATTCCTTTGATACGCCTCTGCATCCTACAAGATATCAAGGTCTTTGCTTAAAAAAATGTAGGAGTAGCTCTATAGATGCTGGTTATATACATAATTGTTAAGGTTCAACTTCCTGGCATTTAAGAATATTTGACAAAAATCAAGATGCATATATAGGAATACATGCATGAACATCTCAATTGTATGTTCAGACAACCTCTGAAATATTAATTAAAACTATAAATTTATAGTTAAAAAAATGTCGGAAGAGGAAGCAGGACAAACGATGATCTCTCTCTGCATTTTATAATAAAATGTATCCAACTACCTTGAATTTTGAGGATATTTGACTTAAATGTTTCAGTTGCAACTCAAAAACTGTACGAGGTGATAGCCAGACAAACCAATCTATAGCTTGACGAACAGACGAACGGGTAGACGAACGAACCTGTAGGCGATAAATTAATATACCCTTCGATGAAAGTGAGGTCATAAAATAAGCTTGAAATTGCAGTTGATACTTATAAAAAATCAAAACCTCATAGTGCTCAGTTTGCTTAAACATTTCTCTTCAGCTTTATAGCCATGAATTCTAAGATTTCTAAGATCGTAATACATTTGAGTTTCTGAATTGAAAGTTATTTTTCAGGGATGCAATGGTTGCTTTCTATCAAATTTTGTTTTTTGTTTTGGTCTTGTTTTTACATACTCTAGGCTATTGTTTCACATTTTGTCACATCGGGACATTTTATAAATTGTTACGTATATACATTTCGCATGTGTTGGTTTATTGTCGAAGGTCGTACGTCGAGTTTTTCGATTGAATCGATGGGTGCATGGATAGTTACAATACATGTGTCGGATCGGCAATTATAGAACATTTTCTGTTATATCCGTATTTTGCGTGGAATGCTCGCCGCGTTGAAGACCCAATTGCCTTCGTCTATCGTCTGCTTGTTTTCGAGTCGTTGTCTCTTTTACTTATTCTCAATAGCTGCAAATGTTAAATAACACCAAGATTAAAAGCACCAACAGCTAGTGTATAGTTCGGTTGGTATAGGCGGATCCAGTGGGAAGGGGGGGGGGCGTGTCCCCCTCTCGTGGGATTTTTTTTAGTGATTATATACTATATAGGGAATCACTGACTTGAAAGACCCCCACCCACCTTAGGTCAGTCAGCACCCTGTCATGTATTTGTTAAAAGAAAAAAAATATATTGTCATTCACTCTAAAAACGAAGCTAAATACTTAAACCCTCTTTTAAGAAAAGTTATATTGTTTCATTTTTACAATTTATTTTCAATAGCTTAAGATTAAAAGCGCCGACAGCAAGTGTTTAACTCGGTTGGTATAGGCGGATCCAGTTGGGGGGGGGGGGGGGGGGTCCCCCTTTCGTGGGATTTTTTTTATTGATTATATACTATATAAGGATTCACTGACTTGAGAGACCTCCCACTTTAGGTCAGGCAGCACCATGTCCTGTATTTGTTAAAAAATATATAAAAATATATATATATATATATTGCCATTCACTCTAAATACAAAGCTGAATACGTAAATCCTCTTTTAAGAAAAGTAATATTGTTTCATTTTTACAATTTATTCTCAATAGCTGCAAATGTTAAATAACACCAAGATTAAAATCGCCAACAGCTAGTGTATAGCTCGGTTGGTATAGGCGGATCCATTTTTTTTGGGGGGGGGGCGGGCCCGGGTCCGGGTCCCCCGTTTGTGGGATTTTTTTTATTGATTATATACCATAAAGGGAATAACTGACTGGAGATACCCCTCACTTTAGTTCAGGCAGCACCCTGTCATGTATTTGTTTAAAAAAAAATATATATTGCCATTCACTCTAAAAAAAAAGAAGCTGAATACGTAAATCCTCTTTTAAGAAAAGTAAAATTGTTTCATTTTTACAATTTATTTTCAATACTGCAACCAAGATTAAAAGCGCCAACAGCTAGTGTATAGCTCGGTTGGTATACTATATTTAAAAGAAGGATATTTGTAAATATGGTAAATAAACTCATCATAAATACCAGGATTGAAATTTTACATTCACGACAGACGGGTATTTCGTCTACAAAAGACTCATCATTGACGCTCGACTAAAAAATGTTAATAAGGCCAAATGAAACTGACCATTTAACTTAAAAAATGGCGAAGTGCAAGCATTTTTTTAGTTTTTAAACGCTATCCTCTTGACCACATAATGTGTTTTCATCAAAATTGGAAATGATAATATTTTATAAAGAAAAATCTTTACCTACGTCGCATTATATATACTAGTATACTAACATATTGTGTTGTAAAATGATGCCCTTTATGGGTTCTTGATTAGATTAATAAAAAATTCTATACTATTAACAAATTCAAAATATACTGC
Organism: Mytilus galloprovincialis; assembly: GCF_965363235.1. NCBI lineage: Eukaryota > Metazoa > Mollusca > Bivalvia > Mytilida > Mytilidae > Mytilus > Mytilus galloprovincialis. The sequence continues at coordinate 28,022,418 of NC_134848.1, read as the reverse complement.
TTTACAAAAAAGGTAAAACAACAGATACATTCAAGTCAAATCTATCTTAATTTCTGTCAAGTTTTTCCATTTTCAAGTAAAGAAAATCACGCATTATGGTTCCATTTATTTCCTGTAATAATTAGATCACTTGCATACTTGTAACACACACACAGACAATATGTATTGTTTATTTGTTGAAATATATTAAAATATGCGCTGCTGAACTTATATTAGTCAGTATAGTATATAGACGTGTATACCAAAGACAAATTTATACATTGTTTAATTTCCTGTAGTGTTTGATAATGACCCAGTGACCTACAACTTTTATAATAAATAAACCACATAGACAACGCTTCTGAATCAGTATAAAAAGTATGAATTATTTGTTAAACTAGTGTAAAATGTGGTGTGAAATAATTGGTAAAGGCAACGATATCCGGCTAATTAAATTGACCCGATGAGCTGACATGATGTTGAATTTATTTTGGAAATAAATATTACAGTTAATTTAACCTTACAATTTTTCATTATGTTTGTTTAGTCTATGTATTTGCCATAATCAAAATTGTTTTTTGTTTGTTTTGCAAATAAAGAATCATTATGTTGAATATTTTAATGAGAGAACCTTAAATAATCCATTATTTTCATTTTTGTTCTTAACTGAAAAAAAATGGTAATACTAAATCCATTATAGCACAACCAAGTAAAAAAGTGTCCTTTAGTTTATACTTAAATCATAGATGAGATCATAGAACATTTCTAATCCGACAAAATGAAGATTAATAAAAAAATTCGTTTATTTGAAAAAAGGGGGGGGGGGGGGCTTTGATAACTGTTACCCTAGCTTGCCCTACAACATAATACCCCTCCCCCCCCCCACCAAAGAATATAGATTTCGTATTCATATACATGTAAGTCTGAAAATCAAACCCAATAGAGTTAGAATAAGATTTTTAGGCTGACAAATATTTTCTGTCAATTTACATTTGCACAAGTCTGTCTACATGTTCACCAGTTTTTCAATCATCCACTAGTCTGTTTTTACTTTCACAAGTCTTTCTTATAGACCCCTAGTCTGTCCATATGATTTTCAACAGTCTGGCTATGTCCACAAGTCACTACGTTTTAACCGCGGTCTCTATGTGTCCGTCAGTCTGTCTCCGTGTTTACAAGTCGATATACATGTTTACCCGCCAGATTACGTTTCTAACAGTTTGCCTTCATGTCCTACACGTCCACCAGTCTGCTTATATATATATATACCAGTCTGGCTACAAGTCTACAAGAATATTATTTGCATCATTGACTAAGTCTGTCTGGATATGTCGTCTGGCGGATTTGCTTGTCTCTCACATTCTGAAGATGATGATATTCCTCGTAGTGAAATCGTTAATACAATGTACCAGTACTTAAGTCTATCAGTGTCCATCTCCATGCAAGACTCGGGTCTGATGAAGGTTCTAAAACAATTAAAGATTCGTCTATACAGTCCTTCTGAAAGTCTTCTCGGTCAGATGCAAAAGAATGCCCGGTTAGCGCCTCTGGATTTGCCCGGGGCATGTGGAGGATCAGAAGATATCGACACACCAAATTCAGTTATTCGACGAAAAATTTCAACACCTATCTCAGTTAACACCAACATTACACAATAATGTCAACATGGAGTCAGTAACTGAGGTAACATTAAGTTAATTTAGAAGTCAATATCTTGTATATTTCTGTATACAGTTTATAATGCATATATCACTGTCATGAATCAAGGATGTGTATAGTAATAAGGGTCTTACTATCATCGGAACTTTGTTTTTTTTGGTAACACGCCATTATTCCGACAGCCCATTAATCCGACAGCCTATTGGTCCGACAACCAATTAGTCTGACAACCCAGTAGTCCGACAACACATTGCTCTGACAGCCCAATACTCCGACAACCTATAATTCCGACACTTATCAAGTCAAGTATCAGGATATCATGCAGGGTAAAATAAAATGTGTCTGTCTGTATTATTACGTTTATATTTGTAATAACATATTTTAAGAAATAACTCCGTATATATAATACAAGGCTAAGGTAGTTCGTATACTTTCAATGTTAATTCTCAATTCGAAATCTGTATATAGAATAAAACAGAAAATAATATTTTATTTTCCAAATTAAAGGATCTATGTAAATCAACAACAAGCATTGATGGCGCGAGCTACTGATGATACCCTGCCCAAATATTTCGGTAGATAGAAAGTTTTTGAGTTGTGAATCTGAAAAAGCATTACACAGTATAACTGACTTATATAAACCTTGAAGTTAAATATCAGAAATCATGGTATTGTAGTACCTGAGAAAAATGTGACAAAAGTTTTCAACTTGGCTGTCATGTAATGAGTAATGAGTTTGAAAAAGCATCACACGATATAACTGACTTCAATAAACCTTTCAGAAATCCTTGTAATGTAGTTCATGAAAAAGATGCAACGAAAATAGTTATGGGACGGGCGGCGAACTGACGGATGGACGGTTGGACGGACGGACAGACAGAGATAAAACAGTATACCCCCACTTTTTCGAAGCGGCGGCCAGTCTAATGATTGTGTCAACATTAAGACATTACAATACTAATATGATATAATTATATTTATAGCACTATAAGCCTCAGTCACAATCGGAGCTAAGACAAAATATAAAAAAAAATACGTATTAATATCAATTAACAGTCAGTATCCAGACATGTACTACATTATTCAAAAGAACTAACGATATGATCCTCATTTTTTTCTCCATAATAGTAAAGTTTTCTTGTGTTCACTTCGAAATTAATCATAATTGTCTAACGTTTTAAAGTTCTGATATGTGCTAGAAATATGGCGAAAGAATTCCTCCCTCAAATTATAATGAAGTGAGCATTCGATTGAAAAATGACGCTCATCCTAAACTTTATCAGCTGTACAATACGATTTTTTGAGTATTTAGCATTTTCAATTCTTCATGTAATGGAAGAGCACCGATTCTGAATTAACATATAAATTACCTTTCTTAAAATCAATGATATCTAAATATGTTTCTTCTTGAAACCAATTTTTAAATGAAAAATAAGTTTCCCACAAAACACATATTACTAAGTTTTTACAATTAAACAATTTGACAAAGACACAAGGACAAGAATTTCACACATTGTCTTATTCTACTAGTTTGTTATTGTCTTTTATGCTGCACTCGTTCTACTTGAGCAGTCAAAATGCGTTGACTGTATATTTCTATGACATATACAGTCACTGACCCGATATCACTTTTCCTTATGCATATTTAGATAGAAATTGCCGAAATATTCATGTCCGTCATATTTGTTTTTCGTAATAAGTTTTGTTGTAAATCATCATGCAGTCCTGCATCTCCACCAATCATTAAAAAAGAGGCATATCTTTCTAGAATTTAAAATAATCTTAGGATACAAAATCGGTCTCCCAACAAAATATTGAGTGTCATCTCTCGGATTATGTCTGAACGATCGCTATTAGAAGTGCTACATGTACTGTCTCCGTATTTCGTGGATTCTCATTCCCAAACATGATACCGTATTCATGATTGATCATGATTGGAATTGCTCATCTTTTCTGAGCACATATTTCGTCCTATTTGTCTTCTTATTTTTTAGGTTCTGGGTACGTATTTGTCTCCGTTTGTTTTTCTAATTTTGACTGACGCTATTTTATCCCATTATTTCTGCAACAAAATAAATTTAAATAAAACTCAGATGAGTGATACAAGGAGAGAAAGTGTTGCGACCAAAGAGGGCGGGTAGTGTTTTCCAACTCCGATGTAATATTATTTATTTATGTAGTTCATAGTGGGGGAACCTCACTCCCCTGATACGCGAAAAGGGGGATTCGAAGATCTAGTGAAAAGAAGGTAGATCAAGACACACATGCAAGAAATAGCGAGCTAGAACAGCACAGACTGATAGTAGACACACAAACAACGAAATATAAAGATAAATAAAGTAACTAGACACGCAAAACGAAAGAGGGGCGAGGTTAAGGACTGAGCAGTTGCTATAATCATGTGTATCAACTCCAATATACTGAGACAAAATTAATGTCCGCATGCAAAAAATAATTGGAATCAAAACGGACAACCACAAATATCAGAGAGCGGAGTTGGTTTTTTTTTTTTTAGAGAAAATTTATCCATACACTAAGAAAAACGCATATTGTCGGAATAATGGGCTGTCGGAGTAATTGGTTGTCGTAATAATGGGCTGTCAGAATAGTACATGTTGTCGGAGTATTGGGCTGTCCGAATAATGGTTGTCAGACTAATGGGATGTCACCATTTTTTTTACCCTCCCCCTTTTTTCCAATATCCGTTATTTTTTCGTTTTCTATTTTAAAATTCACTCTCTTTAGTAATATATCCGTGACCGCTGTGGATAGTAAACTTGGAATTGATAGTAAATAGCAAAACCAAGTAATTTGTAGTGTATTTATGTTCTAATGACACGTACAGACAGACGCGAAAAAAATAAATAATACGAAAGTGAGAAAACGAAAATATAACAGATTTTGGAAAAAAAGGGTAGGGTAAAAAAAATGTCCTGTACCCAAGTACCTATGCTTACTATTAAAGCAATATTTTGAGAAATATATATTAAGGGTTATACTAATATGTGAATATTATGAGTCCAGGTAACTCGATCAACTTGATTTGTACGTATGAAAAATTATATTTATTATCTGGTCATGTCCCGCGTTTTTTTTTGTAATGTTGTTATAATAACAGTGTAAGTTAAGACCAAAAAGTAGACCAGGAAAATACTTTATTATCTTTACTAGTTAATTTCTGGAGATCATGTGTCTGTCATTTATTCTGTTATTCACATCTTTTAAACAATTATATTATATACGTATCATATCAATCTATCAATTAGGATACATTATTTTATTTGGCTTAATAACATATTATTGGTATTTAGTGCGACCGTGCACCTTTCGGTTGTCTCGAGTGTTTTCTATTATAGCAATGTTTAAGTCGTCATGTTGCGGGATTTTCAAATCCCAAAAGAAGAACACACTTCAAATTCAACATGATTTTCGATTTGGTAACCGCATTACTTTAATATAGATCATTATATATTACATAACCTTACACAATCAATTTACTTTTTATGATTAATCTGATATGCATGCCCATTATATTTTATTCCCAAAACCTTATTTAAAAAGGAGGGGACATGGTCAAAGTGTCGTGCAAACCAAATTATTGTTTATTGTCACGGAATAATAACAAACTGTGCTATAGTTTTTAAGATTATTGGATAATTGACTTGTTCTATAGGTACATGTACCTTACTTACCCAGGTGACATATCAGTTGTACCCTTGATATTGGTATAAATTCAAATCACAGGCACTTGTTTCTATCCATTTGAAGACCCACTATTAACGTATATATTTACCAGAAATAATGGTTTTAAGCGGAGAGGTGAAAAAATTACTTGGGTACCTTCTCGAAAATATACGTTGATAGTGGGTCTTCCAATGGATAGAAACAAGTGCCTGTGATTCAAATGCTTAATGATATACTAAAAGAAGATGTGGTATGATTGCCAATGAGACAGCTGTCCACAAGAGACCAAAATGACACAGACATTAACAACTATAGGTCACTGTACAGCCTTCAACAATGAGCATAGCCCATACCACAAAGGCCCCGATATGACAATGTAAAACAATTCAAACGAGAAAACTAAGATACATGTATATGTACATTGTACATGTTGTATATGAAGATTAATTAGATTAAAGTAAACAATGTGGTATGTTTCCAAAATAAATGCTATCCGCTAAAGACCAACTGATGTTGATCCAATTACTATAGCCAAACAAATGATACATACATGTAGGTTACCATACTTCCTTCATTTATATTATGATTATTGAGTATTTTTTTGGAAACATTTCAAACCTTTACATGCTGTTTATATATGTTACAGTAAATAGGTGAAATTAGGAATTACATGTAATTACTAAAATTTAGGAATTACAGGTAATTCCCGATGCACTTCATGCACTTAGTTAATACAAGTAATTCCTTAAACGGCCCAGTTATTACCAGTAATTACTAAATTTAAAATGAATAAAAAATATTAAAATTTTCCTCTAGATACTATCTGTTGACTAGTACTGTAAGAAGCTTCAGTCAAAATTGGGTAAAAACCAGGATGGTTTATAAAATCTAATGTTTTAAAAACTTTAACTACAGAGTGTATGTAATGTTAACTGGGACAAAACTAGTCCATTTATAAGTAATATACGAAAAAAAGGATTTTTTTTTCAAACTTTACTTTTGGATATTATTTTATGATCATAAACATTTAGCTTCTGTCCAAGTTCATGAAGTTTGGTAGAAATCCAGGATATTTGGAGAAAGTTTTTTTTTAAAGTTTTGAGCCACAGTGCATGATGGAGATTTTAGTTTGATTTTGGATAGATATCATTGTCTTGCATACATATATTTACGGAGTTTCAAAACCTATAAAACAACCATTTTCCAGTTTCAATTCACAAACACTAAAGAGTATGCACTTTGGATGTGCATTATATTCCTACATCCTTAAGTTAGCGCCGTTAAAATCCCTACCCCTTTACTTTCTTATTTGATATCTTGAATTATGTTTTTAATTTTAAAACAAAAACATCAAGTTAGTAAATAGCTGTAAAAATGACAAAAAAAATCAGTGATTACCAGTAATCACTGAAACAACCAGTAAATACATGTAATTACTAAATTGGCTAGTAATTACAGGTATTTACTGAAGTGTTTAGTAATTACATGTAATTCCTAATTTCACCTATTTACTGTAACATATACATGTTACTACAGTTCAGCGACTCAAGTTTAAAAGGCATTTATATAAAAGAATTTAAACTTAATATCATTTTGTATGAACATCATGTTGAATATTTACATTTTCTCAAAAAGTTTTTATTTTACTTAGCTAATAAAGAAGATGATGGATTCCCAAACAGAAATCTTGATGACAGTGAAAAAATTGAAGAATTGCACCAATTGTTACAGAGAATCGATTTCAAGCAGAAACAGATGCTCAAAGATAAGGGAATACAACAGCCATCCATGTTCCTTCACATATAAAGGTATATATCATTGTATATTGTATATATATATTTTGTCTACATTTTCTAAATTTATGATTTTAAAAATCTTTCAAAAGATATAAATGTACATTGTAAGTCATGTAATTCAAATAGAGACGTGCCATTGTCTTTGATCAAAGTTAGAGATACATGTACATATATGCCTTTTTAGTATTATCAGCTTATATACTTACTTAGCCTTGTGAAAATCTATAAATATACCTTATGTATATTACATGTATGTTGAAATGTCTGTCAGAATATATACATATATGCATGTGATCATAATGTTTCAAATAGCCAAACATTGTAAAATATATATATATATATATACAACTAGTCTAAACATCAACCCAACAATGTTAGATCTGTAAATTTGCTTTCGCAAATTTTTGTTTCTTCCCTCGCCGGGATTCGAACCCATGCTACTGTGATATCGTGACACCCAATCGCCTGCACTGCAGCCGTCCCGCTAGACCACACGACCACCTGGGCTATATACATGTATATATATATATATATATACAACTCGTCTAAATATCAACCTAACAATGTTAGATCTGTACATGTAAATTTGCTTTCACAAATTTTTGGTTCTTCCCTCGCGGGTATTCGAACCCATGCTACTGTGATATCGTGACACCAAATTGCCTGCACTGCAGCCGTCCCGCTAGACATATATATATATATATATATTGAGTATTGGAAATCCTGTACACCCTTTCCTTAGACCAAGTTTAACAAATATAATATGAATGTTTAAATTCAACTAATTATCTCCTGGCAATACACATTTATTTTAGGAACTTTTTATGTTTTATTTTGCAGTAAGCAGCTGTTTGTGATGCTTATAGGCATAAACAATCTAGTCTGGACATGTAAATCAGCAGCTGGTTCTATTTTGAAGTAAGCTATTTGATGATTACATTAATTTGACATGACCAGACCAAGTCTTGGGATAAATTAATAGTAATCTTTGTCATGATTGTACTAGCTTTTTTATTGTTTTATATATTTTATGGAAAATACTGTTAGTTGAGGCCTGCAAAAATTAATTTATAAGGAGATGAAGTGTTGTTGCCAATGAGAGTAGAGACATCTAACAAATAGCATGAATAGAATCATGGAGGATTGAATTCATACTCATTTTTATTAGAGTGTTACAAAATAATTGCAGGAAAAAAAAAACAACAACAAAAATCAAAATAATTGTGTATTTAGTAGAATTAGCCAAATCAAACAATAACTGACTTAAATCTTGTTTGAAATTTTCACATTTCTATTGATTAAATATTATTTTATAGATCAAATAATAAATAGATAAAAGGGCAGTAATCCAGTCTCAGATTTTGGTTTTGGTTATATTGTATACAGCTGATTGTATTTTAATACTATTTACAAATACTTCTTATATGTCAAAAGAAAAAAAAAATGCTGTACCTGATATTGTGATTTATATTGAAATTGATAAAGACAACAAACTCAATAATGAGCTATTCCAATATCAATCTCCCTAGGGAAAAAATGGGGTGCTACCTAATTTTAGACCTCCATAGTGCCCATAGACACATCAAACATTTGCCAAAATATAAGCCTGAACCCCTGAGGGGATCACACATCAAATTATAAAAGTTGTATATATTCTACACCGTGAATAAGACCAAACAATGATAGAAGGAGTTAGTTTTAAAATATAATTGAAAAACTAAACTGATACAAATCAATAATTTTTTTGATGTTGATAAATAAATCACAATGTGTAATAGTTGTAATAAATTGTTATGCCAGCCTACAATAGTAGAAGGGGTTTATGTTTAATGATCCATGCTTTTGTTTGTTTATTCTTTCATCTGTTCTGCTTTAGGTTCAAGTTTTGGTAAAAGTTTTTGGTCAGGATAGTTGTTAATGATGTTAACGACCAATCAACTTAAAAATAAATATACATGTGCCTTATGTTATGATCTTTCTAAGGATAAATTAATGGTTTGACCCCAATTTCATGGTCCATTGAAAATAGAAAATTTATCACAACTTCTAGCTATTCTTTTTATAGAGTTATTCCACGAGATATTTTTGGGTCACTCATTAGAATATCTTTTAAATATATGATTTTGATTACAACTGCATTAAGATAGAATAATTGCATGCAGAAAATTATTGCTTTTGTCACATATATATCACTTGTCAATTTAATAAAATTAAACATTTTTTTTTATTACTTTATTACAGAAGCTACAAAATAGAGCTAAGGCCCTTTAAACCAAGAAACTGCCAGTGTCAGAAAAGGACAAACTTAGAAAGGCCATGCAAATTGATTTAATGTCAAGTTGGGACAGTGATTCTGTAGATAAACTCGCCTGATCACAACTGGGATTTGACTGTCACAAGATTTTAAATCTTACATGGATAAACTAAAGTCATTTACTAGACTGTAAATACCAGAGACAGCTGAATGCACAAGGCAAATAGCTGAGGTCCAAGTAAATCAGAGAGGCCTTGTCACAAGAAATGTACAGAACTTGCATGGATTTTTACTTAAGGGCATATGACACAAAATTGAGAGATATCAATAAAAATTTCTTTAAATTTTAATAAGGACCAATTCAAAGGTACACTTTTGGAATTTGCAAGAACAAAAATACCTTCATGTTTACTTTTGAATTATAGTTGACAGTTTTCAGTTTAAGGGGGGAACCCTTAAAATGAAGTGGTTTGGTTTATTGAATTTGATTATTTTTTAAAGTAAAAAAATGAATTACTGCTCTTTTATTTCAACATTTGCATTTTTTATTAAAATTATTTACAAGTGCAGCATATCGGTGACATCAGATTATGTTAATGTGTTTGGTTAAGCTACACATATTTCTTTTTACTTAAACTTTCTGTTGCCTTTTCTAATTAATTAAATGCTGAATAATAATTTGAGTGTGGCTCATTTCAGTGTCTTGTATTTGCTGTCAAGATTTTTCCTGTAAGATTTCACATTATTTATAATCGCTTGGTCAAAGGGAGATAACTTTTTGAATCTTCACATTAGATAATCTGCGAAGAGGATTATGTAAAATGTAAATAGTTGAAAATTAATTTTATGGTTCAATAAAATCAAAATAAGTTATTGCCATTCATTATAAATAAATTTCTATCAAAAATAAGGCTCAAAGATTTTTTTTATTTTATTTATATAAATAATAACAAAGTACACACATCATGCACATGTTGACTTCATAAAATTTGTAAACAAAAAAAATTGAAAATAAAACTAAAAAATTTTAACTAATCAGGAGACAGTCAATACACCAAATATATTTATAAGCATATAAACTTATTATTTTCTTCAATTGTCCAAGTACATATTCAATATTGATAATTTTTTGCTTGACATTACATAATTTTGTTGATAAAAGTTTATTTGTGTGATATTTTATTCAATTGTACATATTTGAAGTATTTCATTACACCTTATTATTTTTATTCTTGCATACAGCATTTGGAATGAAATTTTAATCAATGTTCGAGCAGCAGGATGTTTTTTTTTTGTCGAGCCTGCAACTTTTGTTGCAGAAAGCTCGACATAGGGATAGTGATCGGGCGGCGGCGTTAGCTAACTTTTTTAAAGCTTAATATTTTAGAAGGTGGAAGACCTGGATGCTTCATACTTTGTATATAGATGCCTCATGTTACGAAGTTTCCGTCAGTCACATGTCAAATGTCCTTGACCTCATTTTCATGGTTCAGTGACCACTTGAAAAAAAAGATCAGAGTTTTTGTAATGTTGAATTCTCTCTTATTATAAGTAATAGAATAATTATATTTGGTATGTGCGTACCATGCAAGGTCCTCATGTCCGTCAGACGGGTTTCACTTGACCTGAGTCTGACCTCATTTCATGGATCAGTGAACAAGGTTAAGTTTTGGTGGTCAAGTCCATATCTCAGATACTATAAGCAATAGGGCTAGTATATTTGGTGTATGGAAGGACTGTAAGGTGTACATGTCCAACTGGCAGGTGTCATCTGACCTTGACCTCATTTTCATGGTTCAGTGGTTATAGTTAAGTTTTTGTGTTTTGGTCTGTTTTTCTCATACTTTATGCAATAGATCTACTATATTTGTTGTATGGAATGATTGTAAGGTGTACATGTCTAGCGAGCAGATGTCATCTGACCTGGACCTCATTTTCATGGTTGAGTGGTCAAAGTTAAGTTTTTGAGTTTTGGTCTTTTTATCTAATACTATATGCCATAGGTCAACTGTATTTGGTGTATGGAAATATTTTATGATCTATATGTCAGTCGCGCAGGTTTTATTTGACCTCGACCTCATTTTCACGGTTAATTGCTCAGTGTTAAGTTCTTGTGTTTTGGTCTATTTTTTTAAAACTATAATAGGTCAACTATATTTGTTGTATGGAAGCATTGTTAGCTGTACATGTCTGCCTGGCATGGTTCATCTGACCTTGACCTCATTTTCATGGTTCATTGCTCTTTGTTTAGTTATCTTGGTTAATGTTAAGTTTATGTGACAGTTTTTAATAAAGCTTTATACTTAGGACTATCAACATAATATCAATGATAAGTAAAGAAGGCGAGACATTTCAGTGTGTGCACTCTTGTGAATTTACGAATTATGTTAATCATGTAAATAATGTTATGTTTTTTGTTTTTTGCTTTTTGAAGTTTTTAAAATTGACAAATAATGCTAGCAGGGGAGATTATTCATTAATATTTTTATGATGCCAAACTTGAAATTTAGAGGTGCCTATGTTTGCTTTTTGTTATAACCCAATTGTTATGATTCTTAAATAATCTATACAAGTAAGCATGTTAATTTGTCAATAACCATTATTTTATTAATTAGTTTGAATTTGATGAGGTTCTTTGATGTAGAACTTGACTTTTTTTAAACAAAAGTGTTTTTTTATTTGTTTTAAATGTTTTTAAAATTGTATAACAAACTTTTTGACATTTTATTTTAATTTATCACCAAAACAACTCTAATTTGTCAGTATCTGAATAAAATTAATTTGTTAGATACTTTGTTTCTTTTATTGAAGTATATACAAAGGGAGATAACTCAAAATTGTTTTTTTTTATTATTCTGACCCGATTAGAAGTGAAAATAACTATGCTCAAGACAGGATGACAATAAGAAATGCTAGAAATTGTTGTGTATGGTTATGCTTTGTCCAAAAGTTTTTGTTATCTCCTGTATTGTATATTGCTGCCATTGTCAAAATCCAAATCACACATAGATAGCCTTGTCCTATAGTTTATATCTGGTGTTTGTGTTTTTTGTATGTCTTAGATTCTAACTCTTCAAGTTCTTATAAAAATTCAGATACATATAGGTAAAGGCATATTTACAAAATGGTATTGAGCTTTGCAAATGAGTGACATGTATTCGTTGGATTATTGTTTAAGTTTCATCTGAAAAATACAGTCTTCAATGTTACTGACAAATTATACATTTGCACATTGCCATTTGAAACCACAAATATTATTCTACTGTAAATACACAGAGCAGCAATCCATGCCTTTCAAGTCTAATACTTTGTAAACATGGATCAGAAAAGTTGGAGGATCAATTTTATATGTACAGTAGCTACAAAGTTATCACCATTAAAAATTCCTGTTTTTCCTAATTTTTGTTTTTTTATTTAATTAGATATTTTCAAACCAGATATTTGGGTTAAAGTAAAAACAAATCCCCAACATCCCTTTTCCAAAAAGCAGAGGGGAAAATTCTGCCTTTTCTTTATTATTCATTTGCACTATTGTTTTGTAAGTAGTTATACAGGATTATATTGACTTTAAATTGCATTAAATTTGATGAAAGTTCTAATTTAAATAAGTCATAAACAAGAAATTTATTTGAATTTACATGTAATTAAATTACATAATTAATTAAATTTAATTTATATTTAAAATTCTTTAAATTTGAAATTTATTGAAATTTAATTTATATTAAAAGATCTTTAAATCTCAAATTTATTCAAATTTAAATTATATCAAAACTTCTTTAAATTTGAAATTTATTCAAATTTAATTTATATTAAAAATTCTTTAAATCTCAAATTTATTCAAATTTAATTTACATAAACATTTCTTTAAATCAGAAATTTATTCAAATTTAGTGTATACTTAAATTCTTTAAATTTGAAATTTATTTAGATTTAAAAATACCTTTAAACTAGGTTGAAATTTGGGAATTTATTTGCAATATTAAATTTAGTTTAAATCTATATTAAATTAGAAATTTTCCAGCAAAGTAAATGCATAATATTTTTTGTAATTTGAAATTTAATATGCATAACATATGCATTTAATTTTATATTAAATGCATCATTTCATGCAGTGTATATAAGCAACCAAATTTTTTTCCGAAAAAAGGGGGGGGGGCTAAATCCGCCTCTGAAAATGGCAATAATATTGCATGTTTCTTTATCTTTGCAAGCATTGTACTATTTGTCATACGACAAAATTATTTTTATATCTACCTGTGCGAATTTCAAACGCGCAAGTTTACACAAGTATAAATGAAAACCTTCTATCCTTTACGGGTAGAATTTATAAGATAAATTAAGTCGTATAAGAAAATCAAAATGAGAATGTTAAATTTGATGTATGCCTTTTTGGTGCTTCATCGTTACATTTGTTGTTTTTATAGTGATAATAAGATGATAACACAATATCAGTTCGGCACCAATAGAACCAATGCTATATGCATATAAAACTATTGCTTTTGTGAATATAACATAAGATAAATTCTTAAAATAAGATTTGAATCAAATTTCTTTAGAAACAACTCATAAAATTTGCTTAGTTAATTGAATTGTCAATAGTTAACAAATTCGTTAACTTCCTGTTAACGAATTTGTTAACGTTGGCAAAATGTATGCATTTAAAACAAAATCAAACAGCGTATTGCCCTGTTTCTGTTGAAAAATAACAGCACTAGAAAGAATATGTACATTACTAAGCTTGAAAGTCCATGCCATAGTTAACCTTTCAGATTATTAGTATGTTAACGAATTCATTAACAGGAAGTTAATGAATTTGTTAACTTCCTTTCACCTAGAAGAAAATTATGAAGGTCAACAAAATGGAAACTATTTTATTTCGCAGTAAAGAACAAGAACATTACAAAAATAAGCAGTCATCAGGTATGTATTCCTTAATACGTAGTCCTACTCTTTGAAGTGCATCGCTGTTCACATAATAAAGTAAATAAATACATGGTAATTTCACACCGCCACCTCTGATCATGTATAAGTCCACCAGTATAGACACATACAGTCCTTGTCAAAATGTGATGGACTCTTATTCCAGTTGATATTATACCACAAATGTTCCTTGGAACATGTCCTATAGTTGCCCCTTCAAGTGTTTTTACCAATACAGCATTTACATCATATCTGTTGGATGGTTCAGGTATGCACTCAAGTTGCTCTCCTATGACAGGGCTATGATGGTAAGTATGGTATCTGAAAAAAATGAAACCGAATGGTTTACTTTACCCGAAAATATTAGATGTAGTTATTTGGAATCATTTCCACAAGTGAAAATTAAGTGATATGTTTATTTGATTGATCATCATGTTTTTGTTTGACCACAAAACTGTTTATATACTGTACCCTGTTATTGTTTAAAAAATTGCCATTTTAACATCATCATCTCTGTCCCATCCATTTTCTCTTGTCATTTCATGTAGTTTCTGGAGCCACTGTCTTTTCTGAGCCATCTCCATCTTGTAACCAGTGTACTAAGCCTTTCTGCAAGAGTTATTTCCCATTCACCAAGACAGGAGTTATCTCCTCAGTTATGGTGTAAACTATCTTTGATTTTATGACATACCTTGTGATATATTTGTACAATAAAAATAAGAAATTCTGCTGTATGAAATCGAATAAATTTGTTAAATGCTTAAAAGTTTTATCCACCTGTCAAGTGTGAATCTCTAATTTTTCAGAAGCCTAAAAGTAAGCGGTGAATTTCCAAGCTATGCATCAAACATAATATGGGGAAAATTAAGCAAAAAAGAAAGCAGTTGAGATCACTGAGAAACAGACAGCAATTTGAAAAGAGATGTGGATGTGACCTCCATTTTGATACTGATAGCTACTTTAAGTTATTTCGTACGTCAGGTAGAGACTTCAGGAAAACACCTCTGAAAAAGCTCATCGATCAAGGACATGTATCAAAGAAAGCTAAATATATCTGTGACGGATGTCTTGCTTTGACTGAAGATCCAACCTTTTAAAGCCAAAGAGAAAATGATGCACATGATGAAGACAATCTTGAGGTACAAAGTGGAGAGGATATATTAGAAGATCTTGACATCAGTGAAATTGAACCTGTAACAGAGGTGAATGATGATGCCCCCAACTCAAATGAAACCAATAGCATATGGGTAAATGAATGTCATGATTTTGTTGAAAAAATGGTGAAGCATTTAGAATCTGGAGATGCAAGTGAAAATGACTTAAAATGTATATTTAAATCAATAGGAACATTGATGAAGAGTTTAATATCATTAGATAGCAAAACAGTCTCTACAACATACAAAAGCTTGGATACATTAACACGTTTGGATTGCATAGAATTTCTGAAAAACAGGCCACAACCATTGGTAGTTTTTATCTGTAGCATGATTGGAAACGACATAATTCATATGTCAAAAAAGCTATTGAATTCAATTTGCATTCTAATAGAGCAGTTGTATTATGTATGTAATCAAAATTTTATTGGGCCCTTTTCTTTTAGTCAGTCCTTGTTCAAGTGGATGGTGTCCGGCAGTAAGATGTGCCATTCACTAGATGGCTCTTCAACAGCAGCTGGAAGCATAACATCCCTGAAAAAAGTTGTAAAAGAGTTTTCAATAAAACCAAATGAATGCTTCAACCATGGAGATGTTGACATTTTTTTTGACAATACCCAAAAAATTGGCAAAACACGAAGGGTTAGAGAAGGAGGATCAACTCCTGTTGATGTTGCTACAAATGTTGTTTGTGTGACCACAACCCAAAAAAAAATGAAGTCTCCTCTGAGACCCCACACATCCTGCACTCTTGTTTCAGATTTTTTTTCTTTGCAACTAGAGGTTCAACTCTGACAACAGGATGCCTTTTGATGGGAGAGTCCCTGTGTGTCTCTAAGTGTGATGTGCTTGGTTGTGGTTGTGGTTGCTCTGTTGGTTCTGTGGGCTCATTTTCTTTGTTTACATTTGTGGATGGTTCAATATCAAGGTTCGATTTGTAGCAGTGAACCTTGCCATTGGACCATGTAGGCTGCATAATAACACCCACCCTGCAATGGGTTTGAAGTTCAATTTCTTTTGCCTGAAACAAATTAAAGTAATAAAATTATTCAAGGGATGATGAGCCAATCACTTTATCTTAGATAAACTCATCAAAGATACCAGCCAGGATTAATTTTGTATTTATGTCAAACGGGCATTTTGTCTACAAAAGACTCATCATAGGCGCTCGAATCTGGAAAAGTTGAAGAGCACAGAGGAACAAAATTCCTAAAAGTTTATGTATATTGTTATTTTGATTCGGATGCATGAGAATTGTGATGGATTCGGCCTATTGAAAAGAAAATTTATGGCACACAGATTTGTCATTATAAAAACCTTTCGAACTCTAAGGATGGAAACTTTCATTGCACAAAGTGAACAGTGATTAAAACAGTGAGAAAAAATTGAAAACTGAGAAATAAAGAGACAGACCAAAACAAAAAAATACTACAACAAAAGTAAAGAACAGAAAAGAACAAAAATAACAACCACATTTCTAGTGCACCATGTATGTAATGATAAATGATATAATGCTTACAGCCAGTATCAAACTATTTCCCCTCCTACAATATGTAGCCCTTCTAAGAGATGAGTTTTCCAGGTACTTCACCTCTTTCTTATTGGTTCTCTGGGAGGAGGATGCCTTCATTTTTTTAACTTCACTCTGCAAGTTACTGTAATATTCTGTTTCATCCATCTGCAATGATACATATGTTTTCTGCTCAAAAGTCATCTTAATTCAATGAGAGAAAAAATGTATAAGGTTCAAAATTAGGATTTATTATAACAGGATTTTAAAAGGGACCCACAGACAAAATAAAAACCAATAAAAAGTCTTAATTAACCACGAAAGGGGAGGGGGCACAGGCACCCCCCTGAATCAGTCTTTGATAATATTAGTTTAAAAGAATATATATATATGCAAAATGGAAATATTTCGTTTTTATGAAAACTAAATCTGTTATTAAACTGAAATTAATACTAACTAAACTACAATGACCTCAAACTAAATAGTTTCACTTAGAAGCCTCAGTAAACGTTTGTATTTTAATTTGCATTGTTTACGGAATTGTGTGACGTAAGAGCTAAGGGACGAACGGTTATCCACAAGGGTCGAGTTGTCCCAATAACAAAATGGCCGACAATGTTGTTTTACGGAGAAGGAGAGGTAGAATATACAAACCTTGAGATATTTCTGCTAAGTTTCTGGTCAGACGTTCAATTCTCCCGGTCAAAAATAACAGGAAGTTAGTATTCTAATTGCAAAACCATATTCTGCGATGCCGTTTTCTGTATCAAAGTGCCGATTTCAATTTGTTTGTGAAGTTAACGACTTTGTTAATGTTGTGCTAACAAATTTGTTAACGTTAACGAATTCGTATGCGTTAACAAATTTGTATCTTTCCCGAACTGAATTGATAGTGTTGTGGACCTGTGAAATTTATTGAATTTTTGATATCTTTGTAATTAATTTAAAGTCTTGTTATTTTGATATAGTCTTGTTCCAAAGCGACTGATTTGTAATGGAAAGGTTGAATTTTTAATGGTCTGTGGAGTTAAAAATTTACATGTAAATTTATCAAAGACATACCTCAAGAGTACTTTGAGGGATGGTCTGTAGGCTGATCTCTTCTTTGTGTATGTTTAGTTTTAAGAAAGTGATTTTCACAGTTTTCCCAACTTAAATAGATGTTTCAGCCAGTTGTCTCCACATGCTGACTTTAACTTCCCCAGTGCTGTCCTGTATATAAATCTGCTTTAGTTTTATTGTTTCTTGTGTTCTCTGGGTTACTCTTTCTAAGACAGCATCCACCTTAAAAAAAATAATCATACTTTGTTTGGAACTGCAAAATCAGTATCTTATATTCAATTGTAATTCTTAATGTATTTGTATATGTCTTATTTTATTTATCTATTAAAATTGAGATAGAAACACCAATGTGTCCTTGCGATATCATTATCATTGAGGGTCTATACTTCTGAAACCACTTCTGCAGTGTGAAGTTATTAGATAAAACTGACAGTTTTCGTTTCGGTAAGTGAATTGACAGGAAGTGTGTACTGCAAGTAATATTGTCATCACATGTTTGTATGATTTATGTTACATTAATGTTTTGTGTTAACTTCCTCTATGTGGATTTGAAATCATGCAGCATTTTATCTGTTTATCAAGTTTTAAAGGATTCTAACTGGACAGTTTTGATATACAGGAATGTTATATTTTCTTATCTTGGAAACTTCTAAATTACATGTCTCTCTAATCGTACCCACTCTGATGATCTTTCCCCTGATAGATACACTCGTATCTGCTGTTGTTTTCTTGGCTTTTTCAATTGATACAACTTCTGGTGGAGGTGGTGGTCTGGAGAGCTCTGCTGCTTGGCTCCTGTGGATTGGGTCAACGTCTCCAACTCCACTTGTGACATTACCCTTAATGACTGATGTAATGATTATTGTACTATCCCTGAAGATTCCTAATCATCACAGAGCTGTTCTCTTCTATTGTAGTTAATTTGCTACTTTCGTAGCACTGCCCCTTTAGGACTCCAGTCTGGTCTGCAAAACAAATGGTTGTGGCAGACTTCTTATGGCCATCTCTGATATATATGTTGGTTGCCTAACTCACTGTTACTTATGTAGGATCTGTTCCAAAATTTATTTTTAATTCCCATGGTTTTAACCGAAATGCTTCCTGAAATGAAATAAGTATGAATTTAACTAACGGAATATGTATTTTACTTGTTTTAAAATAATGTAAATAATTTAATTTGATCTTGCAGAATTTTGGTTAGCTGGACTATCCCTAACAAAATGACCCGGCTTGTTACAATTAAAACATAGATTGTGACTATTACCACGCCCCCTACCGCGACGGGGTGGACCTGGAAAGCGAGGAGGCATTCTGTAAGAGTGACCTTGTGCTTGACCAAAATAATTTTCCATAAAACCTGGCCCATGCATGTACAAATTTTGAGATTGCTTATTATAATTGTCATCATCAGTGAAACGAAATATATTAAGTAACTTCTGTTCTTTGTCAAGTATCGCTTCCTCCTCTTTTGTTGCAGACAAGTTTTAACACTAATGCTGCAGCAACATTTGGTCTACTTTTGTGTATATGAAATCTACTTAGTATTTAGTTTATTTTGTCCTTTAAGTCATGATTTTGCTTTCTCGCCAAATTGTCTAGTAATATCAATCTTTCATGTAAAACTTCAATATCCACCTTTCCTTTTGTAGCCTCATCTTTAACGTCTCTCTTGGCCCTCTCAAATTCTGATAACTCAAAAATTCTTATCGATATATTGCAACCCTGTTGTAAAAACATGTATGGAATTATTAGTAGCTTTTGTTTCAGTTAATATTACTAACTCTACTCAAATTCCAACTGTAAAACGGAGAACTCAATTTATATGTTAACATGAGACACTTTCAGTATGTGGGGGAAACAATGGACACATTTAATATTTGCCTCAATAACCATCGTTCATGGTACAGAACCAACAGAAACTGTCCTCTCAAAAGACATCTTCGTTCAATGAAACATCTTTTTGATAATGTTACTTTCCAAATCATAGAAGTTAACACCGAGTTGGACAACACGGCGATAAGGAGACGAGAAAACTTTTGATCTACCAACTCCACACTTTAGAACCTAATAATCTTTACGAAATAGGCGAGAAAAAGATACAGGACAGATTAAGAATAATTTATACACCTCCTCGTCCTTTTTATTCTGCAATAATGGCCAATGGACGTTTTTAAATTCAACATAAATTTTGTAAATAATCTATATTTATCACAACTGTAGATGCTAGATACAACAGACACACAATTGTGAGTAAAATGGATCTGGACGAAATGTCAAACAATAACTCGCACTAGGAATTGAAAAAAAAATAGATGGAAAGTATATTTTTAGCTGCAAACGTACATGATTCATAAGACAAGAAAAAGATGTAAAATCAAGTGCTCGCTTAGGAATATTACAAGATGTTACTTTACAGCATCAACGTAAATTATATCAAATTAAATCAAAGATAAGAAAATTGAGTGCTTCTGTTAGGTCGTATTTGACTTGTTTAATAATGCATTTTACAAGTATCTTGTCTTAGGGAGGGATAAATCCTACCTTGTAAAGAATCACTCCGATTCATACAAAAAATTCTCTGAAACTGATATTATCAAGATGCTTGATTTCTTGATTGACAACATATTTGTTACGTTCGGAGGACGTGTTTTTCCAACAGACTGTCGGCATTCCAATGGGAACAAACGGTGCCCCTCTACTTGCCGACTGGGGTATAGAAATATGGTCACTTGGTCTTCTCCCGACCGGCAGTAAAACGCTTGCTGAAGTGGGGCGTCCGTTTGGCTGTGCGGGATGTATCAAGTTCGAAGTCACGTCCGGTCAGAAGGGGGACGTTAAATCCGATGCCTCGTGTAAAGAGAGTGCCACGCTCTTTGCACGTTAAGAACCCTTGCAACAACTCTGTGAGGGGTCCGTAGGTGGCCTGTTGCAAGGCAAAATTTCTGTCCCTATCCAATATACCCTCATTTTCCAGTGGCAGTCCAAATTTCCCCGACCATCATCCTAGATGGCCTCTATTACAACAACCTACCTATTGTATTTATTGTGAACTTGTTCTCGTCCTGAATATGCATGAAATATTTGCCACTGGACGTTAAGCAACCAACAATCAATCAATCAATTATAACACTTCGGTACAAAGGAGAATTGATATTTATGGTTTCTCTTCTCAGCTTTTATGACAGTACCTTATGAAGCCCATGCCTTATTTGAAACTCGATTGTTATTTCGAGTTCTGTATCGCACTAGAACTTGTTTTCCGACTTCATAAATCGGTGTTTTACTTTTCTTCATCCAGGCCTTGTTTTTTCTTAGGTTACAATGCTTCGTTGCTTTCTGTGCTGTTATGTTTCAGATGATCCTCCAAAACTTGTGGGGACTTAAACGATCTTCTCAGATTACTTGGGAGAGTTCTGCCATAATATATTTCAAATGAACACTTTCACGCTAAACATTCCTTGGGACTATCATTTATTTTTCTTTCATATTTTTGTAATTGTCTAACCCAGTTGACTCCTACTTGTTTCATTTTTAATAAGTCAAATGCTATTTATTTTTCAAAATTAAATGCATTTTTTCCACTTTTCCTTGATTCTGCGGGTGGTATGGACGGCTCTTTATCTGCTTGATTTTTTTTATTTTTCAGAAAAATCCGAACTTCCCCTTCGAATTCCTTCCCACAATCATGCTGAATTACTTTTGGTTCTCCAAATTCCCCAATCAAACTTTTCAATTCACGTTTAACAGTAAATGAAATTTTTGTTCTGCAAAGGACGAAGCCAAACATATCTACTAAAAACATACAAAACACCCAAAACGTACTTCAAAATTTAAATGCTGACTAAGATTTGAACGACCTTATAAAGTAACTGACTGACTGACGGACATGGATCATCACTTTAAAGGTCCTTCAATCAAGTTGTGGCGTGGACAATAAATGTATTGAAAAAAAAGTTTTTTATTATAACATACTTAGCCCTGTAGCTTCTAAATCAAAGAAAATTTCTGTAACAGAATCATGCTTGGGTGAGGCTTCTAACCACAGAATCAGGAACACAAAAAAGAAACATGAATTAAAGTCCGTTGTAGTTAAAGATAACTAATTTTGAATTCAATAAAGATGAAATTCATGAAAAGTTTAGTACAAGTTATTTATTTTAGAGATAGTCAAAGCTTTCGAGTGTTAAAAGTTAAATGGAAAAAAAAATGGGTGTATGTTTGAACTTATATTTTAATATTTTGGTACTGTTTACCTGGTAGCTTAATTTTCCTTCAGAAAACCTCTGGTTGTTAGCCATGTTCCACTTTGTTAGTTATGTACATTAATTTCAACATCTGGTATATAATGAAGACTTGAACTTCTTCATTGCACCAGCAACTGCAGAGAACTCATTACAAAAGCTAAGGGGTCATCCATAATTGTCAACTATTTTCCAAAGCGTACACTTGGGGGGAGGGGTTAAAAAATCAACATTTTTACCGTACGCTTTTTTTTATATTTGCGGAATTTATTTCGTTTCCGTAGGGAAAGTCGATGTATAAAATCAAGAATTGGCTTGGGTGTGTTTCTCTTCTTGATTCTTCTTTATTATTTTCACTTGATGATATTTATTTCGATATCATAATTCTCCTCAATCCGGATTGAACGATTAAAAGATCAAGTCATATGAATACTAAATCTGTCAAAAATGTGAACTAGTAAAATTATTTAAACAAAAAGTTTGCAAGCATTTCTCAGTACCCCCGATTGTCAATTTCACCTGAATTATTATAGATCGTTATCGTTTCACTCTATTTAATAAACAAAATCTACGGAAACACTAAATTCTTTGAATGTTTTGATTTTGACAAGACGCCATTTTGTGAAAAGATTTTAAACTGGTCCTTCGATTAATTTCCTTGTAATGCATTCCAAAATAGTAAACCAGTAAGCCGGAAGTAAACTTATTTTTCTTAGTATAAGCCTCTTTTAATTAGGAACACCTCAATATGAAGTCTAACCATAATATCCAATATATGTACACGTAACAGTATATATAAGAAAAACAAGAAGAGAAACACATCCAAGCCAATTCTTGACATCGACTTTCCCTACGAAAACGAAATAAATTCCGCAAATATAAAAACAAGAGGCTCTCAAGAGCCTGAATCGCTCACCTTAATTCTTTTGGTTAAATCTCTCATCAATGATTATTTTGGCTTTTCAATTTATTTAAATGTTTTTTGGATCGTCCTATTTTCTTCAAAAGCCAAAAAAAATAATCATTTTCTCCTATGTTCTATTTTAGCCAAAGGAGCTATGTTTCTTGACATACAAGGAAATAAAATATAACATTTATACTAGATACTCTGAAACTCATTTAGCCTAAGTTTGGCTGAAATTGATACAGCAGTTTCAAAGGAGAAGATTTTTTAAAGTAAGTCAACATGATGAACAAATTGTGAAAAAAGTCTTTAAAGGGCAATAACTCCTTAAGTGGTCAATTGACAATTTTGGTCAATTTGACTTAATTGAAGATCTTACTTTGCTGAACATTATTGCTGTGTACAGTTTATTTCTATCTATAATTATATTCAAGATAATAAACAAAAACAGCAAAATTTCCTTAAAATTATCAATTCAGGGACAGCAACCCAACAACAGGTTGTCTGATTCATCTGAAAATTTTAGGGCAGATAGATCTTGACCTGATAAACAATATTACCCAACGTCAGATTTGCTCTAAATGCTTTGGTTTTTGAGTTATAAGCCAAAAACTGCATTTGACCCCTATGTTCTATTTTTAGCAATGGCGACCATGTTTGTTGATAGATCATAACTTCGGATACAATTTACAAACTAGATACCCTAAGGAACATTCAGTTAAAGTTTGGAAGTATTTGGCCCAGTAGTTTCAGAGGAGAAGATTTTTGTAAAAGATTACTAAGATTTACGAAAAATGGTTAAAAATTGACTATAAAGGGCAATAACTCCTAAAGGGGTCAACTGACCATTTCCGTCATGTTGACTTATTTGTAAATCTTACTTTGCTGAACATTATTGCTGTTTACAGTTTATCTCTATCTATAATAATATTCAAGATAATAACCAAAAACAGCAAAATTTCTTTAAAATTACCAATTCAGGGGCAGTAACCCAACAACAGGTTGTCTGATTCATCTGAAAATTTCAGGGCAGATAGATCTGGACCTGATAAACAATATTATCCCATGTTCCTCAATTTCATCAACGTGATTGTCATGTTCGGTTACATGTTGATCATTTTGTTTACATGGATTATCTTTTAAATAGTTTTCTAGTGACATCCACTCCCCATTATCGTATATAGTTACAGGGGTTAATGATGAACTTTCAAGAATAAGTTTTGCCGTGTCTATTGTTTTACAACCTTGGAACATTGAACCCTTTACACCAATCACGTGGGGGTCCATTCAGTAAATATGCCAAATTCGTGTCCGTTTGTTAGCCCTTCCCCTTTGGATACTACATAGTAATCAAACTTTCTTTTACCACTCATTTTCACAGATTATTCACAGATTATTTTCGGTTAGAATTGCAGATTGAACCTGTTTTTCTGTTTGTTTACAGGTTGCGAAAAAGAACCGCCATTACAGTTCAGGGGAGACAATAATACAAAAATATACATTAAATGACTAAAATATTAAATAACTGATGGACTTGTTACTGTACCGATTATGTCAAATATCTTTTACGATCATCAGTTCTTTGTTTGAAGCGCAGATTAAGTGGGTCGCGGAATAGTGTATCTTTCTATGTATGCGTTCCTGATTGCATTTAAAAAGAACAAGAACAATTTAAAAGAGGGACGAAAGATACCAAAGGGACAGTCAAACTCATAAATCTAAAACAAACTGACAACGCCATGGCTAAAAATGAAAAAAAAAAAACAAACAGAAAAACAATAGTGTAGTGTTTGCTATGTATGTTTTATATCAGTATAGTAAGAGAGATAACTCTGTTATGTGTTGGAACAATGTATGTGAACTGCTTGTCTCCCTTTGTACTGTTATATATATATATATATATATATATGATGCTGAGTTTCCGGTTACATAATAAATGATGTACCTTCAATGGTGTTTGTTTGTATGCAAGTATCAGGTTTAATCCGTGTGTTCCATGCCACAAACAGTATAAATAGTACACATGACACAACATAGAAAACTAAAGAATAAACAACACGAACTCTATAATAGGCAGGACAGTAGTTTGGAGTAAAAAAAAAAAGGCAGGATCTACGAACACATTGATTGATTTGAGTGTCAGATGTCAGAAAATTTATACGTCACATAAATTTGTCGTTCAATGTGCATACAAACAAATGTCATGAATTGGTAATTCTTCAATGTCTGTATTAAATGTTGTATTTGTGTTTGCTTGCAAATAAATTATTATGTTAATTGTAATATATCTAGTGAAGATTAAGTTGGAAACGACATTAATATGAAATTAGTCATTGAATCGTTGATAGTTGTATATAAAGACATGTTTGTGTGATATATAATAAGACAAATATTGGTGGAATTGTTACTGTACCAAAAATTGCAAAGACATTTAACCATGATAAGTTTCTTTGTTTGAAGCAGCAGTATCAATGGATCGCTGAACAGAGAATCTTTCGTTGCATGTGTACCTGATAGCATTTTTATAGAACACGAACAAGTTAAACTAGATGCAATTTTCAATTGTTATATATCTTAAGGGAGCTACCATTTATTTTGAATGTAGGACAGAAAGTCACAGGACAATAGTCACAATTCATTTTTTAAATTATTTTCTTTGAATAAAAAATGCCTATTTCCACAAAAATATTTTTGTATTTTTCTTGAACTTTTGTAAATGAGTTTTCACCACGTGACAAAATTGATAGAAGGCATTGGTTGGAGCATTGATCACTACCATTACAAGTGAAGATTTACACTCACCATCATGGAAATTATTTTTGGAAACTTTTTTTTATCCCTGTCATCGACTTTTGCAAAAACAAGATTTACAGATTTACAACTGTATTGATCCAGCCCATGAGAAATGAAGGAGGTTAGGTAGGTTGAGAATTAATTTCCAAATTCTTATGGGCATAATTTAGTAACCTATCAAAAAAATGTACATGTATGATGACTATCTGATTCATCAAGGAACAAAAAGATGATTGTTTTGCACCAGCCTATGAGAATAAACATGTTCTCTTGTGAGATTCCCAATAAAATTTAGAGACTATAGCATAAATACATGGGAAATTTTGTTTTGCAAATTTTAATTTTTGAATAGGTAGATTTATCATGTTTGAGCAGATGATATATTATTCTAATAAAAAGATAACTCTAAATTATTGGAAAATAGATGTCTTAAATCCTAATTAAAAAAATATAGTCTTAAATTGATAATTATTTAATTTTATTTTCAGTCAAAGTCAAGAGAATTCACAAATTAAACGGAAAGAGACAATTTAACAAATTATTGGCATGTTATTTTTGTTGGAAAGTGTTTCGCCATAGGATTCAGAAACATCTTGAAAGTTGGCATTCAAAGGAAACTATGGTTGCTTCATCATGTTCTTAAACAGATAAAATTGAGAGGAGGAAACTATTTGATAGAATCAAGAATATTGGATCTTTAAAATATAATGTATAGGAAATACATACAAATGTCTTCTTTTAGAGAACTACTGAATGGAATTAAACTAAGCATGAATGTGCCTTATTAGGGGCTGACCAAGTATTGTTTTTTTTTGTAGCCGATTCATCATCCAAGATGGCCGCCAACGGGGGACTTGCTTTAACATAGGACCCTACGGGAAATACATACAAAATGATCAGACTCTGTTATGAAGATTTGGGTTTTCCAGATTATGTCATTAAGAAAAACTATTCATGAGACATGTTTTAGGTTTTAAAAAATTGTTGGCATTTAAAAAGGGTCTAGTGATTGAACTGTTGAAATACTTGGTAAAACCAAATTGTTAAAATTACCACATCAATACGTAATTGATAAATGAGCTAATGAAATATTTATATATTTGTATTAGATACAGGTATGGTAAGGAGTTTCTTGAAGATGATGGCGACATTTTGAAAAACAGGGAAAAGGCCGAAAAAGGGAATATTGATCTGTTATCTTTTTAGCTGAGAATTTTACTATGCTTGTTAAGGGTTCTATAATTATGACATAAAACTATCTTTCTTTTAAGATAACATATTGTACGCCATCACTTGGCTCTGTTGTCTTTCATTGAAGATTTTAAAGGTCTTCATAAACCAGTCAGTCAATTGCAGTACTCTTGATCTTAATGATCATTTTGGTTTTTGTTTACAAATCGATATGTCTGCATTACTATATCAAGAACATAGTATTAAAGCAAGCAGAATATATTTGCTCTAGATTACTTCGTTTATCTGATGATCCTGCCCATCAACCCAGAACCAAGCTACTGCTTTTGAAAAATTTGATAAGAATTTTTTTTTTTAAATTCACTGATTGCTTCAAAATTGCTGTGATATTGCTCTAATGCATGTCTGGTTGAATGATTTCCTTATAATTTTAAGAAACACGTTCCATATGACTCGTAAATGCTTTCCGTCTACTAGAGCAATTAGTGAAAACGCTGAGTCACTTGTTTTTTGTATGCAGTCAACAACACTTGATGTCGGTCTACCATATCTGTGGAAAGATCTTCGTCTTTTGATCTTATTTAGCTGTAATACTATTAAACTACAACAAGTCTTTACAAATTTATGTAAAAATAAGCTTCAAAATCATATTGCCCAGTAATACCCATTTATATGATTATTGCCCAGCTTAGGGTTTTCCTGCCCGAGTAATACTTTCCAACCCTGCTCTAAACATTAACATAACACTTAATTGTTGTCAATTCAAAGGGTTGAAGAAATTCAGAAACGGAGGAGGAAAGGATTGAAAGAGAATTTTGATAATG
The DNA here is from genome assembly GCF_965363235.1 of Mytilus galloprovincialis. Classification (NCBI taxonomy): domain Eukaryota; kingdom Metazoa; phylum Mollusca; class Bivalvia; order Mytilida; family Mytilidae; genus Mytilus; species Mytilus galloprovincialis. The sequence goes on along the minus strand of NC_134848.1, from coordinate 27,994,447 downwards.
TAGCAAAATGTGCACTTGAAATTTGTACAAAGATGTGGAACTCAAGCATCTAAGCACAGCTGTTAAGTCGGGTTTTGGTATAATGAGAATGGTTTCATCTAAACTTGGCATTTCAATTAAGGAAAGAGATGAAACAATGAAGAAAGAGGCATCTGAATCTGTTTACCCCAAGGGTGACTGGGGTATAGAAATATGGTCACTTGGTCTTCTCCCGACCGGCAGTAAAACGCTTGCTGAAGTGGGGCGTCCGTTTGGCTGTGCGGGATGTATCAAGTTCGCAGTCACGTCCGGTCAGAAGGGGGACGTTAAATCCGATGCCTCGTGTAAAGAGAGTGCCACGCTCTTTGCACGTTAAGAACCCTTGCAATAACTTTTTGAGGGGTCCGTAGGTGGCCTGTTGCAAGGCAAAATTTCTGTCCCTATCCAATATACCCTCATTTTCCAGTGGCAGTCTAAATTTCCCCGACCATCATCCTAGATGGCCTCTATTACAACAACCTACCTATTGTATTTATTGTTAACTTGTTCTCGTCCTGAATATGCATGAAATATTTGCCACTGGACGTTAAGCAACCAACAATCAATCAATCCTTTTTCTTATGAAAATGGAATGGAGCATATGAGTCAATAAACTTGCAAGATCAATTTTATTAGAGACAATTCAACAAGAAAAAGAGACTCCGGAAGACATTGCAAAGTTCGCATCTTTTCTAATCAACAAGTGTCAATCACTAGACATTGATCCTGCTACTGCTGATGGAAACAAATTAAGACACACAGTAATGATGATACAAACGCGTCTTTTATTTTACAATCGCATGCGAACTTTAGGCTATGAGGTGGGTATATTATTATCTATTTTACCTTGAGAAAAATGATCTGAAATGTAAAAACCAATCCAGTTCCATTTTCTATAGGTAATAGTGTTACATTTAATATTGAGCAATATTTAAAGGATGAACATCAATACTATAAAAACTGCATTGGCGATGTTTTCATTATTGTGCTCGCCTTTAGTGTAGGAGGTCATGGTTGAAACCCTTGCAAGGTCATACCAATGACTTAAAAAAAGAGTATTTGCTGCTTCTTTGCCAAGCACGCATCATTAAGTAGAAAGAGCAACGATTGGTTTGCCTAGATCAATGTGTTTTGTAAGACAAACTTTTTCCTTGTGTTCTTGCACGTTCAAAATTCGAATCGGTATGTCGGTCTAGTAAAAAGGAGGATCAGTACAAATTTCTCATTTTCTTGTCTTGAATATGCATCGGTCTCGCCTTTGGACCCAAACCAACTATCCGTTCATCAATTAATACTATAAATGCTTTTATTTTTATGATTTGCCGAAAGCTTTTTAATATACAATAATCTAAACCACTGAAATATTATGTTCTGTAGCCGAGACTGATCATTATGTTCTGTAAAATAAATATTATGTTTAGTACAAACAATTTTATGGTCAGTGGTCAAAATGTTTTTTGTTTGGTTAAAAAAATATTATACTAGGTGGTAAATCAATTATATTAAGTGCTTTTTTCATTCTGTGGTGGTGGTACACTTCCGAAAATAACAACCCCAAGGGTGACTGGGGTATAGAAATATGGTCACTAGGTCTTCTCCCGACCAGCAGTAAAACGCTTGCCGAAGTGTGACGTCTGTTTGGCTGTGAGGGATGTATCAAGTTCGCAGTCACGTCCGGTCAGAAGGGGGACGTTAAATCCGATGCCTCGTGTAAAGAAAGTGCCACGCTGTTTGCACGTTAAGAACCCTTGCAACAACTCTTTGAGGGGTCCGTAGGTGGCCTGTTGCAAGGTAAAATGTCTGTCCCTATCCAATATACCCTCATTTTCCAGTGGCAGTCCAAATTATCCCGACCATCATCCCAGATGGACTCTATTGTATCAACCTACCTATTGTATTTATTCTAAACTTGTTCTCGTCCTGAATATGCATGACATATTTGCCACTGGACGTTCATCAACCAACAATCAATCAATCAATCCGAAAATAACCGAAAACATACGAAGCCGGACATTTTTTTCGGGTTTATTTTCATACTGTCAACATGTCGTCTGCTATACAACGTGCTCTTGCAGAATGTAATCTGCAAATCTTTCAAAAGTTTAAAGATGAGAGGATAGAGGATGACACTTTTCAGCACCTTACTGATCAAGACTTCATCAGACTAGGTGTTGAAACTATTGGTGATAGAATAAGATTGAGGAAAGCGACGAGCAAGACTCTGTCTCTACGTACTAGTACTACTACTACTAATATTTAAAGTACAGGCGCCACCTATAGTTTAGAAGGTAATTGTTTTTCTAAGTTTAAAATACAGGCATTCTTTTTTTGTGAGCTTCCCTAGTATTACAGGAATATATTTTTTCTATCAGTATATTGGAATTCCGTTTTTTGAACTAGGAGTTTTTCCGTCATTGTTCTTTATTTTATCGTATTTTGACATCCGGAAATGCCATATTCCACTTTTTAGCTAACCTGACCCCCGTTGCAACCACCAGCAGGTAATTCTTTTTCCAGCCTCTGGCCTTTTGTTAGTCTTGTATTATTTTAATTTTAGTTTCTTGTGTACAATTTGGAAATTAGTATGACGTTCATTATCATTGAACTAGTATATATTTGTTTAGGGGCCAGCTGAAGGACGCCTCCAGGTGCGGGAATTTCTCGCTACATTCAAAACCTATTAGTAGCCTTCTGCTGTTGTTTTACCCATGGTCGGATTGTTGTTTCTTTGACACATTCCCCATTTCCATACTCAATTTTATTAGGTATAATACTGGAGTCGCGAACTGCGGTTACTATGCCCGTGCCAGATACACCCAGCTGCTGCTCCTTGTATATATAAAATGTTATATAATATCTTTATTTACCAACCGAAAAAGTAAGGATACGTAAAGGATTATTTAAAGACAAACGCACATGTCAAAAATGAACGGACAATGCTACGGCAATAAACGGAAAACGACAAAAGACAAACAACGATCGCAAAATTAATGAATAAAAACCTAAACAAGTTAACCACCACACAATAGATGATAATAGAATAAGTTATGGACTATTTCACACAAGTATATCAAATCTTAAGAGACGGGTGAGACGTGATTTTTTTACACTGATCGAGTACCGTAACGCTAAAATATTTATATTAAAAACATTTACCGACTGTATCAACCTATGAAGTGTTTGTTTCAAACATTTAACGACTGTATCAACCTTTTATAAGTTGTAATAAACATTTAATGACTGTGCCAACCTTTAGAAAGTTGTAACAAACATTTAACGACTGTCCCAACTGTAAAAACGTTGTGACAAACATTTTTTGACTGCATCAACGTCTGAAAAGTTGACACAAACAAATTTGAATTGTCCCAACTATTAAAAAGACTGTAATAAATAAATTTTGACTGTGACAATAGTACGCCAGACGCATTATAGATATTCATGTCAACACCGAAGTGTTGACTACTGGGCTGGTAATACCCTCGGGGACAAAACGTCCAACAGCAGTGGCATCGACCCAGTGGTGTAAATAGTTATCAAAGGTAGCAGTATTATAATTTAGTACGCCAGACGCGCGTTGCGTCTTCATAAGACTCATCAATGACGCTCATATCAAAATATTTATAAGGCCAAACTAGTACAAAGTTGAAGAGCATTGAGGATCTAAAATTCCAAAAAGTCGTGCCAAATACGGCTAAGGAAACTGATGCCTGGGATAAGAAAATCCTTAGTTTTCGAAAAATTAAAAGTTTTGTAAACAGGAAATTTATAAAACTGACCACATTATTGATATTCATGTCAACACCGAAGTGTTGGCTACTGGGCTGGTGATACCCTCGGGGACGAAACGTCCACCAGCAGTAGCATTGGCATTGACCCAGTGGTGTAAATAGTTATCAAAGGTACCAGTATTATAATTTAGTACGCCAGTCGCGCGTTGTGTCTTCATAAGACTCATCAGTGACGCTCATATCAAAATATTTATAAAGCCAAACTAGTACAAAGTTGAAGAGCATTGAGGATCTAAAATTCCAAAAAGTTGTGCCAAATACGGCTAAGGAAATCTATGCCTGGGATAAGAAAATTCTTAGTTTTTCGAAAAAATAAAAGTTTTGTAAACAGGAAATTTATAAAAATGACCACATTATTGATATTCATGTCAACACCGAAGTGTTGACTACTGGGCTGGTGATACCCTCGGGGACGAAACGTCCACCAGCAGTGGCATCGACCCAGTGGTGTAAATAGTCATCAAAAGTACCAGGATTATAATTTAGTACGCCAGACGCGCGTTGCGTCTTCATAAGACTCATCAGTGACGCTCATATCAAAATATTTATAAAGCCAAACTAGTAGAAAGTTGAAGAGCATTGAGCCACTGCGACAGTTCTTAAATGACTGTTGGTAGCATTTTGTTACTCACAACCCGGTAAAAATGTGGGACAGACATGAAATGTGTCAATAAAACTGTAGGTTGTTTTTCTATAAATATAGATTGCTTTTCTATAAATATAGACATTGCCCTTTTCTACAGTAACTCCCGTTGTGACAGAAACTGACTTTCCATGAATAATTATATCTTTAAATGGAAAGTTGATATGCACTACTTTTTCATTTTTAGGTCACAGGCTGTGTGGCATGTTATCATTATATGCCCTGAACTTGTTAGTTTAAACATGTACTAAAATTTAACTACCCCTACCTTTACTTTATGCCTACTTCAGAATTCATTTTCCACTGCAGAAGTATGTTTTTATATTGGTAACAGTCCCAAGTTATGTCTCTAGGGGATGAAACAGAACATATGGAACCAGTACATTGTCATATAAACATATCTATGAATATTATATATCTCCCCAAAATAGGCGTGGTTTGATAAACAGCTGTATTTACAAAGTGCAACCTGTATACGGACTTACTCAATAGGGCAAAAATAAACTGTCTTTTTAAGGTTACATACTTTTAAAAAAATAGGGTAAGTAGGTCGATATTTCCATTTTATTTAATTTTTTCATATTATTTTTAGTGACGATGATTTTTAGTCATGCGGTTTAGTTTATCGTTGTCAGAGTTGATCATGGGCCGAGTTTAATCGTACTTTTAATGATTAGAAAAAAATGGCCGCAAAGTGTTTATTTTATCAAAGAAGTCGTGAATTTCCTCTAAAGAGCTATCATATTCACGATTGTGAATTTTTCACTTTATCAAAAAATGACTACGGGTCGGCGCTCAAAGGGGTCGGTCGGGTAACCGTAAACATACATATTTGTTTGGGTCCAACATGTGTTTAAACCCAGAGGGCTGTATAAATCACAATTAAGGGCATGATGTCAGTTTGACATGAGTCTACATTTATAAATAAAAAAGGGGGAATGGTTATTTAAATGCATTGATTGTTAAAAAGGGGTGTTTCAACAGAAAAATTGAAATCATAAATGTCCGTGACTTTTTATTTGGTGGATTACAGGTTCGACCTGTTAGTCAAATGCGTTTTGTTTAAATATACTTTTTCACTTTGTTGGTCTTTTGGAAAATGTTGTTTGTTACTTTTCAGACAGAAAAGTTTTGAACAACAAGCGTGAACACTTCACTTGTGATCATATATAGCAATTAAGTCAAAAATGCCAATTTCAGAAACAACACATTACAGTCATAATAAATTAATTAGTAACATCATGGGCATCATTAAAGAGTCAAAGAAATATGTGATATTAAAATTAACATTAAACCATGTATATATATATACTATAACACTATACAATACTAAACCACGACAGATCAAATTTAAGTTTTAGAGGCATCACTTTTACTGTTTTACAATATTGCCATTTCTATATTTGATAGAAATGGTGAATTCTTCTATTCCATATCCAAACTTGAGTTAGTGTTAAACAAACACTAGTAACCCGAATTTAACTTGATCGGACAAAAACGTGTTAACGCTATTTAAATGAGATTGATCGTTATTTGATAAAGATTGACAAAAATTAAAAATTATATTTAATTCATTTCAATTCATATCAATTCATTTTAACGCCAGTCAAATAGATTTCTCTGCAGTCGATCAATTGAAATCAAGTTAGTGGTCAGTTGGGTCATTCTAATAGGCCACGCCCCTGTTAAGCTATTTCAAACATGCATTAATTCGTTTTAAACATGGATGAGACCCGCGGACTTTTTACAGGTAAATCACTCAAGCAAAACGACCTCGATGTATATATCGTAAGTAACGTGTGGTCCTTTGCAACTATTTACGAAACTTTATGTATTCCTGTATATTTACCGTTTCTCTTTTTTCTGTTTTACTATATTGTACTCGTAAATCAAATGTAGACACGGAAAACTACATAATTTGTGTACATAATTTAAATCGATGTGTCTTGAAGCAACATATATTCATTCTCTTGCTGTATATTGATATTTGGAAAAGCTTGTAATGAAAAACAAGATATTGTTGAATAATAAAATCGACGAAGATAATGTTGACGTTGAATATGATAAACAGAAAGGCATGCTCAAAATTCTAAATGAAGCAGCAGCCCACTGAACTTCTAAAACTGTGTTAAATTGTAATACCGGTCACTGGCCAAATCGGGCGTTAATTGTGGAAGAGAAACAAATATCAAACAAAAATATTGTTCTTACGACTCTGTAAATTGATTATTGTGCTGTCATGCACCCTGACGTACTTGTAATAAATTAACATGTATTCTGTATATATGAGATAAATTTTAGTCTGCGATAAAGATGGGTAAGTTGATTTAAGTTTAACGACCTTGACAGGCTAATTGTCGGCATACTCTTACGTTTTTTAATGTTTTAAAAGAAAACATACATTTACGTTTTGGGCATTTAATATAAGTCTACTTTCCAAATTGAAATGAACATAAACATTGTTAAAAAAACAGAAAATGGAAAAGAAACATTCTGCATTGTTGCTTTCATATAATTTTATTTCCTAGATATTTGAGCGGAAATTTCTAAGTTAAAACTGATTGTAGTATAGATAAAATATTTCATCTAGGTGCTCTCGTTACATATTAAAATGAATTTCATTGGTCGGAACGTTTGCAAACTTTCAATCCAGGTGTTCTCATCGAGGTCCTCGTTCATGTTTCAAATCAATACACAATATGAAGTCCAGTTCGGCAAAAAGAAATCAAATTAAAACTCTACGATGTCCGATTAAACAAACAGAATTCAGAAAAATAACACTTTTACGATTCTTCCAATCACGACAAAAATATTTATCTTTTTCTCCGATGAAAATCATTACTATTTATATCAGAACAAGTCAAAAGTTGCCGGAGCTTGATTTATGATGCATACGAAACTTTAATAAATAATAATCCGGTTTGTATTTTTCAAAATAACTTTTATATCCGATAAAAATCGAAAAATAAATTATCGATTTTTCTATGAAACAAAAATTATCCTTATTGGAGTCAAATTTGTAATAAAGGACAAACCATATCCTCATGTTTTTTATGCAGCACTAGTAAGCATAGTTCGTCTGATATCGCTTCAAACCAAGCCATCATAAATACACCAGAGATTACTAAAAAGTTTTTCAGAATTACGAAAAATATGTTATAATCCTTGACCTTCCCGAATCAGTCGATTGTATGAAAGTTTTTTTTAAAGAAACAGGTCTTTTACTGCAAAAAAAAAAAAGAAGATAAAAGCGATTTTTGTTTGAAGTAACGAATGTCATTCTTGAAAAAAAGAAAGTTTTCGTGTTTTAGGTCGTCCTGATGCAAACGTAAAAGTTGAAATAAAAATTACACTCCGAGATTACACTAAAGACATTTCGCTAGCACACACGGGACTAGATTTATTAATCGTTCATTTGCAAGTCAAAAATAATAATTATGCAAAACAAATGATAAAACTTCCCAATTTAAAATTGAGAAAAATCCGACAGGAAACCAAAGTACAAAGGTACGGCATTTATCTAGAAACAATCTCCATCCAACTTCAAAATGTGAGGTAAATCGATTAGCTTACGCTAGCCAAGCAACCAACCAACAGACAAAATAAATCTTGCCTCCCCGATGAAGACTATCTATAGACACGGAATAAAAACTAAGGAAATTATAATAGCATGTTAGATTGGTTACAAACACATTTATGCAAACATGAAGCAGCTGTTTCTTTACTGAACTGGTCAGTGGTAATACAAAACCAGGGTTTCAAAAAGATGAAGAAAAAGAAAAAGACATTTAAACATGTTAAAATTTATTTAAAAGCAAATCATAAATAGTGTTTAACTAAATTGAAAAAAAATAATCATAATAGTCTATAAAATGTATAAATTTATATCAGAAAGCTAACAGCAAAATGAAAGGAAAATATGTGTTGCTTAAGAACATTGACCTGGGCCGTAACAGCCTAATGTTTGAAATTTTAAAACAAAGTTGAAACAAGGCTTGTTTTCATATCAAATTGTTTTCACGGCGAATGTCTTGCAAGAAGCAAACTCCCATTACTCCGGTGTCGCCCCTGCATAATTTTGCGTGATCCATGCATGTTTCTGAATTACTTGTCTTTTGTGCATTTACTTTCCTACTAAATGGCTATAGTACAAGTATTAATTTTCATTTGTTAATGTCTGGTTTCGCAATGATGCATGTCCACCAATATCCAGACATTGTGCGAAAAAATATACTTTAGAAGATATGATTCTATGCTGAATACAGAAAACATATACTAGTAGTCGTTTCTTCATGAAGAATTGAACTCTAACATTACAGAATACCAAACTGGCTCTCCTTTTTGAGTACTTCCATCTGGTGTCTTACATTTAAGGGTTTATCTTGTATTAAGTCGTGTCAACTTACTGTCAAGACAGACGCCTTTATAGAAAATAAAGGAATATGGAGTAAAGGTACACGGGACCTTTATCGAACACAAAGTCAGAGCTAAACAAAAATACAAATTATCAATGGTCAGCGTTTTATTCCTGTTCATCTTTATAGTCGCTAGAGAATCTTCAACAATGAAAGAATCACTTGTTTACCAGAAGAACAAAACGACAATAGCAAGAAAAGATCTGAGAGTACTTAAGTTTCTGACAGCTAGTTCAAACTGTTACGTTTGAAGTCTTCCTGTCCGTCATCTCGCAATCGTTATTTTTGAAGACCTTAAGTGAATGAATAATTTGATTTTCTGTCTCAGGACCTGTGCATATATAAAATACTTGCCACTGAACATTGAACCAAGTAAAATCAATACACATCGTTTCATATATAAAAATCAATCTACAGATGATAAAGCATTTCTTTGTTGGTTAGACTCCCTTTTTGGGAGTTGAACACTGTGCGGGACAAATTTCTTCTCATGGGTAGATATATTTTTCCCATGGGAAAATAAGTTTTTTCTTTTATTTGTTTCAGAATTTGTAAAAGTGCTATGAAATATCGAAATGGACTGACAATCACTAGTAACCAATGACTGGAACAATTTAACAGGCATTATAATAAATTAAAAGTATTTCTATCATACTTTTACACTCAATAGTCTTCTTTTTCTTTCTTTTTTTATCGTTGAATGATTGATAGAAATTCTACCGTCCAGCGGCTGATTTTACAATTTGAATCTTTCACCTTTGTTTTCGGTCAATATCATCGTGCATTTCATGTAATAGTGTTCGCTGAACTGTCAAGTATCAGAAACATGTCTTTTGAATTTCAGAATTTAATTTAAGAATTAGAAAATTATAATTCTGTTTTAATCTATATACATGGGGAATGACGAATCGTGTTTTAAATTGTTTTCTAATTATAACCTTATAATTTCGTGAATTTACATCATAATCATTATGAACTTATTCTTTTTCGTCTACGTAGCTCGATATACGTGTTTTTCGCCACTAGAAAGATGTGCACTTACATTTTTTGTTCAAATTTCCTAATCATGCTTATGCAATGTTGTAACTCGTCTACACAAAAATCTTTTATTTCAATTCATTTTTGGCAAACACCTTTGGAAGTCTTTTCTAGATCTTTTATAACCTCTCGGGTAATTATCAAAGAAAATCCAGAGTTTTGCATTTACAAGGACGCGTACGGATAATCTTTGTGATATATTCACTTGTACTTTACCCGTAGGCGGTCTTCGTGTACTGTAATTTATGGTTTAAAGGAATACGAATACTTTATTTCTCATAAAACTTCAATTGCTAGTTATCAAGAACATACATAAACATAACTATAAGGTAAAATTATCACATGCATGTGTAAACGATACAATTAAATAAACTTTGAGGACTGACTTTCACATTTATAACTCTTACATAGTTTTTTCTAATATTACAATATTTGATGAGTTTAACTGTTGAACAGCTTTAAAGATATAAGGGTTTGACTAACAGTAGTTCCTTAAACATTTCCTTCTTTTTCTATATTTTAAATGTTTTACAATTCATTATGTAATGGTACTCGTCATCAATGTTGTTTGTGTCACAGAGACGGCATATTCTGTCTTCTCTGTGTAAATCCTGACACCTTCTAGACTCAATCGGCAACTACCACATCTATATCCTCCTATTCCCACTTTTTAAAAATACTATTCCTTCTATTCCCACTTGCAAATAACAATAGATGTTTTGATAAATAATTTGTTTTTATAACAATCAGGGTTAATTAGAATTTCACCTAAGATTTACCTGTATTTTTTTTTTAAAGCATAACATATTTGGTACACTGTTTGGGTATAATACCTTGTTTATTTGTAATATGTTTCTTTTTTCATCAAATTGATACTTAAAAATAGAGAAAAATTATGATAAATAGATTGGAGTTAGATTTATTTTTAAACTTTTGAATTTGTACTTAAAAATGAAGAAAAATTATGATAAATAGATTGGAGTCAGATTTATTTTTAAATCTTTGAATTTGTAACTTTAAAAAATTGTCTGCTTTACTAATAAATCATGATATAAATAATATTATAACCAAGTATAATCTTATATGTATATGTTACAGTAAATAGTTGAAATTAGGAATTACATGTAATTCCTAAAATTTAGAAATTACATGTAATTCCTGATGCACTTAGTAAATACAAGTAATTCCTAAAACTACCCAGTAATTACCAGTAATTACTGATTTTAAAATGAATTTTTACACCTATTTACTAACTTTTAAAACAATGTTGTAATTAGGTCAACTGATCAAAAGTTATGGTAATACCAAGGATTTGTATAGTCTTACTATACAAATCCTTGGTATACTAATTAGAAAATCAGTGAGTATTCAGCTATCAAAATTTTAAGGGTTTTTCAGAACCCAGTGTCTCGCCTACTTTTGCTGTGAGTCGCAGGCCCAACAAAAATAGGAAAAAAATTATTTATAATTTTCCTCTAGATACTATCTTTTTACTAGTTCTATAGAATCTTCTATCAAAATTTGTTTAAAATTCAGGATGGTTTATGAAATCTAAACTTTAACTGCAGAGTGTATGTTATGTTAACTGGAAAAAAATAGTCCGTTTAAATAAGAAATATACGAAAAAGTATAGTTTCTTTTACAAACTTCAGTTTATTTCTAGATATTATCTTATGATCATAAACAAGCGTCTGTCCAATATTAGTAGAAATCCAGGACATTTTGAGAAAGTTATCAAAAGTTTTAAAAAATTAACCACAGTGTGAATGTAATGTTAACTAGCATAAAAACTAAGTCCCTTTATAAGTAAAATACGGAAAAACTTGATTTTATTTTTGCAAAATTTACTTCTTGAAATTTTTCTTTTGATCATAAACAACTGAAGCTTCTGTTCAAGTTTGGTAGAAATCCAGGATAATTTGAAAAACTTATCAATTTAAAAAATATAACCACAGAGCGAATATTTGTGGACGCCGCTGGCGACGGAATTATAAGGTTGGTTCGCTATGTCTCGCTTTTGCGACAAAAAACGCAGGCTCGACGAAAAGGAAAAGAATGTCAACATTGAAAGTAAAACAAAAGGGATGGACCATTTAGTTGAGTTTTTCAATCCACAAAAAGATCATTCTTATACAGGAAGAAACGATGATAAAATTGTGTAGGAGGTCTTGAAGAACTCATTAAAAAACACATAAATATGAAAATGTGACTTTAAACGCCATCACGTCAGCTTCATCGCAAATGTCTGACAACAGAAGTCGTAGTTAAACCTATTTTGTAAAAGGAATTTAACTCATGTTATTGGCCAAGTTGATATGCAGAGTATGCCTGATCGAGATTTTAATATAACAAAATTATGAGATTTTAAGAATTATCAAGATCATTTAACCAAGTTTGCCATAATCTAATGTCTATCTTAAAAAATAGCTGGCTAAGTTGCCTATAAATTTCTCAAAAATGTTTTTCTCAATTTTTGATTTATATCATTGTCTTGCATGCTCAAAATGATTTTTGGGGAGTTTCAAAACTTATAAAACAACCATTTTCCAGTTTCAATTCACAAACACTGAAGTGTATGCACTTTTAATGTGCCTTATAATCCTTAATCCTTAAGTAAGCCCTAAAAATCCCTACCCCTTACTTTCTTATTTGATATCTTGAATTATGTCTTTAATTTTTAAACAAAAATATAAAGTTAGTAAATAGCTGTAAAAATGACAAAAAAAATCAGTAAATACCTGTAATCACTGAAACCACTAGTAAATACATGTAATTACTAAATTGACTAGTGATTACAGGTATTTACTGAAATGTTTAGTAATTACGTGTAATTCCTAATTTCACCTATTTACTGTAACATATATATATATATATCTTTATTCTCACAAACCAAATTACAGAAAGGTATAGAGATAATTATACATATTTCAATACAATTACATCAATAAATAATGTATGAATGTAGATAGAGGCATTCACAATTGTTCACCCAGAAAAGTTCAATTTGTTATTGATCTCCTTAATAAGTTTACAAAGTTCGTTCAGTTCTGTACATTTTGGGGAATTCATGATCATTAAGTCATAAAACTTCAATGTGTTTGTTCTATTTCTATAATAATAATTGTAAAATGCAATACATTGTTTTCTATAATTATCGAAAGCTGAACAATTAAAAATGTAATGGTATTCATCACCAATGGCATCTGAATTACACAATACACTTTTTCTGTTTTCTCTTTCTATGTTTTGCCATCTTCCAGTTTCTTTTGGAGATTTCATGTTCAAAGTTCCAAATTTAAGAAATAAGGATATCTGCCGGTCATCCAAAATAAATGTTTCTCAAACTCCAAAGTAACTTTAAATAAACGATAATTTAATGCTTTTGGTGATTCCTGTTGGCTTAAGATGTGGAATAAAAGTATACTTTAAAATATAATTACTTGGACCAATAATCAAAGATGTAAAATAATGGGTGAAAACTGTTAACTTTACTTCATTATTTATCTTGTTTAAAAAAAAAACAGAATTTAAACAGATGCAAAAATAACTTATTACCTGTTCTAATAAAAAAAACCTGGTCAATTAACAGTTGATTAAAAAATGTTTGTACAGTATAATCCTTTGTTTGCACAAGTTTTCCTTCTATTCCCACATGCAATTTTACCTTTTCTTACCAGATTTATAAAAAGTGGGAATAGAGGGAATGAACCATCTGCGTAATGTATTATTTTAGAAAGGTAAAAAGGAAAAGTAGTTTTCAAATTGATAATTCTTTTTGAAAATACGACAACATTATGTTTTATGCGATTCTGCAATAAAAGCAAAGAATTCTTCTTGAAACTGGTCTTTGGGTTTTTGTTTAAGACATTTTGACACCCATTTATCACAAACTGTGCACAAGGACGGATAACTAATATACGTCCTTGCTGTGCATTATAATTCAAAATAGTTGTAATTTGCAATTGTTTTAAATTTGTATTTTTTCCTCACTAGATAGGTGAAAGTATGTATAAAATTTAATGTAAATTGCGAAAATGCATTACGAGCATTAATCTATACTTTTAAGTTAGAATTTAGAGTCTCAACTTTTTTCAAAATCTTTGTTATATTACCCATGTATTATTTAAGTTTATGTCAAAGGCGTTTGATTGGATAATAGTTAAAGATAGGCGTGGTTTTTGGTAACTTTCCTCCAATCAACTGGCCTATTCGACAAACCTGTGTGCGCTGATGCGTGTAACCTGGGTATTGTAACGGTACGTGTCTTACATCAGAATCTATCGTGCGTGACCAATGTTTATTGTATAATTTCTTGTCATGTGGTTAAATTATCTGAAAAAGTTCCAAAGGTTACAACTTTTTGAAAGATTTTTTTCGGCAGAAACCAACAGCAATATTTGACGAAGACGAAATAAAGGATTAAATTTTAACGTCCAGTGACATATATTACAATGATGTCGAAACAGAACTTGAAATTGACAATAGGTTTTCATAGAACCGCCGCTTTTCCAAAGAATTCACGCTTAGTTGCTATTTCACAACTTCGGGTTCGCATTATAGTTATACATGTACAAATAACTAACAATAAACAAATTCTGATGATTTCTGCCACTGTTCTAGGACCTTTTAGTTGTAATATAAATCTGTGATTTTTCTATATTCGTACTTTCGACGAAGCAAAGCAAGTTCGATCTAGATCTGGACATTTATGCATTAAACATTTACAATATTCAATAGTTGTACAAATTTTTTGTAGTACATGTAGAAAATCCGTCTTTTCGGATAAAATCTTAATTTACGTACCATTGTAAAATTGAGAATGGAAATGGGAAATGTGTCAAAGAGACAACAACCCGACCAAAGAAAAAAAAACAACACTGAGCAGAAGGTCACCAACAGGTCTTCAATGTAGCGAGAAATTCCCGCACCCGGAGGCGTCCTTCAGCTGGCCCCTTAACAAATATATACTATATATATATATAAGTACGTCTGAGTCAGTTATGAATATAATTATTTTCTGTGACTGTATCTTGATTACATTAATTTGTATGATCCTTTACTATAGATAATTTAGCTGATCTGTAAACAATAACATCTTCATGCCTTATATATCATGTACTGTAGTACGCCGCTAGATTAAAACTGACGTGGAAAGGTAACACATGCCCACCGAAAGCTCTTTTTTGCGTCTAGCGGGACGGCTGCAGTGTGGGCGATTTGGTGTCACGATATCACAGTAGCATGGGTTCGAATCCCGGCGAGGGAAGAACCAAAAATTTGCGAAAGCAAATTTACAGATCTAACATTGTTGGGTTGATGTTTAGACGAGTTCTATATATGTATATATATATAAAATGACTGAATAAATAGTCAACGATCAATCTTACAGGGCGATGGATCATGTAATATGATTCTGTACACTACAAAATATAATATATAACAAGTCAAAAAGGGTACAACATCACCATTAAATAACTATAAAATATACAAATATTAGATATTTCGGATAACAGATATCCTTCTTCAATAATAGCACGATGTCAAATGAATCGTGTCAATATATTCAAACTGAGATACTTTTTCTAAATCTTGAATTTATACAATTTAAGCGAACACCACAGACGCTGATACAATTTTAAAATTTCCAAATACGGCGCAAAGATTACTAAGATATACCAAATGAAAGTAGTCAACGAGGGTTGGTCGAAGGTCGACAGAGTCGCTCGGGAAAGATTTTGGATAAGAAAGTTACGGACAGTTTCCCCAGAGGGCATAAATGAAAAAAACATAGAACGAGTCCTTCATTTTCCTGTGACCACCTGTTTCAAACAACGCCGGATTTAGTACTGGCTTTACAGTTCGAAATTATTTTTAAAAATAACAGTTTAAATTACAGGTTTCCATTGATTCGGGATGATGTATAAGTACGTTGCCACGTTCAATTATTTTACCTCATTATATGAAACTTATTTTTTCAATCATTATTAGACTGCTATTCGTTTGGGAGGCTTAAATATGTAGTTTCTGTTGTAATTGCCCTACTGTTGTCTAATTTATACCATCCTGGATCGGTTAGGACATTTTTGATCTTTTTGTTTGAGGACTGCCCTCAATGCAGTTATAACATCTCAACTGTCACAACCTTTGGAAATCTAGAGTTGTGCCAGTTCACAACGAAAATAACTACTTTCATTTGGTATATCTTAGTAATCTTTGCGCCGTATTTGGAAATTTTAAAATTGTATCAGCGTCTGTGGTGTTCGCTTAAATTGTATAAATTCAAGATTTAGAAAAAGTATCTCAGTTTGAATATATTGACATGATTCATTTGACATCGTGCTATTATTGAAGAAGGATATCTGTTATCCGAAATATCTAATATTTGTATATTTTATAGTTATTTAATGGTGATGTTGTACCCTTTTTGACTTGTTATGTATATATATATATATATATATATTCCAGTGACAATAAACGCCATACTAATTTCCAAATTGAACACAAGAAACCAAAATTCAAATAATACAAGACTAACAAAGGCCAGAGGCTCCTGACTTGTGACTTGCGCAAAAATGCGGCGGGGTTAAACATGTTTATGAGATCTCAACCCCCCCCCCCCCCCTATACCTCTAGCCAATGTAGAAAAGTAAATGCATAACAATACGCACATTAATATTCAGTTCAAGAGAAGTCTGAGTCTGATGTCAGAAGATGCATATACGGACCCTGGATTTAAATCAGATATGATCTGGCGGTTTTTCAAAATACATATTTTTAATTGTGACTATCTTTAGTTCCGAATCTTTCTATCATTCTATATAATTAATTTAGTTTAAATGAAAATAAGGAACTTGGAATTAAAACACTGTTGAAGAGAAACTACATATTCGGGTTAAATTCACCTCAGTTTGTTAATTCAAGTTTGACATCTAACATCTTAATCCGTAATCCACATTTACCTGACGACCTTAAATTGTTATTGTTTTTTTTTTCAATCGAATATCCTCACACAGGAGACTGAGACAAATATGTTATTTGTAATGGTATTTATCAAAACTAAAATGATGGAAAATATCTTTGTAGAAAATGAATTTGCCTAATAAGCGAATAATTATAATACATAGATTTCAACATCTTCAATAGAGAAATTACTGATAAGATGTCCAAAATATCATGTACATGTATATTGCGATTAGTGCTATATAGTATGTCAATGACATTGAATGCCGCTGAGTGTAAAATATTTGTCAGCTTAAAAAAATATTTTTGACACTGCTGGTTTTAATTTTCTGACTCAAGTATAAATTTAAGAAAAGTTTATAGTTTCTAAATATTTTTAGATTCAATATTTTATCATTATTATTATTTCAAAGTCTCACCACATACAAACATAAAATGAGAATCACAGAACTAAACAATAATTTAAAAAGATAAATGAGAGCCGTATAAGACACAATATATAAATATAAACAAATTTTTACTCATTTACATTCAAAATTTACAGTGTCCGTATACTGAATGAAATTAAACATCTTTTTCTTTAAGAACAAGTGAAAAAAATGCCGTTTCTTTTCAATATAATATTGTTGATGTTTCTGGCACCTATTGCAGCAACATTGTCGTTATTGAATAAATATATAAATTGTTCGCTATTTGATATTTATAAATTAAAATGTTAAGCTTAATGTATCATGATATGTCTATAATGGGCATTTTAAAAGCACAGGAATATAAAAAAAGAAGATGTGGTATGATTTCCAATTAGACAAGTCCACAAGAGACCAAAATGACAGAGACGTTAACAAATATAGGTCACCGTACGGCCTTCAACAATGAGCAATGCCAAATCCGCATGGTCAGCTATAAAAGGCCCCGATATGATAATGTAAAACAATTCAAACAAGAAAACTAACCGCCTTATTTATATAACAACAAAAAAAATGAACGAAAAAAAATATGTAACACATAAACAAACGACAACTACTGAATTGCAGGCTCATGACTTGGGACAGGCACATACATAAATAATGTGGCGGGGTTAAAATTGTTAGCGGGCTCCCTGTCCTCCCCCTAGTCTCGGTCAGTGGTATAAAAGTACATGTACAACATAAAAACGAACTATAATAATCAGTTTAAATAGGCTTAACTCATCAGATGGACAAAAACATGGAGGGTAGAGTGTAATATTTGTAACTGCATGGTCGTTAAGCAACCATGAATCATTTAATCTATTCTTTATATTTTCATCTCTTTATTCTGTAATTTAAAGTGCTTATCCCATTATCATCTTTATTTCTGTAAACTCTATTTATTTACTTTCATAGCCTCATATATGTACATGTACATGGTATTTGTTACAGGAACAATTTTGACATAAAAAAAATTACAACATTTTTTATGAAAATATAAAGTTGTGGTATGTTTGCCATTAAGACAATTGACTATATAAATGCACATACACAGTTTATTAAAAACCACATTATAACACACTACCTGTATAGACAAGTTTAGATCCTGAAGTTTTAAAACCGGGAGGGTGAACCGCAAATTACATGTCATGCTAAAGTTGTATCATGTGTAAACAATATCCAATAGTAAGAAATACTAGTATATATTAGAAATTTAAGAAGACTTACTTAATACACCTTGTTTCCTTGTCCATTATATGCGTGAAATATTTGCCAAACGA
Source organism: Mytilus galloprovincialis (assembly GCF_965363235.1). Classification (NCBI taxonomy): domain Eukaryota; kingdom Metazoa; phylum Mollusca; class Bivalvia; order Mytilida; family Mytilidae; genus Mytilus; species Mytilus galloprovincialis. The sequence goes on along the minus strand of NC_134848.1, from coordinate 27,975,856 downwards.
AAAAAACAATCATGTCCTGATTGATAGTTGGTTGTTTAACGTCCAGTGGCAAATATTTCATGCATATTCAGGACGAGAACAAGTTTACAATGAATAAATTGGAATGATGGTTGGAGAATATGAACTGCCACTTGAAAATGAGGGTATATTGGCTAGGGACAGAAATTTTGCCTTGCAACAGGCCACCTACGGACCCACCAAAGAGTTGTTGCAAGGGTTCTTACACGAGACATCGGACTTTACGTCCTCATTCTGACCGGACGTGACTGCGAACTTGATACATCCAGCACAGCCAGATGGACGCTCCACTTCGGCAAGCGTTTTACTGCCGGTCGGGGGAAGACGAAGTGACCATATTTCTATTCCCCAGTCACTCTTGGGGACCAATCGTGTTCTGTAACTGTTTAATATTTACTGTTGATGTCAATGCTTACTTAAATGAGTTAATTTGATAAATAAAATAACTTCACATGGAAACCATGTACATATCCAATTTCATGCAGTTAAAATGAAATGATTAAATTTAATCAAAATTTAATAAATTTATAAGTATTATCAACATCGAGCAATAACAAATTCAATATGACTGACCACATACATATGTTGAATACATAGCATGATGGAGTTTCCAATGTTTGTATCTCATGAAAGCATGTAATGGTAACATTAATTCTAAATAAGGAGAGTTGCTCTTGTCCAGAAAGACATAATTAGTTAAGAAATTGACAAATTGTTGAAAGATGACATAAAAGAGCATGACCGAGCACAGTAATAGTCCCTTGAGTTCCCCAGTCTTACTCTGTAGGAAAAAGGACCAGACTTGGAGATTCTGTATAGATTAAAGAGGCATTAACCTTTTTAATCGCAAAGATACCTACCCATTGCCCCAAATTATAAATATTATTAAGCACAACATATTATATAATAATATACTGATTACAAAAGTCAATAGGAACTTATCAACTAGTCACAAAGATCCTCTTTGGCAAATATGTCAAAACCAGAACTTACAAACTAGCCCAAAAGTTCCAACGGATCTTTTCAATTAGTCACACAATGTTCCAGTTGACGAATTGATGAAAAGTAAAATAACGGTATAAGTTTTATTTTTTTTGGTAAACACATATCTGAGAATAAACTCATAGATACCAGGACAAAATTTAGTATATACGCCAGACGCGCGTTTCGTCTACAAAAGACTCATCAGTGACGCTCTAATCCAAAAAAGTTTAAAAGGCCAAATAAAGTACGAAGTTGAAGAGCATTGAGGGCCAAAATTCCTAAAAGTTTTGCCAAATATAGCTAAGGTAATCTATGCCTGAGGAAGAAAAGCCTTAGTATTTCAAAAAAATTATCAAAATTTGTAAACAGTAAATTTATATATATAACCATATCAACAGAGGCGGATCCAGGGGGTGGTCATCCGGTGCCGGTGACCACCCCCTGGGTTTGCAAAAGTGGTGCACCATGTACCAAAAAATGGTGCACCTTGAACATTTTGAAAAATAAATTCGTCGATCAAATCAATTTGTCTATCGTAATCACCAGTCATAAAGTTGTCATTACTTACCTTAAGGCTAAATACATGTACCATGACAGGTATGTTTATACAATGAACATGTAATCAACAATCGCTAATTACTTGGCCGATTTCTTTGATGTTAAGGTGTAAAAATGAAGAGACAGTCCTCAATCGGCAGCAGTCCTTTTGCGCCAATTACTGTTTTTCAGGGGTATTACTGTTTTTCAGGGGTATCATTTGCACCAAATTTAGTTTCCAAATGTATCAATTGCGCCAATTTACCTGTACACATATCTATCATAAATATTAGTGATTAATGTATATTTATTCTTATTTTTTGCTTAAAAAGTATCATAAGTTCAGAGATAGTTCACCATGAAGATGAGCATCTGGAGAGAAATGACTTGAAATGCATTAGACATTCAATGTAAAGAGAGAGAATAAAACGTATTGCTTTGCTGAATATTTGATAAAGATATACCAATAGAGAGAAAAAAAAACTGTTGCTGATTAAGTTTGAGCCACATATAATGATGACACAGTGCTTTGTTCCCACCATGCATATGGGCTTTATTATTGTTAGAAAATATTATGAACTGTTTTATGCATTTCAACCTTCAATGTTTGTGTTTTGGACAATAAAGTGAAGTTACAATCTACTACAGACATTAAATTGGGAAGTACCCCTGCAGCAGCAGTAAAAAGAAGATATTCAGAAAAGGAAACATTTGCCGTGTAAACTGCCGGTTCCAAGTCCGAATAGAGGAGTATGAAAGTCATTTTTTCTGCTAATTGGCGCAATCGTATGTTTTATTTTTGGCGCAAATAATACCATGTAATTTTAAAACATGTGGCGTACAAAGTTGAAGAGCATTGAGGATCCAAAATTCAAAAAAAAAAAAAAAATACATATTTAATAATGACGGAATTGCTCCTATACAGATCGCATCAACATTATTTTATGATCATGAGCACTTTGTTATGGGATGTTTGATGAAATCAACAGACAACAATGAATATTTTGACACGAAAAAGTACACGAACATGTGATATTGCAGGCAATATTGAATTAGTCGTATTCCAAATGAGAAATAGTTGAATACGATGTTTATAAGAACGGAATCATTGATTTAGTTATGTTCGTCATCACATCTCCTTATATGGACATTCGCTTGCTAGTCATCTAGAAGGTTCGTGTCATCTCCAATTGTTGAGACCGAATTATTATGGTTGCTGTGTACTTCTCATGGTTATCAGTTGTTATGTTGAAACTATGGATGTCATTGATGATATTTTATATTGATAAACATGATGGTTATTTCCATCCTCTAGTTCGTTAAGTTCTCTTACGGTTCTTGTAGTAGAAATATGTCTTGACATCTTAGAACTAAATGTCGTTGTTATGGATTGGATTGAAAGCTAGAGTGGGACTTCCGCCCTGCGAACCCCTTTTAATGAAATAAATAAGAAACTAAATTTGCTGGTAGAATCAAGTATTGTGTTGATGTTTTGTGGTGTTTTTGTGTCCCAACAATTGTAAAGCGCTATGGCACAATCTAGGAGGAGGCTCACGGTAGGAGGCCGGAACCAGCAACGAGACAGAAAACCATACTAGAATATCAATATAATTTCAAAGTACACATTGTGAAGTCAAAGTAAGTTAAAAACAATGATAAAATAGTACAACAATTCAGGGTTCATATTAAATTATAGCAATATTAATTATTGTTTAAATAAATCTCTTAATTAAAATATTAGTTACTTAAAAACTTTATTTTTTTCAAAAATCAGTACAAGAAACATTACTACTGTTAGCAAGGAAAAACCAACATTTTTTACATTCTCAAAGGAATGTATATGATGTACATCAAATAACAAACATATTTAATAATGACGGAATTGCTCCTATACAGATCGCATCAACATTATTTTATGATCATGAACACTTTGTTATGGGATGTTTGATGAAATCAACAGACAACAATGAATATTTTGACACGAAAAAGTACACGAACATGTGATATTGCAGGCAATACTGAATTAGTCGTATTCCAAATGAGAAAAAGTTGAATACGAAGTTAATAAGAACAGAATCATTGATTTAGTTATGTTCGTCATCACATCTCCTTATATGGACATTCGCTAGCTAGTTGTATCTAGAAGGTTCGTGTCATCTCCAATTGTTGAGACAGAATTATTATGGTTGCTGTGGAGGGTTTTTATGGTCGTTGTTGTTGTGAACTTCTCATGGGTATCAGTTGTTATGTTGTGTCTATGGATGTCTTTGATGATTTTTTATATTGATTAACATGATGGTTATTTCACTTATCTAGTTCGTTAAGTTCTCTTACGGTTCTTGTAGGTAGAAATATGTCTTGACATCTTGGGACTATATATGTCATTGTTATGGATTGGATTGGCCACAAATTTAGAGGAGGAAAGGAACTGTAAAATTAAAGCGTTACAGAAATCAAAAAGTAGGGTGATGAACAAGGTGAAACAACTAGCTGTGAAACTTGAGAGGGAACAAACATACGAACATTTGGACACTTTATTTCTAATTAGGAGAAAAGGGTCAACAATCATACAATCTTATAACCCCAAGGGTGACTGGGGTATAGAAATATGGTCACTTGGTCTTCTCCCGACCGGCAGTAAAACGCTTGCTGAAGTGGGGCGTCCGTTTGGCTGTGCGGGATGTATCAAGTTCGCAGTCACGTCCGTCAGAAGGGGACGTTAAATTCGATGCCTCGTGTAAAGAGAGTGCCACGCTCTTTGCACGTTAAGAACCCTTGCAACAACTCTTTGAGGGGTCCGTAGGTGGCCTGTTGCAAGGCAAAATTTCTGTCCCTATCCAATATACCCTCATTTTCAAGTGGCAGTCCAAATTTCCCCGACCATCATCCTAGATGGCCTCTATTACAACAACCTACCTATTGTATTTATTGTGAACTTGTTCTCGTCCTGAATATGCATGAAATATTTGCCACTGGACGTTAAGCAACCAACAATCAATCAATCAATCATACAATCTTATGGATATGGGGAATTGAAAAGCAGATTCATGGAGGGATTGCCATTGACCGATGAGGTACCATATGGCAAGAGGAGGAAGAAGCCAGCAATGCCAGTGGTCCAGAAAGATGCTGTGATAGAGCTCCTTACACCAGGAAAGGACAACTTCAGTTTTGGTGTAGGGAGCGACAGGACACTGGCGGAGCAACAAAAAAGGCAACTGGAGGACCTCCAAATTGCCATTAATTCTCCGGATGTCAATGTGTAAGTATCATTCAGAGAATTATACAACTAAAGTCCACTCAAACTGAAAACAAATTTGCTTAACAGATATTATTTCTATTTATTTGTGATCAAATATAGTAACTTATTATTAAGCCCAGTAAGTTCAGAGTATTAGATTTTTCTACATGATAAGATAAGATAGTTACTTATTATTAAGCCCAGTAAGTTCAGAGTATAAGATTTTTCTACATGTTAAGATAAGATAGTTACTTATTATTAAGCCCAGTAAGTTCAGAGTGCAAGATTTTTCTACATGTTAAGATAAGATAGTTACTTATTATTAAGCCCAGTAAGTTCAGAGTATAAGATTTGTTTACATGTTAAGATAAAACATCAGATGCCAAGTGATGAGATAATAGATAATTATTTTTTACTCCACCAAACATGCCAAAAGAATACTTTTACGAAGTTTGTTAAATACATTGCAGTATCAAATGTTCTGATAAGAGTTTGTTTTATTGGTATGAATGTGATTGATATTTTTCCTCCATGAATCACCATCCCCCCATCAACCACAACAGCTTGAATTACAACAGATTGAACAACAGCAGATTAAACCACAACAGCATGAAGCTTCCAGATTGATGGTAAATCACCAGATTCCCAGATGTTATTCATGAGCTGCAAGAGAGCTTATAGCGAGGAATCTGGCAAGTGTTTTTAGAGTTGGTAGTGAATATTATCAGGCCCACAAGCTGTATCATGGGCTTTTGACAGAGATGTTTTAAGTTCTTCAAGAGAAAATAGTTTATTATAATTTTCACCATTTTTTTATTTAAAGTTTAATTTAATTTTTTCTTTTTGTTTTTTAACTTTTTTAAAGTCTTCCCTGTAGTTGTTACAAGAAGATTTCGCAAAAGTTTCACCAAGCTTGTTGGCAATATCCTTTTCAGATGTTAATAAATCATTGCCGTCTTTCAAATGTTTTACAGAGGCTTTAGAATTTTTACCTTTTTATTTTATTTACCATATTCCAAACTTTTGTCATCGGAGTGCGAGATGTAATACCCGAGACAATTTTTTTCCAGGATGTTCGTCGGGCTTGCCTACAAGTCCGCCGTGCCTTAGCGCGAAAAATACGGAAATTACTCAAGTTTTCTGTCGTTGGTTGTTGATTGAACCGTCTTTCAGAATTTTTACGGTCACCTATGGTTTGATCACAAGCGTCATCAAACCATGGTTTACTGGGATGTTTCGGATTTGCCGAGGTCTTGGGAATAGTTCTGTCAGCAATTGACGTTAAAACTGTATTAAAAGTTAAAATTGGATCTTGCACAGTCTCAAACATCTTTGACTGAAGTTCCGCTTGACAGAGATTCTGAAACAAGGACCAGTCCGCCTTTTCAAGTTTCCAACGTGGTACTCTCTGTTGGGCAGAATTACAATACTTCAATAAAAAAAAAAAAAAAATTCAAGTAGCAATTTTTAGCCTGTGACGCCTATGATTGATTGATGGTTGCTTAACGTCCAGTGGCAAAAATGTCATGCATATTCAGGACGAGAACAAGTTCACAATAAATACTATAAGTAGATTGATACGATAGAGGCCATCTGGGATGGTGGTCGGGGAAATTTTGACTGCCACTGGAAAATGAGGGTATCTTGGATAGGGACATAAATTTCGCCTTGCAACAGGCCACCTACGGACCCCTCAAAAGAGTTGTTGCAAGGGTTCTTAACGTGCAAAGAGCGTGGCATCGGAATAAACGTCCCCCTTCTGACTGGACGTGACTGCAAACTTGATACATCACGCACAGCCAAACGGACGCCCCACTTCGGTCGGGAGAAGACCAAGTGACCATATTTCTATACCCCAGTCACCCTTGGGGTGAGTGACGCCTATGACGCGACCATACAAGGTTAAAAAGAAAGCATTAATACTAATTTTAATTTTGGGAATACTTAATAGTCTGCATCAAACTCTTTCTCCGATTCTCTTTATATATTTTATATATATACTTTTTCGGTCTTTTTGAAGATGTTGCTTATGCTGTATTTAGACCCTTCTACAACGAATTTTGTTTTAAATGCATACGTATAAAAAATGCGTTTTTTATCCGACGCAATCATTTGTTTGAACTTAGTTTTCAATTTAGACTTGTTTGAATATATATATATATATATATGAGAGCCCAGGTGGTCGTGTGGTCTAGCGGGACGGCTGCAGTGCAGGCGATTTGGTGTCACGATATCACAGTAGCATGGGTTCGAATCCCGGCAAGGGAAGAACCAAAAATTTGCGAAAGCAAATTTACAGATCTAACATTGTTGGGTTGATGTTTAGACGAGTTTTATATATATAGCAAAAGTAAATAAACACGGTGTACAGAATGTATATAATAATATTTTTAAATTTGCAAACTACATTTCACATCAAATAATAACAGTTCGTTAAAATATTGTCACTAGCGCTTTCATGCCTTCTGGCAATCTTCAGGCGACGTTTTAACAATGTCCTTGACGACACTGCCATTGGTAACGTTTATTACGTTACAATAACGATCAGGGGAGATAAATCAAACGTGTTTAAGTAGATCCGTTTAATTTTGGCTGAAAGTCCTTTATAAAGTGTGCTTCCTTTGCCAGTCTTTTATATTTGTTCGATTCGTTCATTTTATAGAACGGATATACGGTAAATTTTCCACTACTGCACGTTTCGAAATGTTCGCTCACATCTTGCATTCGTGTGGATGGATCTCGTATCTGTTGTCTGTGAACACGAACTCTTTGACAAATTGAGTTACCAGTCTGTCCGATGTACCAATATATATATTGTATAAAAATAGCACCAATCAACATTCTATCTATTTCAGCGTGGATCAATTTGTGAAAATAAACTGATACAGTTACTGAATTAAAATTCTATAAATGTCTTAGAATATAACTTAAACTCACTAATTGATACATTAAACGTTCTATTAGATTTTATAAAGAATTCGCAATATTTCGCTAAACAAATTAACTTCATCAGGCGTGTGCAACTGTAGAGGTGATATCGGATGCATGACAAAAAATATTTTTGTAGCTTAATCTAAACAAGATTTGAGGAAATGTCGACAGAAGGAACATGCAATTTTCGCCATGGACATACCAACGTCAAAGCTTACAACTTCAGTTATTGGATGCATCAATGAAAGACGAAGCTTTTACAAACAACGATGCTATGAACTACGAACTATATGGTACGAGGTAAGGTGAAGGTGAATACTGTCTGAAGTTAAATGAATTAACATCTCATAAGCTCGGGATAGCAAGAAACAGATTTTTTTTTTAATAAAAATCTTTCGACAAGCCGGACACATCCAATCTCATTAAGGTACTCGTTTGATTTTTTGCACATTTGAAATGGAACCAAATGTAATGATAATTTTCATTGTCGCAGCCAATAACATCATCTTTTTTCAGGATTATGTTCCTTCTGACAAATGCAAATGATTCATCTACTTGATCCAGTTCTTGTATCATGAATTCCCCCCAAGGGTGACTGGGGTATAGAAATATGGTCACTTGGTCTTCTCCCGACCGGCAGTAAAACGGTTGCCGAAGTGGGGCGTCCGTTTGGCTGTGCGGGATGTATCAAGTTCGCAGTCACCTCCGGTCAGAAGGGGGACGTTAAATCCGATGCATCGTGTAAAGAGAGTGCCACGCTCTCTGCACGTTAACCTACCTATTGCATTTATTGTGAACTTGTTCTCGTCCTGAATATGCATGAAATATTTGCCACTGGACGTTAAGCAACCAACAATCAATCAATGTATCATGAATTAATAGAATTATCAACATTTACGAAAATCTCTCATTGGAACGATACTTCAGGCTGCTAAATCTTGATCTCTGACTTCAGTATTTACCGACGTATCAACTGACGGTTTTGAGTAAAGTTCAAGTAAAATTGCATTTGAGAAAAACAATTTTGATTTGACCAAAAATGTGTCACTAAAGTCATTATCAATTTCTATACTTTCGGCATAAAAATTTGCTTCAGTCCAAACAATAAAGTCACAATATTCCTTTTAACACACTAACAGCTGACATTTGACCTGACTGGTGTTTTTTTTTTTTTAATGCTTATTTACCATCACGCATTTCAAGACAATCTCGCTTATCTAGTGCTGCGTCTAGTTTTACATCCCTCTTGCGGTATGGACATTTGATTTCGATGCAAATATCGCCACAGTAGTCACAATTGGCTGTTCCATCTGAAGATGCACCAAGATATGGAAATTTGAAGAAACTGGAGTTTAGAACTAACCCACTATCCTTCATTTCAAAAATTTCATGGTTGTCTTTCCTACGGTCAACATATTTCTGTCGGACAGTTTTTTCATGGTCACAACCCCACCGAGTAGCTTTATTGGTAAATTTAACTGTTGAAGGATGGCAAATAGATTTTATTAAACTCTGCGCTGGTTTGGTTTTTGCCTAAATATCATGGCTTTTTCTTTATTTTTTCAAGTATTCCATTAAAGCCAAAGTAATTGGAATTTTATCCGTTAAAGAAGAAATTGTAGTATATGATGCCAAAAAAAATCAAAAGAGAAGCACTAGTTTCAGACCAATCTTGCTGTAGTATTATATCAAGACTTAATAGATAAAGTTGCAGAAAATAGATGGTACATTTTCCGTAATCTGTCATCCAGGTTGTACAGAGACAATTTCTTTTTAAGTACAACCATGTCAACAGAAATCACCAAAATAGATGACATCACTGATGACGTATCAGATATCATGTTAACAGCCAGTTTAACAACAATACATGGTTCGATTGTCCAAGTGCTTGGCACTGAAAAAACAAAATGCCAATGCTGTGACAAGAATGTTCAAGTTATTGATCTGGATGCACTTACTATCAAGTGCAGTAATTGAAGTGAAAATCATAAGTTATATATTTTTTTTAACAAATAATTAGGATATAACTCTTGTACTATCCTTATATTTGTTGCTTATAGAATTTATTACATATTTTTAAAAGAAAGTTAAAGTCAGAAGTTATTTTTCTTTTTTTAAACCAAATTTATAATAAAGGAGAACTCTTGTACTATCCATATATTTGTTGCAGATGCAATTATATTTTTTACAGACAATTGAAATTAGTATTAGTTTTTTCTTACTTTTTTTGCAAATAATGTAGGATAAGTCTTGTACTTTCCATATATTTGTTGCAAATAAAATTTATTACATATTTTTAACAAATATAACATTTGCTATTAGAGACAAAATATAATATTGCTTGCTGATTTACTTCTATGGTCACCAGTTTTGAAAGGGAAGGGATACTTTATTTATTAGTCGTAACAAACATGATTACATTTTGTTCTGTTTCTGTTGCTTTTGGTTGTTCTAGGAATATTTCTTTTTTTTTTCTTTATCTCTTTGAACAACTGTTTCCAGCGAGGGGTAAAGGTGACCCCAGGGACTCCCCCTATATTTCATTTAATTAGTTATACTGTCCCATACATGAATATATATTGTTTTGGTGTGGGGATCTCGACCGTTTCCAAGTTTTCAAACAGGAGGGTTGGGATGACCACAGGGACTTCCCCTATATTTCATTTGATTTGTTATATTGTCCCATACATGATTATATATGGTTTAGGGGTAGTCTTGACCATTTCCAAGTTCTCAAACAGGAAGGTGAACAGTGACCTCAGGGACTCCCCCTATCTTTCATTTGAATTGTTATATTGTCCCGTACATGAATATATATGGTTAAGGGGTGGCGATCTCAATGGGTTTCAAATTCTCGAACAGGAGGGGGTGGGGTGACCCAAGGGACTCCCCCTATATATCATCTGATTTGTTATATTGTCCCATACATGAATATATATGGTTTAGGGGTGGGGATCACGACCATTTTTAAATTCTAAAACAGGAGGGGTGGGGTGACCCCTAGCGACTCTTCCTATATTTCATTTGATTTTTTATATTGTCAAAAACATGAATATATATGGTTAAGGGGTGTGAATCTCGACCGTTTCCAAGTTCTCAAACAGGAGGGGGTGGGGTAACTCCAAGGACTCCCCCTATATTTCATTTTTTATTTATTATATTGTACTATACTTGAATATATGCAGGGGCGGATTCAGACGGGGGAGGGTTGCGGGCTTGCACCCCCTTAAATTTGCAAAGCATGGGTTGTTCTCAGCTTAATAAAGAATATTCCTATAATTTTACCTAATTTTTTTTTAGCCTCGCTCTACTCATCGAAAATTTAAGTTTGCGCCCCTCATATGGTTTAGGAGTGGGGAGCTGGACCGTTTCCAAGTTATCAAACAGGAGGGGGTAGTGGCCCAAAGAATGCCACCTATATATCATATGATTTACTTACATTAAGGTATATATAATATAGTTGCATTATTTGTGAAAATAAAGAAAGAAACTTTCAGCTACTTTAATTGACCCTTCAAAATTGAGAAAAAACAAATAACCCCTCGAAATTGCAGTAATATGTTTACACTTTAAAAGCATCTCACATGCATTATCATCATTTATCATTTATAAAGAAAATTTAGACTGTGACCATGACCATGTATATTGTTAGATATACTGTTCCCCAAAGAATGCCACCTATATATCATATGATTTACTTACATTAAGGTATATATAATATAGTTGCATTATTTGTGAAAATAAAGAAAGAAACTTTCAGCTACTTTAATTGACCCTTCAAAATTGAGAAAAAACAAATAACCCCTCGAAATTGCAGTAATATGTTTACACTTTAAAAGCATCTCACATGCATTATCATCATTTATCATTTATAAAGAAAATTTAGACTGTGACCATGACCATGTATATTGTTAGATATACTGTTCCCAGCTGTCACGTTGTATTGGATCAATCAATCAATCGTCCTGAATATGCATGAAATATTTGCAAACGTGGTCATCTGTGTGGCATGTTATATAAAATTTGACACATTCTTCATTTTTTTTTTCTTTCAGAAACCTTCGTTTTCCTACTCAACTTTGAAAGTTGGACCAGATGGACAACCAAAGTTAGTAATGGGGTATCTGTCGCTAAAGACGAGGTATTGGCAATGCACAGGAGGTATGCACAAGCAACTACCTTATCTGAATTTGACGATGCTGTTTTTGGTCTTAACTAATACTCTGGTAAAAAATTTTATCCAGTAAAAATCAAGGGCATTTACAGTTTCAAAGCATGCCAAATTGACATAGCTCTTTCGCTTATTACTACTAAAAAGTAACTTAAAAGAGTTTAAAAGAGGGATGCAAGATACCAGACGGACAGCCAAACCCACAAATCGAAAACAAACTGACAACGCCATGTCTATTAACGGAAAAACAAACGGACAACCAACAATTGGAAAGCTGAAATCATTTCTTTTGTCGTACAGTTTTGTTTTCAACCGACCCTCATTGTCAATTTCTAGATGTAGGTCAAGATATGAGGCCGACTTGATTGTATCAGTGATATTCGCATGCTGACTTTTTAAATGCCCATTTAACCCTCTTACTGCCGACCGTTTTTCAAGGTTGCATTTCATATGCCGGAAAATACGACAGCTCAACGTCTGTGACGTAACATGCCAAACAACAACGTCATTCGATATATGACGTCACGACAAAATGACCACTACATTTGGGACCAATTAGAGAAAAACATAACCCTGTGTATTCTTCCGTATTTTAATTGAAAGAGATACAGCATTGATAAGAAGCTAGCATAAATTTATCCATGGACATATGTGTCCCTCCGGCACTGCCGGTTTGGACATATGTGTCCCTCCGGCAGCAAGAGGGTTAATAAGGTATGTGAATTTAGTCTTAATGAGAATGCAAGTAAATGTAGTATAAGGATAGAAAAATCAAAACTTTATATAAAACTCTGGAAGTTTACTCCATGGTACTTTTTCCCAGCATTACCTCTTTGATCAGCTCCATTAAAACTTGTTAGTTTGTTTCCTTTCACTTCAAATATTGACAGAATATTTTCTTATTTTTAAATTTATAACAAAAGAATGTGAAACCCGGGAAATTGTATGTAATTCAAGATTCCGGATTATCCAAAAAAATCATAATAAATACAAGGACTAAGTTTTGTATAAACGTCAGATGCGCGTTTGGTCTACTAAAGACTCATCAGTGACGCTCGAATACAAAACAGTTTAAAAAAGTGAAATGTGGTACGAAGTTGAAGAGCATTGACGACCAATATTCCTAAAAAATTTGTCAAATTCAGCTAAGGTAGAAAAGGCTTAGTATTCCAAAAGTTCAAAGTTTGAAAACAGTTGATATATAAATGTTGATATATAAATGTAACCATATCAATGACATTCATGTCAGCACAAAAAAGTACAACCAGCCAGATAGTTTTTTTGTGTTTTTCATGAAAATAAACTGCTGCACCCATAAAATTTTAGGTTTATATTTTTACGTTCGTCTTCGACATGCCAAATATCTGTAATAAACTAAATAAATATTTTCTTACACGTTTTCCGTATCCACACGCAACATTGTAACCACACAAATACTATACTGACCACTATCTGTTCCTATTAGCAGCTTTTTTTATGCCCACTCATAAACCATATATTCAAGTATGGGACAATATAATAAACCAACTGAAATATAGGGGGTCTCTGACGCGCCCCACCCCCTCCTGTTTAAGAACTTTGAAATGTACGAGATCCCTATCCCTATACATACTCGTGAATGGGACAGTATAACTAATCAAATGAAATATAGGGGGAGTCGCATTTTGTTGCGGTCGTATAGAAATGTATGTTGTACCTTTTTTATGCTCGTGTTGACCTGTCCAATGGTCATGCCATATTCACATGCCTGTATATTTGACTGATTAGAGACACCCATTTTATTTAGTTAACCTGTTCAGCCTCAACTATTCAGAGTTCTTAAAAAAAACCCATTTATTTTAGTTGACATCTGGACCGTCACTATATTCTCAAATCTGGTCAGTCAAAGCACACTTCTAAAAGCATAATTGTTTACAAAATTTTCAGACATTTTGGACAAATTTGGCTGACGTTTAGAAAAAAAAGTGTCTTAACATTTAAAATCAGCCACACTGAATGTGTTAAATATCTCTGAACATTTCTCGGCTGAGACCTTTATGTTCATGATGATATGTCATTACAGCTATACAGCTGAATCATTAACAAATAATGTACCAATGTAGATTAAATGTAAAGAATAATCCAAAAATCATAGCCAACAAGTGTGTTGATTTGTGTTTCTGGTCAATCTTAAAACATATTTGATTGGTATACTTTTCCTGTATTGGAGTTTCCTAATAATGCTTGAAAATTTATAAAAGTGGTAGTTATGGATAGCCATCAGATTATCCGTGGAATGTACTACATGCACAACCCTATTGTTTTATATTTGCGTTTATTATCAGTTATCATTTTAACGGTTGCTGTTACCATTGTCACATAGCATGCAGAAGAACTCTTGGATGGCTGTTGAAAAATACTGTCCATATAACCATCTTCATCTTCCCAAGTTTATTATAATATCTAGAAGTTGTTCTGCCATTTCCACTCAATGTGTTGCTGTTCTTTGCATTAATGTAGTTTATTTTAAGAGTTTTGATTCTGTCTACATTCCGGTTACTTCAGAAGATATCACAAGCCACCAATTGTTCTTACAATAGAAGAAAATACATAAAGGTTTCTTGTTGAATTGTCCAATTCTGGCAACTTCTTTCTCCCCACGTTGAAAGTAAAGCCTTCGTCTCCTAGTCTCCAGGTTAAACCTCTCTTTTTTGAAGAACTATCTATTACAAAGTAACAACACTTGGTCAGCACCTCATAAGGAACATTCATGCCATGTTTGATTCCATTCCATTCAGTGGTTCTCTAGAAGAAGTTCAAAATGTAAACTGTTCGCATTCATGGCTATCCTGGTATTGACAGACGGCAGAAAACGTCACGTAATGGCAACAACCCCTCATTAACTCCAGTTTATGTTCACACTAGAATGAGCGGTAGCTAATCCGGGTTCGCTTCACATTAACTCCACCTCAGATGAAGGTTTTTTTCAATCCGGATTCACCATATTTGTGTTATTCCATATATCTCATTTTTAAAATGATTTAAGTACATGTAGTCCTTCAAAGGCTGATCAACATAACTTGCGTTTCCTTTACATCGTTTGCCAAGGGATCTTTTGAAAAATCAACAGAATCAAGAAGTATCGTAAGATGAAGAGTCTGCCATCCAAGGACTGGTGTCTGATTCAAGAGATGCATTTAACTCTGTAGCATAGGAAACATCTATAACAAATTATCCAACTCCTCAACTCTATCTGACAAAGATATGTCTGAAGCCCTGTAAGACAGAGTTCTCTCTTACAAGTTTGTATAAATATGTGCGCAACAGGAATGGGAGTAAAACAAAATAATGCTGTATATTACTGAGGTTAATTTGATTTGAGTTATGTCCTAGAGATGTAATGAATGAATCGGTCTTATGAAATTTATAATAATATTTCAGACCATTTATATTCAAATGAAATTCTTCTCTGTAGTGTATCTGATATAACTCTTAACAGCATTTGAAAATAAATCAATCAAAAAGTAATGCCAGTCTCAGTAATTTAGAGTAAGGCAGCATTCTTAATTTCATCAGGTATGTCCCTTTTGACCACTTTTCTGTTCAGAGATCTTACTGCCTTTATAAGATTTGCTGTCAATAATTTTGCCCCATATGTTTTTTGGCCTAAAAATGATTTAATTTCCTTTGTGGTGGACAACTTCCTTACATCTGATAAGGCTTGAACCCTGTGAGAATAGTTGTACTGTTAATAACATTTAGTTTCGGAATTTTCATTCTAAAACCCATCTTTTTAGATTTATTGATTAATTCTTAGTGCATTTGTTTTCCCCGATATAATTAACTATTGCATCTTTAATAACCCTAGTGTCTGTATTTGGATCCCTTTAAACAAAATCATTCATGCCATGTTTGGTTTCATTCCATTCAGTGGTTCTCTAAAAGAAGTCATTTGTATGCATTTCCCATAGGGTCCTATGTTAAACTATGTCTCCCGCTGGCGGCCATCTTGGATGATGGATCGGCTACAAAGTAACAACACTTGGTCAGCACCTCATAAGGAACATTCATGCCATGTTTGATTCCATTCCATTCAGTGGTTCTCTAGAAGAAGTTCAAAATGTAAACTGTTAACGACGACGACGACGGACGCCAAGTGGTGAGAAAAGCTCACTTGGCCCTTCGGGCCAGGTGAGCTAAAAATTATATTGCTTTAATCAGATAAAAAATTGACTATGATTGTGAGGTATACAATACAGCCTCTGCATCTATTAAGAAAAAAACTAGATAAGATACAAACACAATCTTTACGTTTATGTACAGATTCCATGAATTCAGCATCGTTAAATGCACATCAGGTGGAAATGGGAGACCCTCACAAAATCAGAAGAAAAGCTTTAATCGCAAAATATATCTACATTCGAAAACAATCCTCAGCTAAAAACTCATTTCAAAATACAGCTACTTTTGAATTTTATAGTAAAAATATTAAACGTAAACCATTTACATTAATTGCAAAAGAGACTCTAAAAGGAATTAATTTCTCAGAAAATAACGTAGTCATATATAGAGAAAGTCAAATCCCCCATGGCATTTTACAGTACCTATAGTAAACATGTATTTAAAAGATTTCATTTCTAAAAAGGATTTACCACATCTGATTAAAAGTGAAGCCAATATTATGATAGAAACTCGATATAAACACCATTTAAAAGTATTCACTGACGGGTCAAAAGATCCAAATAACAATGCTAGTTGTGCCTTTCATGTTCAAACATATTAGTTTTACATGCATATTTATACACAGATATATAGTATATGTAATTTTACAGGCATCACTTGTAGAAAAGAAAAGAATCAGAGCTACTGGAAAAGAAGTGCCCTTCAAAAAATTAAAATTGAGGGACCTTAAAGGCGATATTGAAGTCTGCTTATGGTGTGACCTGGCACAGATAGTGGTAGCAAAGGGTGATTGTGTAACTGTTCGCAATTTTATGGTGACTGACAACAAAAACAAACCCGTTCCAGCAATCACAAATAAAAATGCATCAGCAACACTTCAGGTAAATACTGGCAAATATAAATATAACACATATTGTATTTTAAAAAAAGGAATATAGCAACCACATGCCTCATCTGACACTAAGTTAAAATACATGAAAATATATATCCTACATATCTATTTAAATGTACTACATATCTATTTATATGTAGATTGACTATCAATATAAGCAGAATCTTGTACATATATCTTCATATCATGTCTATATAACCATGATGCCCTGCAGTATACTTATCAAAACCATATAGACTATCTATAACCATGTATGCTATTATTATTTTAACACAGATCATACCAGAAGACCAAGAGCTGAAACCATTGCTAAACAATGAGCAGGAACTTTAAGAAGATGATCCAGCAGAACAGGAACCTGTGTCTATAACAGGAATTGGAAACATACTAAAATACATGTACGATTAATCTATCTTATATACTCATAAAACCACAGATGTGAAGACGGTCATTTTTAATAAATAGGTTACCACTCCAGAAAAAACAAAGATGTGTTCTGATAATATCATAAAATTAATAGATTTACAAACAAAACAAGAGAGACACCAGAACTCCACTCAAGGTCTTTATCTTAATAAGCATCTGTTTATTTAAGAATATTAACGTCTAAAAGCAGTAATCAAAACAATAATAGCAATACATCTAATTCAGCTATAACCACCTTTACAGAAACATAAATACCTCAAAACCATGTATACATGTGTCAATGAAACAACGGCAATCGTATCCCTCAGATTAATCTGCTCTTTAATTAACAAATATGGAAGCTCATTAAATGCCTTGTTTTGAATCGAAGTTTACCTATCGCACCTTGTAGTAAACAATCAACAAAAAGCATTTTTGAGCATGTGTTAATAATATACAATCAGATTTTTTTTTTATTTTAATGACAGATCCATAAGTTAAATAATGGAAACTATCCATATAGTTATATATTTTTTTAATAGGAGTAAACCCATGTGGGTTACATTTAGAATGAGAAACTTTGAATTACTGAACAAGCGGACCCCGGTATCTCACAAAACTGGGAGACCTTAGACAAATTCACCAGGATTATATTTACAATTAAATTACATTCTAAATTAATTCATCTTGACTAACGGGATCTGTGTCATTTTGGGAGATTTGTCTCATTGCCAATCATACTAAAATCTCCTCTTGTATAGATTTGATTTTTTAAAATCTCTTCATATACTAGTATATAGGCCAAACCCATGGTTAAATGACAACAAATCTACGGCTGCCATGAATTATTTCGATTCAACTAGGACTAATTCGGTAATCGTGTCAACCGTGAAAGCCCTATTAATAAACTGATTATAGATACTATGATTAATGTTTTAAATTTACGCCAACCGCGCGTTTCATACTTTTCTCGAAGGTTTTTTTATTCCTCTAATTGATGAGAAGTTGGTGTCAATTCTACTGACCACCTTCTTTCATTTCCTTTTCTATTTCATGCATTGGCTCTTGTGTCTTAACCAGGTCATCTTATGCATCTGTACTTCAGTTTATAGAGGATGCTATACCTGGAAAAACAATGTTCCCTTGTTGAAATGCTCTACCTAGTGATGCTAATTATGGTAACACATGGTGCAAAATTGTTATATCACCGAGAAATTTATAAGTGTTCATTTTTCTATGGAGACCATCTGCCGTCGGTCGGGTCTTCCTCTTTAAAATTCCTCAAAATTTTAGTTATTTAAATAGTTGGGAGTATGTTTGGAATGCAAGTAATAGTAGTTGGGGACTTTCTCCAGCTGCCACCTGTTCCTGTCTATTTGAAAAAGGACTCAGGAAAATTAATGTTTCAAGTCTCCTGTTTTTGAGAAAAAATATTTTTTCATAAAATCATTTTTAAATACTCTTAATTATAATAAATACTCTTAATTAACTGGATTAATAAAGCGATTGAGTCGTCCCCAGGTGAAGATCCTATAAGACTTTGTTCCAGAAATTTTGACTGCTGTTGGACTCTTATACAAAGAGTTAGACAGAATCGATGCATGTCTCAATAGTACAAAGAAACATTAAACAAACATAAAACAAAACAATAACTTGACCAATACCATGAATGCAGAAAGTGAAAATCAACATGTTTTATATGCCTTCCATTCACTTGAAAACAAATTAATAGACTGCCATTTACAATACAGTGAAAAAATAGACCAAAAAATGTTAACCAAATTTAGAATAAGCGATCATTGTCTCTTAATAGAAACTGGACGATATACCGAAATACCATGAAATGAAAGAAAATGTAAAATATGTAATATCTTTAGACGATGAATTTCATTTTTTTCTTCAACTGTAAAATAAATCAAAATAAAAGAAATCTTTCTAAAATATTATATACAAAAATATGTAAATTTTAATACACTTAATTTTACTGATAAAACTCGTGATAATACTAAATCCATCAACACCAAATGATGTAAAAGCAGTTGTTTCTTTTATTAAAGAGTCATTAGAACTAAGGAAAGGAGAACAGTAACTGTTTTTAACATATTTGTTATAATATTGTCGAGTTTTCATTATGTTATAAATGCAGTCGATAAAGTGTATTATCTTTTTTGAAAAGATTTGAGAGGAGAAAAGAAAGACAGAAGTGCAAAAAGACAATAAAATAGGGACAAGAAAAAAGAAACTTCTTTAAGCCTTCATAGGAATATGATTTAAAAATAAGATTGATTAATGTTTTAACGAGTCATATCAATTATAATGAAAAGCCTCGAATAGTTATCAAAGGTACCAGGATTATAATTTAGTACGCCAGACGCGCGTTTCGTCTACAGAAGACTCATCAGTGACGCTTGAGGATCCAAAATTCCAAAAAGTTATGCCAAATTGTGTATCGCCCTTGCCATGGCGTTGTCAAGTTTGTTTTAGATTTTTTGTTTGACTGTCACTTTGGCACTTTCGTCCTTCTTTTCTATCCAATTGTAAGTTAGTAATTCTTTCTTTACCAATTACACCAGGCATGGAATTATAAACTTTAAGGTAAATTAAATTTTGGGCTTTTAGATTGTGTTTTTTTTTTATTATCGACTAGGAGTCGAGATTAAGAATTGATCGATGGCAGTTAGTGCGTGAATTTTTCTTGCTATCTGATTGGAAGATATAACGAGACGTGAATAATCAATCCCAACCTAGTAAATGTCATTCAATCCCGTTGAGTATCGGATTTGTCCTCTCTATTTTAGAAATTAGATTTTACACTGGTCAATTTTATCTTTAAATAGTCGAATCTACTGGAGTAAACAACAAAGTTAAACGGTATACTACTTCATAACGTGTGATCTCACGTGTGTGTTAAAATTTTTTGATTGATGCACGTGGCTATTCTAGTAAATGAATTAATCTACAAAGCGAGAGAACTTTCCATTTTCATCAGCTAAGAGTCGATTAGCCCTTTCTGAAAGGCTAACGCTTGTTTCCACTGTCCACAATATTTTTTTTAATATATTACTCCATCAATATGTACATACATTAAAAGAGGGACAGTCAAACTCATAAATCTTAAACAAACTGACAACGCCATGGCAAAAAAAGAAAAAGACAAACAGAAAAAACAATAGTACACATGACACAACAAAAAACTAAAGAATAAACAACACGAACCCCACCAAAAACTAGGGGGTGATCTCAGGTGCTCCGGAAGGGTAAGCAGATCCTGCTCCACATGTGGCACCCGTCGTGTTGCTTATGTGATTACAAATCCGGTAAATAGTCTAATTCGGTAGGTCACATTCATGAAAGGCAAGGGGATTGTATTTACGACGTAAGGAACATATCCGATATCATTTGTGAAACGGTTATTCCATAACGGTCAACCAACTCGTGATGGCGTCCGTAAAATTTACGAAGGGATGATTTCAACTTCACCATTTGGAACTCTTGGTTTAATAGCTTCCTTGTAAGCAGTAACCCTCTATAAAGAAAATCATGATAGGAAATGCAAGCACGGGAATATCGTATCAATTGGGAGATATATACCCTGTATGCAGGTGCTGCTGGAATATTGCTACTTAAAAATGGAAAGTTCACAATTGGAAAGCTGAAATCATCTCTTTTGTCGTAATGTTTTGTCTTTAACCGACCCTCATTGTCAATTTCTAGATGTAAGTCAAGATATGAAGCCGACTTAACTGTATCTGTAGTATCCTTTATTTCCAATTTGATGGGATAGATACGTTCCACATAGTCATCAAATTTTGAATTGTTTAGTGAAAGAACGTCATCTATATAGCGGAAAGAAGAGTTAAAGGATATTGATAACTTCTTATCTTTCTTCCTCAGAAGTTCCTGCATGAAGTCAGCCTCATAATAATAAAGAAACAGGTCGGCAAGTAGAGGGGCACAAATTGTTCCCATTGGGATGCCGATAGTCTGTTGAAAACACGTCCTCCGAACGTAACAAATATGTTGTCAATCAAGAAATCAAGGATCTTGATAATATCGGATTCAGAGAACTTTTTGTTTGAATCAGAATGTTTACGTTACAATGGACGATAACTGCTTGCTAGACCTGGCGCAGGTGAAGGTGACTTATACTATTATAAACCTCCAATTATAGCATATACAAGACACAAAAACGTATTGAAGAGGCTGGGGATACCCGATTGGGAAAAGCCTTGGTAGTTAACCCTTTACCGAAACACCCTAACAATCCAAAAGATATTTATATAGAAGAAAACATCAAATTGAACAAAATAAAATAAGAAAAGAAATAAAATAAAATTTAAAGAGTATGTATTGGTATATATAGGATTGGTTCTTGACTCGCCTTTTACATTCTAGGCAAGGAGCAAATCAGAGTACTTAAATTGATGCCATTGAATGTATTCACCAGTAACGATGACACCGCAGAAAATGCAACCTTCCAGAATTTAGCTAGACCGAAGACATTAAATTCCAGTTTAAAGGCAGCAGCTTTTGCATGTAGGGATCTAACATGTATTACAGTTAACTGTACACATTTCTGACAAAACATCATTACTTTAGATCACCTGTCAAACATGCTGGAACAGGCCAGAGCCTACACCAGTGGCAATATGTATACGGATGAAAGTCTTGCCAGTGAAAAGTACACGTCCTAAAGAAAACGAAACCCAGCAACAGGGTTCCAGCCGAAAGAAAAAGCCAAAACTAAGAGAGTTGGTATTGCTGCAGACAAAAGGCCTTAAATATATAAACTTGTTTAAAGGAAATCAATGCTAGCACTACATGCCATAATCCTAAATCTACCAGTCACCAAATTGCCAATATTAGTGTACATGTATAAAGTCTTTGGATGTTCTATAAAATTTCCAGGTTTCGTATTAACTCAACGCAATGGTACATAATACTTAAATCACCTTCTGAATGATATTTTTTTTTCGGTCATCAAGCGTGTCAATTGTTGCTGCATTTGTACCCATAGGTAACCATAGCACATGTTAGAATAGGAGAAAATGCTCCACCTTGAAGAATAATTGTTGCAAGCATTTTACCTATAGTTTTGTAAGTTCCTTCTATGCATGCCAATATATTGAAGGTCAGCTCCTGGCGTTCTGAAAAATAACAAAAGAATTGTTTATTAAAATTATTTACATGCATTCACAAGACTATAGCAAGGAAGTAAGGGATGACGTCAAAAGTTCAATGAAGGATAAAAAAAAACTTCATATAGTTCATGTAGTTTTTTCACTGACCCTACACCCCCTCTCAACTTAATTAGGGAAAAATAATTGACAAATAGGGACATATGTAAAACCGATTTTAGATTAACAAAACTTGCAGTAATGTTGACCCCCTTTCCCCCTCTTTTCTTCCCCCACCCCCAAACTTTTTGATTTAAGTTATTCTTTTGCATACGTTTTTTTATCCTACATCGATCTTTTGATGTCGTTCCTAAGTATTATGTAACTCTTTATTTAAATACATAATATATTAACAAATTGTTCTCTTACATCACACTGATATCCCACTAAACCTTTCATTCTATTGTATTTATTGTGTCTGTGCAGTTAACACATCATTGTAAATATAACGTAATTTGATGAGTCTGTTACTTATTTGTGTCTATGTTGGATTGCTGTCTGATTGATGAATTCCCGTTATTGTATTTACATTTTCTAGTATTAGAGATGCATCCAGTTTCACTCAAAATATATATCCGTGTTGGTATTGATTATGACTCTTGTGATGTTTTCTTCTCTCTCTGACGCAGATACTCTCTCTTTCTGACGCAGATACTCTCTCTCTCTCTGACGCAGATACTCTCTCTTTCTGACGCAGATACTCCTAGGTGTTAGTAAGTTTAATGATGCGGCGACAGCTTTCTATAAACTGACGGTTTTTTTCAATCAATTGTTGGATTAAACCAACAACGGTTTTGACGACCTTTTTTCCTCGAGTTAATGTACTGAATTTTGGGAGCTGAATGACTCAACCATTTAAATGCACGCAAAATTTAATCCAGACTGTACGAAGGAAGTAGTGAGAGACGACTGCGCCATGTGGACAGTTTGGCATGCAAATAAGTTGTGCAATGAATATTCTTGTCACCATCTGTTAAGTTGTTAACCATTTACTCAACCAGTTAGACTGAAGACATTTAGATTTTTGAAGCATGAAATACCAAAAGCTTGCTTGCCTGTATCTGATGATATAGTAGTCACTTGTTATTTGCAATCTGCTTGATCCCCTAATATTTTTGGTAGTAAAGAAATCCCCTCAGCTTCGTTCATAAAAGGTTTACAAATCTATACCATTTTGTAAACAATCGTTGCCTACCCATGATTCTTGAGTGAGATCAGTAGTTATATCGATACACATCCAGTAATACCAGAGGTCACAACAGTCACAATGTACACTTTTGTCCTCATTTTTGAATATTTCTTCTGGCTCACAACATACATTTTCACATGTAGGACTAAAGTATAAATCCCTGTTGCCTAACAATGTAGCTTCTGAAAAAAATACATAGCTGTTCTTGTAATGTTAGCCATAAAGTGGAGATTAATTTTTTTTTTCACAAAGAAAATCTTTAAGTGACCACACAAAAAAAAAAGCAACTCTGCAACCAGTAACCGCTATTTGGGTTTGAACTTGAGTGTTATGAGTGTGTGATTCTTCTATATGTAAGTTTCCATCATCTATTTGAATGTAGTCATGCCTTTTCCATCATCTATTTGAAGGTAGTCATGCCTTTTCCATCATCTATTTGAAGGTAGTCATGCCTTTTCCATCCTTCTGTAATTATAGAATATCTGAAACTGAATAAACTTATTAAGATACTAGGACTAAACTTTATATATGCGCAAGACGTGTATGATGAGTTTATTTGAAATTTTTTGATCATGGTGACGGCTGGAGCACCATGGCAGTGATCATCAGTCACACCTATAACAAAGTGTTTTCTAAGAACACTGTTTTCCTTCATATATTATTTTAATTAGTAACTCATCATTTAATGCATGCCAGAGAAAGCAGTTAAAATATAATTTTGGTATCTACAGAAGCAATGATCAGAACAGCTGACAATTTTGATTGATTTTGGATAATGTTTTACATCATATCAAGTTTGAAATTTAAGGAGGAGTCTTTCATTTTTTTGTGTAGACAATTTTTTTTGGGTCTTCTTCTTCGGGAAATGGCTTTCATAGAGTCTATGATTGATTGCAGAGTGTGTGTGAGGAAGCAGGTGTGCGGTATCCTTTTTCAGGACCCCATTAAGCGATGTGTTCCAATTTAACCACCGATTTATGTTCCATCATTAATCCGTACCCTGTGATTTGAAAATCCGGGAGATTTTAAAACTCCTTTCAGGTGATCACAGGTATGCGTTCCATAACAGTTCGTAACAAAAGACGAACCAAGACATACTGGAAGTAGAATTAGTGAAAATGGGTACAAACCGCATAATGGAAAGCACCCATGCAAAACGTCTTCTAGACTGTTTCACAGATCAAATTGATATTAAGCATGGATGAATATATGATGAACTTACATTGTGTTTTTCGTGCCAATCCGAAATCGAACATTGCCACTTTATTATTTTTTGTTCACTTTAGGTGATTGGCATGCAACCACTTGAGCTGGAGCATTTATGCAAACACATGGGCCATTCTTTCAACGTTCACATGCAGCACTACCGTGTGACATCAGGGTATATAGAGAGATTTAATATTGGAAAACTCATGTTGATGCAAGACTTTAATGTGGTTTCGAAATTCAAAGAAAAGAGAATTGAGGAAATTAATATTGAAGGTAATTGTATGAAAAGTATTAAATTGATAAACTACAGCAGTCAAGAAGTTTGAAAGTTATAGTTAAATATTTTGGTATAGGTCTGGCGCTATTAACAATTGGTTTCAGCAGGTGTTCTCATGTTGTCCTTGACCGACTTTGGTGATATGACATTAATTTTTACTGATGATGCTTTTGATACCTTTACTTAATTTTGCAATCATAAAATCTTATTAACTTCAATAAAGCCAAAGTTTATCATGTTCAGCCAGCAGGTATCCCTACCTTAAAATTGAGAATGGAAATGGGGAATGTATCAAAGAGACAATAACCCGACCATAGAAAAAAAACCAGCAGAAGGTCACCAAGCAGTCGGAAACCAGGTTGAAATAGAACAAAAGAACGAAGCTCTTTATTAGAGAAGGCGATACATGTTTACTGTATTGTTTACTATAGTGACAACATTTTAAAAAGTTAATAGAAACAAACAAAATTGCAATTTTAATTTAATTGCAATTTTCTTCTCAATTACGAGGTGTTTTATTTCTAAAACACCATTTCCATAATTTTTCAATCTATCTAGTTCATAGTTAAGCAGAACAGAAGTCGACGACATGGGTATCTTTCAAGTTGGATGACAAAAATGCATAACCTCCGATTTTTTTGAAAAAATACCACGGACGGAAAACATATCAATCTATTATTGTGACCTAAATTTTACTCGAACAAGTAACATCCAAAACAGAAAGTACAAACTAACCCCATTAAATTTTAATTGAGGGAATATAAACAAGGTACTATTATATTATTTAAACTAAAATTATTTTAACATGTGTATTGTTTAACCATTGCTCTGGAATATACTTATAATTATGTGACATGTTTTGGACATTACTGTTTGATGCACAAACACTTGTTTTGGATGTTTTTGTGACCTAAATTTTACTCGAACAAGTAACATCCAAAACAGAAAGTACAAACTAACCCCATTATATTATTATTAGCTCACCTGGCCTAAAAGGCCATGTGAGCTTTTCTCATCACTTGGCGTCCGTCGTCGTCGTCTGTCGTCGTTAACAATTTTTCAAACATCGTCTCCTCTGAAACTATTGAATGGATTTGAATGAAACTTAACATGATTGTTCCTTAGTATATCCTGCACAAAATGTGCGCTTCGATTTTTGATCCGTCAAAAAACATGGCCGCCGTTACTTAAAATAGAACATAGGGGTCAAATACAGTTTTTGGCTTATATCTCAAAAACGAAAGCATTTAGAGCAAATCTGACATGGGGTAAAAATGTTCATTAGGTCAAGATCTATCAGCCCTGAAATTTTCAGTTGAATCAAACAAACCATTGTTGGGTTGCTGCCACTTAATTGGTAATTTTAAGGAAATTTTGCAGTTTTTGGTCATTATCTTGAATATTATTATAGATAAAGATAAACTGTAAACAGCAAAAAAGATCAGCAAAGTAAGATCTACAAATAAGTTAATATGACCAAAATTGTCAATTGACCCCTTAAGGGGTTATTGTCCTTTAATGACAATTTTCACAATTTGTTCATCATATTTGCTAACTTTAAAAAATCTTCTCCTCTGAAACTACTGAATGGATTTGGTTAAAACTTAGCATGGTTGTTCCTTAGATTATCCTGCACAAAGTGTGTGCTTTGATTTTTGATCCGTCAAAAAACATGGCCGCCGTTACTTAAAATAGAACATAGAGGTCAAATGCAGTTTTTGGCTTATATCTCAAAAACGAAAGCATTAAGAGCAAATCTGACATGGAGTAAAAATGTTCATTAGGTCAATATCTATCAGCCCTGAAATTTTCAGATGAATCAAACATCCAATTGTTGGGTTGCTGCCACTTAATTGGTAATTTTAAGGAAATTTTGCAGTTTTTCGTCATTATCTTAAATATTATTATAGATAAAGATAAACTGTAAACAGCAAAAAAGATCAGCAAAGTAAGATCTACAAATAAGTTAATATGACCAAAATTGTCAATTGACCCCTTAAGGGGTTATTGTCCTATAATGACAATTTTTCACAATTTGTTCATCATATTTGCTAACTTTAAAAAATCTTCTTCTCTGAAACTACTGAATGGATTTGGTTAAAACTTAGCATGGTTGTTCCTTAGATTATCCTGCACAAAATGTGTGCTTTGATTTTTGATCCGTCAAAAAACATGGCCGCCGTTACTTAAAATAGAACATAGGGGTCAAATGCAGTTTTTGGCTTGTATCTCAAAAACGAAAGCATTAAGAGCAAATCTGACATGGAGTAAAAATGTTCATTAGGTCAAGATCTATCAGCCCTGAAATTTTCAGATGAATCAAACATCCAATTGTTGGGTTGCTGCCACTTAATTGGTAATTTTAAGGAAATTTTGCAGTTTTTGGTCATTATCTTGAATATTATTATAGATAAAGATAAACTGTAAACAGCAAATATGATCAGCAAAGTAAGATCTACAAATAAGTCAATTTGACCAAAATTGTCAATTGACCTCTTTAGGAGTTATTGCCCTTTAAAGACTTTTTTCACAATTTGTTCATCATGTTGACTTACTTTAAAAAATCTTCTCTTATGAAACTGCTGTATCAATTTCAGCCAAACTTAGGCTAAATGAGTTTCAGAGTTTCAGAGTATCTAGTATAAATTTTATATTTCATTTCCTTGTATGTCAAGAAACATAGCTCCTATGGCTAAAATAGAACATAGGATAAATTTTTTTTTTGCTTTTGAAGAAAATAGGACGATTCAAAGAACATTTAAATAAATTGAAAAGCCAAAATAATCATTGATGAGAGATTAAACCAAAAAAATTCAGGTGAGCGATTCAGGCTCTTGAGAGCCTCTTGTTCAGGTTATATTAATAAAGAACTTCTATTATATAATGAATGAATATAAGTTTTATTTGTGTAGGGTTCTAGCATGGCTCTGAAATATATGTCAAATCCTTTGCCGTGTTTTGGATATTACTGTTTTACGCAGAAAAACTTGAGTGGCCCTCTGGGATGATTTTACCACATTTTTTCTTGGTTTTATGCATCAATTAATTCTAGTTCTTAAAAATATTAAACTTTTAGCATGTGTTTAGATAATCATGATAATGTATTGATATATTTTTTTAAAATATTTTCAGTCAGATACTTTTTAAATGAAGCTTCGTCCATTGGCATAAAAAAAAATCAAAAACACACTATCAGCAGCTGAACGGTCACAAAGGTATTTATAACCATAATTAACTGATAATGTCTTAATGTCTTCAGTTCTCTTTCATCCATTTATTTGTCCATACATCATGTACATCTTTTCTGTTCAAGGTTGAAGTTTTTGGTAAAGGTAGTTTTTGATGAAGCTTAATTCCAATCAACGTAAGACTGTATGTGTTTCCTATGTTGATGACCTTTCATGAATAAATGCTAAATAAGGGTTTATACCCCAATTTTATGGTCAATTGAACATGGAAAAAATGTTGTGTGAGCAAGGCAACCGTGTACTATGGATACTTTTTCATATTAGGCTTAAAGACGGGCTCAATTGTCTGTTGACCTGGGTACAATGTATATGTAAAATTAAATACATGTATCTATACTATTAAACGAGACTACCTCATTTTTGGTGTCGCTTCTCTTCTTTCCACAATAAATTAACCAACACGTCTCTATGTCCTATAGGTACAGTGCATAGTTGCATTTGACATCCATTCATATGATTATTCAGATTGAGTGATTTTAGGAGAAAAACGAGATAAAAGGCATCCGGATATTGTTCCGTCATTGGTCGAAATTCTAAGTCAGATTAGACTTCCGGTTTGCGTTTTTCTGTTTACTTTGAACATACATATACTACGAATAAAGTGTTTTTCAGAATTTAATCTGCTATCCACGGCGGTCACATAGTTTATTAAATAGAGAGGGTCTGTATAATATATCAATGGTCACCATGGATCGATTAGTAAATTTAGAATTGAAATTAAATACGCTTATATAGTAAATAATGTTCATTATATACAGATAAGCGCTAAAATTATTCATGTGATCTTTTGATACCTTTTCTGAAATTATCCAGTCATTAAATCTTTTACAAAATTCATTGATAACAAAAAAAAAGAAAGTGTGGTATGATTGCCATGATGAGACAACTCTCCACAAGAGACCATAATGACACAGAAACTAACAACTTTAGGTCACCGTACGGCCTTCAACAAAGAACAAAGCCCATACTGTATACTCAGCGTCAAAAGGCCCAGAAATGACAATGTAAAACAATGCAAATGAGAAAACTAGCGGCCTTATTTATGTGCTAAAAATGAACGGACAACAATATGTAATACATAAACAAATGACAACCACTGATTACAGGCTCCTTACTTGAATGTTCATAATATACTAAATGTATGTTCATATTGAAATTGATAGAAAACAAAAAAATGGGAAGTTTGGGAATATAGGTGGAGGGTAAAAAAAAATGAATTATTGAAATGTGCAATTAACCGTATATTTAACTTCTTGGTATATCTTCAAATGTGTCAATAAATATGTTCTAAATGTTGATATTTATCATGAGTAATATAAAGCTGCGCATGCATGTTTATAAGATAACCAACAGGAACATATTATTACATGCATGGTGATCTCATAATCAGTTCTTTAATGTATTTAACTTTATACATTGAATTATATTACTGTAAACCAACTTAGTTTCGCGAGAAGAAAAATAACGCGAAAATAAATCGTCGCGAATATGTAATACTCTGTATTAAAATACACCAGGTCAGCTGGAAAATCGCGAAGTGAACTAGAAGGATCAAACGCGAAATATAGTATCCGCGAAAATAAGTTGGTTTACAGTATATTTTATTTTAAATTGAATAAAATGTATTGCTTTCCTTAGCTTTCAAAGAATGATCGGCATATTCACAAGAATTAGATATAGCTTTCAGGTATATCCAAATTCTTAATTAAAGTCTATGACATTAGTTAAACATTCATTTCATAGCTTATTATTTTTTAATGGAAGAATTAAAATTTATATATATTTATTTCAAATATATTTTTTTGCTTTTGTTTCATTTTGGAGAAATTATGCATGTTCAGTTGTTTTCCATGTGTAAATATGTATTGAAACAAAGGGAAAATGAATTTAAGTAAATACCTTTTGATTTGTTTTCAGTTGTTGTAAGACCTCTACCTAATAACCATCTTTGTAATTGCACATGGAATGGTTTTCTACTTCTGGATAAATTAATTGAGCTCCAGGTACATCTTTTTCTTTAATTGAAACATATTGATATGCATTACTGCTAGCCATTGTAAACAGTAATGCTGTAGATGTTTGTCCGCAACATCCGGGTAATCAGAGATAAGAATAACTATCAACATCTACATCTCATTGGATTACGTATAACCTGAACCTATGCTATAAACTCATCATAAATACCTGGACTAAATTTAGAATATACGCCAGACGACAACATTCATTTCGTAAGTGTTGTGTCAAATATATAATCCCTATTCACAATCGGAGCTATATCAAGCTTGAATGCAGTGTACATGCTTGCCCCATTTATTTATACCCGTTTATTACAGTGTAACCTCTGTGAGTGTAATAAGCTGCACACTTTAAGATGTGGACCATTATTATTAACTTTGCCCTAAAATAATCTAAAATCTTTCTGAGAAACAGCAAATATAGTTATAATACATTGCTTATGTGATTACAAATCCGGTAAATATCCTAATTCGGTAGGTCAAATTCATGAAAGGGAAGGGGATTGTAGTTATCCGATATCATTTGTGAAACGGTTATTCCATAACGGTCAACCAACTCGTGATGGCGTCCGTAAAATTTACGAAGGGATGATTTCAACTTCACTATTTGGAACTCTTGGTTTAATAGCTTCTTTGTGAGCAGTAACTCTTTATCAAGAAAATCATGATAGGAAATGCAAGCACGGGAATATCGTATCAATTGGGAGATATATACCTTGTATGCAGGTGCTGCTGGAATGTTGCTACTTAGAAATGGAAAGTTCACAATTTGAAAGCTGAAATCATCTCTTTTGTCGTAAAGTTTTGTCTTCAACCGACCCTTGATACTGTCAACTTATTAATGTATGTTAATAAGTTGACAGTAGCATTCCAATAACCGTCAAAAATGCAGTAACACAAACTGACCATTCCCTAAACAACAGATTATTTGTGGCTTAAGGTAGCACTACAGTCTAACAATGATTTTTTGCAGATATTTTTTTTATCACATACTTTGGAAGTAAGTATTATTCTGCACAGTTTGTAAAAATCCCAAAGTCATTATCATATCACAACAGGGAGTAAATTGATAATGAACTTATGTAAATAAAAGCACATAGTAATTATTCTAAATATATAGACATTTGGGAGGGGCTAATATGTCAATCATCTGTTGATACCAGTGTCCAGCTGTTAATCCCTGACCACAAGATAAATATTGTAGTCTTATCTCATTGTTTTGCCACAAAAACTATTTATATAACATGGCAGTGAACAGAGAAAAAGAAAAAATCTAAAGGAAAAAAATCTTCCAAAAATGAAAAAAAAATACTATGGAAAAGAGTGGGAAAGTATTTTTGAAATCTCTGACTGTCTGTATAAATTTCTTCTCTTTAGTTTTCTTTATGAACAGCTTAATGCATTTTAACTTATTTTCAGTTTAAGTGTCATTTTTCAGTTCCATTAAATTAAAAAAAAAATCATGTTCGAAAGTGTATTTTCAAGAAGAGGGTGGTCTTGATCTTTTTATGAACATGTTTTTTTGAAACACACTTTTAATGGTCTAGCTAATTTCAGACAAAGTTTATTTCTTTTTTAAAATTCAAATGAAAATTATTCTTTATATATAGAGAATAATGGTGTTAAACATTAATAATGCAGCTGGTCAAACATGTTATTCTGTTATCTTAGACTGTCTGGAAAGAGGCGGAGCTTTGTCTATATTTAATTACTACATCACAGATGTTGGTCAAATCTGTGACGTCAAACTCCCGCCAAATGCTGAGTTAGTGTTGGACAGTTTACATATAATGCAAAATTTACAGCATTAGAGCATTAAAGACACAAAGTGTGTGGTTTTTAATTGATATAGTAATGGTACCAGAACACTCCTGTGGTGTTCCCAGTGGAATGTTTGTATTTATATTGACTTTATAGGGGTTCTAAGGGGGAAATTCATTTTTTAGGTCAATTTTAGAACAATTTTTCATGAGAATTGTAAGGAAAAAATGAAAATAGAAACTTTATGGGTACCCCCTTTGGCTTGACTTTGATATATATATGATTATAGGGTGTATTTTCTACAATACCATGTCCCAGTTTTTGGATAATTTGTTTCTAAATGAATGTATAGGTCTCCAAAGATGAAAGGTGAAATGAGGTTCGGCACCCAGCAGTTAAATCAATATATCTTCTTACTGGAGGCACATATCAAAAATCTATAACATTTATCATGACTGTAAACGACAATTTTTTTTTCTGTTACCTGTGTGATGTATCAAAATATTATTGTCACTTATTGTCACTTATTGTATTGCGACTGATTACCGGTATCTTTATCTCTGTTTTGGAGTCCGGAACAGAACATTTTCCACCGTTCAAGTTCTCTAACAAACCCTGGAGAGTCTGGCATATCCTCCTCATATCTGACTTGGATATCGGCAATTTCCTCCTCAGTTATGTTCTGAAGGCGACATGGCAGCAACCGAAACGCCAAGAAAGATGGGCGTGTTTGTTCAGGAAATCGTTCATTCAACTCATTCAAACATTGATCGACAAACGGAAAGTATGCGTTCACTCTATAATAGCCGTGTACCGAATCGTTGGAAAATGCAGCATTAGCCCGATGACGCATTCGCCCAACTGTTCTTGGTTTACCGAGCTCGATGTCTATGCTCTCGGCGATCGCAGCTGCTTTCATCCATATACATCTGTTGAACACTTCGTCCGACCTTTGAGCAGCAACTACCTTTTAACATGTCTGAACATCTGTGAAGGCCTTGAACACATCACATTTTGCATTCTGCAATGCAAGACTTAAGGGCTTTGTATAACTTAAAATATGATGGGCAATTACTATTGCAACAACAAAAGTGCTCTTCTCCATCATATGTATAAATGCAGTGGCTTTTGTGCGAGCTTCGGTTGCCGTACTCTCCTTTCTTACATCTTCAAGAGATGCAAGAACTGCCTTGTATTTAGCCAAAATAATTGACAGTGTGTCAACTCTAGCAGACCATCTTGTTTCACACAATTTCGGAAGCAAACTCTTGGAAAAGGCATTTGCAATATTGATGTTACTCTCAACTTTCTCGTCATCGGTACCCCTACTAAATAATCAACTTGTTTTGAATCGGGCAAGTGTCGCTTAAGAATTGCTGTTCTCTTTGGACTGCCACCAAGGAACCACGTTAATTGATTAACATCATCAAATATGGTTCTTATCATATCAACACTTCTACATGATGACGAAATAACCAAATTTAACGCATGTGCTCTACAATGATGGTATTCTGCACGGGGTTGTAGTTCTTTAATTCGGGCACTTACACCAGATTTTAACCCAGACATCACGCTTGCTCCGTCATATCCCTGACCCCGTAAATTTCGCAAATCTAATTTACAATCCTCCATTATCTTAAGCAAGGCTGTTGATATGGATGCTGCATCTACCTTATCTAGAGGGACAAATCCAATGAAATCTTCATTCACAATACTTTTCACATCAACAAATCTAATGCAGACTGCCATTTGCTCTAGGTTTGCCACGTCTGTACATTCATCTGCCATAATAGAAAACCACTTGGCACATCTAGCTCTTGACAGAATGACTTCTAACACCTCATCTCCAGCGATTGCAATAATTTCATTCTGAATGTCGGGACTCAAATATTTTGCGTTGTATGTTGCTGTAGCTAAATGGTGTTTTAGGACGGGTTTGTCTTCGGCTTTCCAATGGACGAAAAAATCAAAATTCCCATCTTCACGTTTAGCGTCTTTATCCCAATTATGACCTCGAAGTGGTATGTTACATTGACCCATGACTACGATAACGTCGATAATATTGAGAATTATCTGTTGATTTTTCTTAATATTATCTTCGTAAGCCTTAGAAATACTACACTTGATGTTTTTTTCCCCTCCCTCAATGATTTGTAGAAAGTTCGACGATTTGAGCAAAGCGTCCTTGTGGCCACTAGATTTTTGATGTTTCAAAAAAGTTCCTCTTTTAGCCCCGACAGCATTTTTCCAGTCTTTCATTCCAGACAGGAAAATTTGTCTGAATAGCCACCAGAAGACTTACATTCACCAAACGCTATGCAGGGAGCACAGAAAGCAGAATCTGTAGAAGGAGAATACCTTAGCCAATTGAATTTATCTTCCCAGGCTACATTATATCTTCTACCGTGTGTAAGAGGAAATGAAAATTTTCCTTTTTCTGGTGTCCATTTTGAACCAAGAATTGTACTTTTAAGTGTATCATTTAAAGATTTTCCTATAAAACCAACTGGATCAAGAGACTGTGTTTGTGTTTTTGTATTTGGGTTTGTTTCAGAATCTTGAGAGTCGCTACATGAAGCTTCTTCATGTGTTTTGGATATAACTGCAAAAAAAAGTCAGATTGTAAAATAAGTTCATGCAAGTTAATCGTTGACAGTTTTTTTGTTGCTCATCATGAACGTCTGATACGACCGTCTTTCCGTAAGAAAATGAAATATTGCCTATCAAAGTGTTATAAAGGACGGACAGACAGACATACATGTTATTAATTTTTAATATTGTACTGTTTGTATATTTGTCTCATGTTTGTGTGTCGGTTTAAAATAGCTCTACAGAGCTTATGTTATTTGTACATGCAGTTACCGACTTTAAAAACAAAAAGGGGGTGTAAATATTTCTACCGATATGTCTCCGACCGCGGACTTTCTCTTTTTTTTATTGGGAACACACATTAGTATGTCACAGGGGTGGATCCAGGTTTAAATACTAAAGGGGGGGGGGGAAGGCGAAACAATGACAAGTATATGCTAAAAAAAGAGAAAAGTGCATGTTTAGGGGGCGTATGCCGGGTCCGACCCTCACCCAATTTTAAAAGGCACGTATTCCCCCACTGTGTCATGAATGCTAGATTCTTGTGACGGAGTGAAATCGATGGAATTATTTGCAATTTCAAAGATTTGGTATAACGGGTCGTGCCTAAAAGAGGGGAATGCCCGTGCATCATCCTCCAACTCATTACCTGATTATCAGTAGTTTCCTCCGGTCCTTCTGTCACCACGTGTCCGACCTCTTGTGTTTTCTTGACAGTTCTTTTTCGGCCAGTCTCGTCCTTCTTTTTGTGAATTTCTTCGTTTTGCCCTCTCTGTCCTTTTGTCCTGCTAGCTGCTCTTCTCTTCTTTCCCATGGCCCTTGATGGCGATGCTATGGCATTTCTCTTGTTTGGCATCTTTTCTTTTTCTTTTAAATAGTTTAACTAATTTGTGTAACACCTGATTTCTAGTCGACAGCAAATTAACAAGTGCCCGATACTGAAATTTACATTTCTCAATAATAAATGAATTGGAAGTCGTAAATGCAATTTGATAAAAAGTATGAAAAGTATTATATTTAAATGCATTATCATTTGGTTTTCCGAAGACGTATTCAATATTTGATTTTATATTTCTAATCCTTTTGTCTTATTTAAACAAGACATGGACATTTGTATTACTCAATTATGTTAACAATATTTACATTATGTTATGAAACTTATTTAACTTATGTCTAAGTAAGGACCTTGCCAAGTTTTTATGATTACTATACGAAGTTTGGCCAAGTTTTTACGATTACTATACGAAGTTTGTTGCTGGAGCTGAGTAAAGTGCCAGAAAATCAGTTTGAGGCAAGCGTGGAATCTTGAATATTAGTATATGACAACATGTGCCACCTTGATTGCATCTAAGCAGCTAAAGAAGACTTGCCATTTCACGCTCCTCTGAAAAAGCTATGGAAGACCATTAAAAAGATTGTTGACCGGTAATATCTCCAAAATCACAAGGATGCCCGGTGTAAAGTTATTCCAATTCATTTTTATGATTAGGTTTTACCATTGTTTTTAATTTAGACCTTATATATAGATAGTGGACTGTGGTATGAAGGTCAATGAGAACTATTCATCCAAGTAACAATTTATGAAAGTAAACTATTGTAGGTCAAATTATGACTGAGCCTTGGTTCACACTGAACAACAAGCTATGTCCTCGTTGCCCGTGTGTGTCTATGTGCATGTGTCATCCCAGGTTGACGGAAAGTCGACTCCCAATGGATAAGCGGCCAACTTTGGTGGCTTACGATGGGTTTTTTTTTTTGGGAAAAAGGAAGATCATTCGAAACAGCTATATGTTTAGCTTCTGCGTAACTGATGTTTCTTTGCACATAAGAGCCAATTAATTCAAAATTATATATATTTGTACATTAACAGAAGAAATATAAGTTACTTGAGAGATACATGAGCGGGTTTTGAAATTTGGAATACACATTTCCCAAAGGAGATTCCTCGCGCTTGGGAGCACTATCACCGCACTGAACAGTTTTCCTATCATTCTTATTATCTGATTGTTTCTACTTAAAACACTTTATAGCCTTAGTAATTTTATTAACTGCTTTTCCACCTTAACCTGAGAGACACCAACTAGATTTGGAGTAATGCGTCATCGTGATTTAATTTTTGAAACAGTATATCTTATGTTAGAAGAATAAGAGAATTGTAAATATAATGTCCTGACCTTCAACTCTGGTTCTATTTATCACCTTTGTTATTTTGTTCCGTGTTACAGTACACGTGACATTTCAGTCGATTCATTCTCTTTCAACTATTTAAATTATCTTAGTGTATTGAAAGATAATTGAAGAAAAACGCAAGTAAGATCGGATGGGAATATCAAATATTGAAAAAATAAATAACTCAAAAGAGTCTCCTTCCGATACACGCAGATCTTGACACTTTTGGATCCACCTGTCCTACCCAACATCGTTCACTTCTCTCAGAGAGCTGGCAAATTTCACCAGACGAAAACCATAAAAGGTGTTTCTTAAGGACATAACGACGCTTGGTCCTCTTTATCTAGAATAAACCCAAATGAGTTTATATTACAATCAGAGCACGAACATAATTTAGAACAAATATCACAACATTGATGAATAGTTATATCAGTTTTGGACTCCTCTGGAGTAAACTACATAATTAGGAAGTGCCTTCTAAACAATTAGTACATTAGTAGCTGATACCGATATATTCATGTTATGATAATAAACAATGGAGAATTCAGATCACCATCTCTACCTGCCCTACCACTCTCCTGCATAAAACCATTTAGACTTCTATGTGCTCCCCAGTGAATAACATATCGGATATCTGGATATTCCAAATGCTGTTGTGGCTATTACAATTCTTGTTTTGCTATCTGATTTAAAATAAAATTATCCCAAGATATTTTTCTTGTTTTTGTCCATTGTAGTATGATGAAACAGCGAATAAACAATTTTTGAAGGATGGTTGTCAATAATAAAAATGATCAGTACCTAGCTTATCTAAAAAAAAAGTGCATTCATTTGAGAACAAGCTTTAATGTTCGGCATTTTATAATTGTCTTTGGTGTACTAACTCCTTTCACTTGAATTACTGAAATGAGCGAAGTAAATGTTTCTGTCAAGGAATGTGAAGCCTCTTGGCAAAAGAAGAAGATATTACTTCAGTCACATAATGAAAGTACTAATTTGTAGTCTTGCTTTTTTTACTTCCTCAAGAAATTCTTGTCGTTTAAAACTATAATTTGTGAATTTGCCTATGCGTGTCTTTGGCTTTTTACCTGAAGCAAGTTTGGTCTGTAGGTCATCATTTTCAGTCATTGATTCCGCTATTTGTTGGGTTGTCTCTCGAATTGATGTCATAATTTTGTTTTTTTGTTTTCAACAGCCGATTTTCTAGGTGACATGTTCATAACATCTGCCAACGTTTTCTTAAAATTAATGTGATATTGGGTTTCAATAATTGGTTATAAAACTTTAATAATATTTTGACCTGTTTTTTTCCAATTGATGAAGACGGTGACACAATAATCTCATTGATGTTGTTTACAAGGTCTTTACACGGCTGTACTAATGATGAAGCATGAGAATATGACTTATGCAGAGATGATATGCTGCCATGGGTGGAGCAATCTTGCAATTTGTGGCTTTGCTTTTCATTTTCTGGAAGTTTAAGCCAATTGAATAGAGAGTAGTTATCAGTGAACCCCATTTTGCACCAGCTTTGCCATTATGCACAAAATAATTGCTGTTTGTCACATAATTTTGAAGTTTAGGGAGCTGGTTTTTGAATATGTCATATGATGGTATCTGTAGATTTCTGTATTTTGTCATCAAAATGTTGAAGTTTTATGTCTCTGCTGAATTGATATACTATTGATATACTTTGCTTTTACAAAATTTGATTTAGTTTTGGAATTATCATAATTATTAAAAAAAACAAGAATGTGTCCACAGTACACGGATGCCCCACTCGCACTATCATTTTCTATGTTTAAAGGACTGTGAAATTGGAATAAATTCTCTAATTTGGCATTAAAATTAGAATGATCTTATCAAAGGGAACATGTATACTAAGTTTCAAGTTGATTGGACTTCTACTTTATCAAAAACTACCTTGACCAAAAACTTTAACCTGAAATTTGCACTATCATTTTCTATGTTCAATGAACCGTAAAATTGGGGTCAAAACTCTAATTTGGCATTTAAATTAGAAAGATCATATCATAGGGCACATGTATACTAAGTTTCAAGTTGATTGGACTTCAACTTCATCAAAAACTACCTTGACCAAAAACTTTAACCTGAAGCCAAAAACTTTAACCTGAAATTTGCACTATCATTTTCTATGTTCAGTGAACCGTAAAATTGGGGTCAAAACTCTAATTTGGCATTTAAATTAGAAAGATCATATCATAGGGCACATGTATACTAAGTTTCAAGTTGATTGGACTTCAACTTCATCAAAAACTACCTTGACCAAAAACTTTAACCTGAAGCCAAAAACTTTAACCTGAAATTTGCACTATCATTTTCTATGTTCAGTGAACCGTAAAATTGGGGTCAAAACTCTAATTTGGCATTTAAATTAGAAAGATCATATCATAGGGCACATGTATACTAAGTTTCAAGTTGATTAGACTCCAACTTCATCAAAAACTACCTCGACCAAAAACTTTAACCTGAAGCGGGACAGACGGACGAACGAACGGACGAACGAACAGACGGACGAACGGACGCACAGACCAGAAAACATAATGCCCATAAATGGGGCATAAAAAACAATTGCTGCACTGTCTTTTGTTGATCTGGCCAACATAACCTTTGAAAAGTTGCAGTAGTTCATGTTTCTAAGTTTGTCATTGATGGAAATAAAATGTAGAAGATTAGAATACACATTAAATGTTATTTTGGTACGTTAGGACATAATTTAACCAAATTTGACTCGTGTAATCAGTATGGCTGCTGTGTCCTTGAATGATCCCTAATTAGTGCAAAGGCCCCTTCATACACAGAAAAAATATATATATCCCCAAAAACGGCAAAAGACACCGGGAAAACGGGTGAAAAAAAACTTAATCATTAAAAAATACAAGTGAAATTTACATCACTTTATTGCAATGATAAATGGAGAGAATATATTTTCCTCAACTGTATATGGGACATTATACATGCACATGTATGCCAAATTGTTAATTCATACACATTAACACCCTACAAAAGAACAAAATAGTATTTCAACAATAAGTCACTCATAAGCACCAAAACAAAATTGTTCTCTCTTGTGTGCGAGGGTTTATGTTAGTGTTTTTCAGATGATAATAGGGACATCAGATTGGCTTATTTTCAATTAGGTTTACTCTAGATCTATATTTATAGTAAAGTTATACTAAAATGGTTTATATATGCAATCACAATTATTCTTAACACATATTAAGCTTAAATTTTTCTTCAGGTTGGTCTTATCCTTAGTTGTCCGAGATGGAACATTTAGATTGTAGATACTTTCTAGATATGATGAGTATAAAACGTAAAATAGTATTATACGTCTGTGAAAACTGTTCCAATCACTTGAAGGAATTGCAAAGGAATATTAAAAAGTATATAAATCAACATAAAGGCAAGTTATTTTGATGAATGCAAACAATAATGCAAGAAATGATGAATACAATCGCGAGTCATATGGATTTGAGGTTTCGTTTTCACATTTCTCGCATCTTTGCAGAGTAGCGTCCCTTTCTGTTCTGTTGACGTCTCTTGAACGTTTGACAGTAAGCGACGAAATGTTTACCTTTGTTGATAAACATAAAGAATCCAAAGTACAAGTTGTTTCATGTTATAATAACGCGATGTCTATATATTTTTTTCAGAATTTTTTTCTGCTTTTTTAAAATTGCTACTCGCATTTTAAGAAATTACGATTAATGTACAAAATTGATCTTTTTTCACGCATTTTAACAACAACGGACCTATTTACAGAAAACATTTTTTATTTTAAATAATACTTGAGGTAGCCGGGTCTGCGAGTATCATTTTTTCTAAAGTGATGTGTAATAAAAAATCCCAATTTAATGGTGAGGAACAACTTGTGCTTTTCCAATTTGTAAATGTCACTAGACATACCACATACCTTACACATCACTTGTCCGTCCAGTCGTCGAATACTCTTCCCCTGTCTGGGATCCGTACAAAAAACAACACATCACTCAGGTTGAGCAGGTACAGCGTAAGGCAGCCAGGTTTGTCTTCAATGATTATAAAGACAGATCACCTGGTGCAGTTTTAAACTTAATTAAATCTTTGTGGAATGGGAAAATTTAGAAATAAGAAGGAAAAAAGCTAGATTAATTATGCTGTATAAAATAAATTGGGGGTTAGTTGAAGTTCCTAAGGACACTTTAACAATATCTGATAGACGTACTAGGGGGAAACATAAATTTAGGCAAATATCTACAAATAAAGATTTCTATAAATTTTCATTCTATCCTCGCACTATTTCGGACTGGAACTCACTACCTGAAGCAATAGGTATGTCTGACACCCTGGAATCCTTCAAAAGTTATAGATTTTCAAACCTAAGCATTCGTTGTGAGAATACGTTGCTCAACGTGGAGGAAGGCCACTTCATTAACAAGAGGTCTGGTTGCCTTTTGGAATGCGAAAGAAAGAAATCTATATAGTATATAGAAACGGACAGATAATGGATTTCAATAACGTCTGTCTCCAACATCTTTTTACGCCATTTGAAGCAAGTTTTTGTCATGTTATAATCAGATCAGTAAGTTGTCTTTATTAAAACATTTGGATTGAGCTTAATTCATTTTTCAAAATTCAATTTAGTCCAATCAGTCATTAGTACACGTATTTCCTTGTAAACAAAAATAAATAAGCGAACAAAATTCATAGAAACCCAAGAAAATTGTGTCACTACAATAACTATTATCAACTCCTTCAAGAAAGGTGGCTTCGTTATTTTTATGACCTCAACTTACAAGAAGAGCAGAGTGAAGTTGATAGAACTACTTTCACACCACCCGAATGACCGATGCTGAATGTCCAACAATCCGTTGACATTGACTTCGGCCTCCAAGCCACGAGTATGCCAGCTCAAGAAAATATTTGTGATTCGTTTTTTTGCAGAAAGAACAGATGCTAGAGGTGACATCGAAGAAATACACCATATGGTGATCCTGTTGGCCAGGTGGCTCACTGGTCGAGAAGACATAACATATGCCGAGTTTGTCTCCTGGCTGCAGGAGAGAGCAGCCATCCCAAGCGGTTGCAAAATCCAAGGTGTGGACATGCCACCCCTGAGGGCAGTTTGTCTTGAGATGAATTGGCAGAAGTGCAGTGTTTATTCCCTGCATCTCATCACCAGCCCGGTAGTAATCCTATATTGGAGGGTAATACTAGGTGTGCTTCGGTACCTAAGCCCAGCACACAGAGCCTGTGTCGCTCTAGATGAGTACCAAGGAATTAACGGTCCGGCATATGACATCCTATGTCAGGCAAACTCCAGATTCTGCCAGGTTGATCAGTCCACAACCAGCGTGCCAGTGCCGGAGACTACTGTTCAGGCAAGCTCTAGCTCTGTGGAATTAAAACAATTCAAACGAAAAAACTAACGACTTTATTTATATAAAAAATGTAAACAAAAAAATAAAAACACATAAACAAACGACAACCACAAAATTACAGGCTCCTGACTTGGGACAGGCACATACATACATGAATGTGGCGGGGTTAACCTGGGACAGTGGTATAACAGTAAAACATAAGAACAAACTATAAAAATCAGTTGAAAAAGACTTAACTCATTAGATGGACTAAAATACAAATAGACGTGGCCGGGTACTTGTACATCCCGACAACAAAAAGATACTAGTAACAGATCTGAGAGTACTCGCAGTTATGTGACAGCTAGTTCAAAGCCACTAACAACTTAAAAAATTCATGCATCTAAGACTTAATTAGTCGGAATTACAGTATACAGTTCCGTTTGAACAACTCCATCGACGACCGATGCAATCTTCATTCACCCATTAGTTGTAAATGCCACAAGCAATTTTTAACTTAGTTTGTCATCTACACGTTCTTGGTTAAGCAAAGTCTGCACATTAAAAAAGCATCCACTGCATATATTACTTTCCGACAGACTTGCAACTGTTTTCGGGTCTGAAATTTAAGAAGTGATAGAACTTGCGTAGGGACACACATTGTCTATGTCTGTTTATACCCATGCCCATAGCAACTGTAGTAATCACACATCCTACTTTCTTTCAGTTTGAATTCTTTTAAAATTCTATCTTTTGAGTCTTAGAGTGTACTTTTATGGAACATTTCTATGAATTTATTATTTGGGAAATACTAGTATATGCCTTTACTCCAAGACAGAGCAAAAATTTCTGATTTTTTTTTCAGTTTTTTTGGCATTAAGTTTTAATTGTCTGAAATACTTGCAACCGGACTTAAAGGACACCCAACTATTATGTGTTATCTTTAATATTTGAATAATTGTAGATATCAAAGATGTTTAATTAAATAATTCGTGTATGCTATCATCGGCATGAAATATTTTCGACTTTACAAATTGAGCAAGTCAATCTATTTTATTTTGCGAGAAAACTTGTCCTCGATCTCAACGTGGTCAACAGTTGAATAAGACCTAAGGCTTTTAACGGAAAATTACCTGTGGCATTCTTTTTTCACAAAATGTCTTAACACGCAGTGCGTAAGTAATTCGACAGGTTTGATAGTGATTTTCAGAAGAAAATTGGTGGTTATCAAAGTCGGGAAGCCTTTTTTGACTGACAGTAAAGGGAATTATCTTTTGATGAATGTACAGCGCGATGACACGATTATTAACTTGGTTGCGAAAAAAAAGGGGGGGGGTTACAAGTAGGAACACCAAATTTGTAGAAGAACTTGAAGGTAGTATTAGAAGTTGGGAGTCGGAAAGCCGTTAGTAATGGTTTGGCTTGGAACTTTCGAGTTCACCAAAATGGGAGCTCACCGATATATTTTGATCAATTCGTCTGAAATTATAGATGGCGTAATTTAATAGTATCTATAAATACAACAATGTAAGAGGTTATTTTTTTTAT
Source organism: Mytilus galloprovincialis (assembly GCF_965363235.1). Lineage (NCBI taxonomy): Eukaryota > Metazoa > Mollusca > Bivalvia > Mytilida > Mytilidae > Mytilus > Mytilus galloprovincialis. The sequence goes on along the minus strand of NC_134848.1, from coordinate 27,931,971 downwards.
AGTGTCCAATCTTTTCTATCAGACACTGGAATGCATACCAAGAACACGTTTTCCAGAAACGTTTGCAGACGAGGACATCAAGCTTCAGGAAATTATTGAAACTTTCTCGGGCAGGTCCACGTAAGGGCGTACGCCCCCTTAAAAATAACCAGAAAAACTATCGTTATTTGCTTTAAAGGAGTAGGTCCGGTAAGACCCCTTTTTGGCCCAAAAATATAGCAGTTTTACAAAGTTGTTAAAATGTAAACTTTCAGTTATTTATTGGACATAAGAATGTTTCTGCTCCATAAATATGGGCTGTTTTTGACATAACAATGCACATATATCGGGTACTAGCACCATAAAGTCATGCTAACTTACTGAAATCTTCACAATTCTAGCATTTTAGTTAAATTTTTAGACGGTTTTCGTGTAAAACGAAAGTGGCCGCATTCGTGTTCTTTAATATTGAAATGTATGCTGTATTTTGTGATAATACATAATATATATAAAGGTTGAGGATGAACACGGATGCGGCCACTTTCATTTATGCCAAAAACCATCTGAAAAGTGACATTTTTCGGCATATTTGGTAGATTTTTCATATTAAGAGCTTGAATCGAATCGTTTTTAATGACTAAATCAGTTAAAATCTTTCACATTAACTAATTGATTCAAATGAAATAGACACTTAAGTGTTTAAAAAGTGGTCAAAATCTTGCGTCAGATGAACCTGAAATTTGAGGCCAAAATCGGTCCCTACCGGACCTTCTCCTTTATTAATTAATTAAACACAAGTCCTACTCTGATTTCTTTTTATACTGAATCCCTATCCAATGGGGACTTGGACACCCTTTTTAAACAACAAAAATGGTAAGTAAATCTATACATGAAATGGTTGTTTCGTGTGACACTTCCCCATTGGCCATTTTAGTTGTACCTGGAGGATACTCACTATATTTATATATATGATGAGGGTGATATGATACCGGGACAGGTATGTTCCGACACACAGGATTGCATTTTCAGCTCATTTGGTTGAAATGGGGTTATGTTTTTTTTCCTTGCCACATTTGAAGGGGTCAGATTTCACTATATAGAACGGGGTATTATGAATACAATGTTACACGATTGTTTCAGATAAAGGTGAATGTTTGATACAATTTAAACGTTTAAACTCGCTACAATTGCTTGCACCTGTCCTAAGTCAGGAATCTGTTGTTCAGTAGTCGTAGTTTGTTGATGTGGTTCATAAGTGTTTCTCGTCTATATATAATAGATTAGACCGCATTGGTTTTCCAGTTTGAGTAGTTTTACATTAGTTATTTTTGGGCCATGTATATCTTGCTGATTGGTATGAGCCAAGACTCCATGTTGAAGACTGCACGTTGACCTATGATGGTTTACTTTTATAAATTGTGACTTGGACGGAGACGCGGCTGTCTCATTTGCACTCATATCACATCTTTTTTATCTACTTAATTCAAAACAACGTTCAGAAATGTCCATATAACAAATTTTATATCATATATTTGGGAACCCTTCAAGTGACTGAAAAATGAAAATATTAGTTGAAATTACTAAGGTATTATACATAATATTTATATGTCTCTGTATAACGTAAGAAAAACTTTTTTATTTTTATTTTTCAACGTTTCCTTCATTTCTGAAACAAAATTCTGGAAGAAGGGGTAATGTTTTTCTTTAAATCATAATGGTTTTCTTAGGAAAAATGTGGGAGTTGTTGCGATTGAGATTTAAAAATTCAATGATTGATCATGGTATGGAAAATTAACTCCTTTCTTTCAAGGATAGGTTATTGTTTCATAAAAATGCTAATAAGAATTTCCTTTTTGTCTTTTGTAACAAACTAAATTCTATTCTGTATTTTAAAGCTAGAAATTACGTTTAAAACATTAAAATCAATCGTCGTTTAACGATGCGATAAGTTCGTTTTTTTTAATTTGGATTTTATATTCCGAAAATTATTCAAATCTCGGCACCATGTTTAAACTGGTGTTATTGAGCTCCGACTCGAGAATAAAATTTTCTTAAAGTGATGGATTAACTATTTCTTTAGCACTAGTAAGTAATTCTTTTAATAGTTTTCGTGCTAAAGTTATTTAAAATGATATTTGGCCCGTTAAATATTTGACATAGAAAGAAGATTTAAGCAATTTTGTTCCGACCTGAAATCATGTCGGAAAGTGCTAAAGGAATTTTACGTATCTCGATATGACTTCGCATTCAAAAAAAATAAAAAATGAAAATATCAGTATAAAAACGTTAAAAATTGAATAAGAATGCGAAGTCATATGATATAGGACTAGGACAGCAACCTAACAACGGGTTGTCCAATTCATCAGAAAAATTCAGGGCAGATCTTGACCTGATAAAAAATTTACCTCCTTGTCAGATCTGCTCTAAATCATTCCTATGTTCTATTTTAAGCCATGGAGCCATCTAGGTTGGTTGGCCGGGTCACCGGACACATTTCGGGAGCTTTATCTAGTTCAGTAAGGGAGCTACCATTTTATTTTTATGGGGGGGATGAAATTTGAAAAAAAAGGCAGGACAGGATTTTGAGTAAGAAAAAAGTCAGGATAAGCTAAGAAAAAACAGGCAGGACCGAATAGACTGAAAAATAAAAAGGCAGGACAGAGATTACAACTAAAAAAAAAAGGCAGGACACAATTTTTCACCCTAGTCCCCCCCTCCCCCCATAAAAATAAAATGGTAGCTCCCTTACTGAACTAGATACCCCAATGATCATTGTGGCCAAGGTTGTTAAATTTAGCCTAGTAGTTTCAGAGAAGATTTTTGAAAAAGTTAACGACGAAGGACGACAAGTGATGAGAAAAGCTCACATAGCCCTTTAAGCCAGGTGAGATAAAAATAAAATTAAAGATGTATTATCCACACAGCCTGTAGTGCATACATGATGTGAAAAAAATTACCTCACATTTTATCAAAGGGGTTGAGAAAACACATTCTGCTCCATGTATGTAGCAGTTACCAGTTCCAAGGTCCATTAATTTGTCCTGTTCTATGGTGTTAAACTCTGGTTCCTTGAATTGTTTTATATGTTGCGCCTTGCAGCTCTTCTGCTGTTCCAAGTATTTGAAAATGATAAAGAAATTAGAATGCATTTCTTAAGATGGTTGGCTAGGAAATTAATATTTATGAGCTCAAATAGAAAATTGGTGTTTTTAATCAGTAGTTTTAACGTTTTTATACACCTGTTTAGTAAAATCGGGTGAGTGACTGGAGGAAAATCTGGTGAGCGACACAGGCTATAGGGAGCCTCTAGTTAATTATTGGCCTTGGATGACGAAAATATACACAACACAGTGAACATTTTGAGATCTCTTCATTTCTGTATAATTGTAGTTTCATTGAATAAATCAAACTATTTTTAATAAGAAACAAAAATACCTTTAAATTACAAAAATGAGCATGCGTGCAGTTACTATATTTTTTTTTTATTTATTAAAAACAGATCTGAATTGGAATATATGAAATCAAATGTAAAAAGGGCGATAAATTTCCGATACGTCATGATTTTGAATATTAATATATAGTATGCGTAGAGTACATAGAAATTGTACGACTAACATCAGCGGGTCTTTAATATTACACCATCCTGTTGGCTATATACTTTATCCATTAGACCCGAACTTGTGTCAAAAGTATAGATAGCTCATGTTAAATATGTACCTCTATGCAGGTGTCCATAGTGGGATTAAATTGGACGACCCCCTGTCACAGTTCCACCACCATGGAACTGAGAGAGTCCCCAAGGGTGACTGGGGAATAGAAATATTGTCACTTGGTCTTCTCTCGACCGACAGTACTTGTCAAAAGTTTGGTCATGGAAGCAAACAATGTCGTGGTAAGCAGAGATGCTTCAAGTGTTCTGACGAAGGACACGAGGGAACAAACTGTAACTCTGAATCTTCTAAATGCGTAAACTGTGGTGAATCCCATTTTTCATAGTCTAGGGACTGCCCTGTTTACCTTAAAGAAAAAAATATTATTAAAATTAAAACAGAAAGAAACATCAGTTACCCAGAAGCTAAACAGATAGCTTCTGTTTCGAGTGATCTCCTTGTTTCAAACAGACCATCCTACGCCAGCAAAGTTGTCCGCTCATTCAGTCACAAGAATACACAAACTCGCATGACTTGGTCAATTGATGCGGACAATTTTACAATGCTGCCTGTTGAAACAGAACCTACCGATAAAATATTAATTCCAAGGAAACCAAAATCTTCCAAAACCAGTACTCGGTCAACTCAATCTTCCCTACAGAGCTCAATATCATCACCAAAAAGAAATGAAAAAAGAAATCAAATAAAAAAGAAACAGTAGAAATACACAATGGGGGCGGTGAATCGGTCTGGGATCTTCCCAGCGACATAGATGATTCTTCCACCTCAAAAAGTCTTCCTTCATCTTCATCTAAGAAGTTAACTTCTTCGTCCAGTACAAAGCCTACTAGAGCCCCATCTCCTCTTCGTTCTCCAGAAAAGAAGGATGTCCAAAAGAAGCCAGTAAATACATCCTCTCAGAAGTCTTCTGATTCGAGGTCGCGGGGTAGGGATCGAGGCGGAGTAAAACCAGCTGCGTGTGGTCCTGGAGATCGACGACTCTCCTCGCACAACAGATTTTTAACACTTGTCGACGAAACTGAAATGGAAATCGAAAGTGTTCCGCCACCCGAAAGATCACAATCTCAGGGTGAGCGAAATAGGAATGCTGGCAAACTCGACAGCATTCGCCCTTTTATTATTAAATAATGACAAATATCATCCACTAGATCTTTTC